>NC_056730.1:495795410-495930410 GCF_019279795.1 Protopterus annectens | reverse complement strand
TAACTGGCCTTTTGCTGCATCTAGGTTCCCCTACTCTAACAACATGTGTCCTGTCCATGTGCCAACTGGCTATCCAGCTGGTAACATAGAGATTTATGCCCAATTTTGTGAGTTTATCAACAATACCCAAGTGGGGAAATTGTATCATATACCTTAGCCAGGCCAAGGTAGGCAGTATGCACTGTTTTACCCTCATTCATGGTCTTGCTGATTTTCTCAGAGAAGTCAATCATATTGAGCAGACATGACCTGTACATGGTGAAGCAGAAATTTGGTGGGTCCAGTGTTTGGAGATTTCCTATGTCATTGTTTATTAGGTCTGTGATTATTTAATCCGTGGCCTTGCATATCAGACTAGTCAGACTTATGGGTCTTTAATTTCCTGGATCTATTGAAAGTCCCCATTTATGAATGACCGTTGCTGTTCTCCAGCCCCAGGGACAAAGTCTGTTTGGAGGCTGTGATTAAATAGGGATCCTAGTGGACCTGATAGGTTGTGTTTCAAATATTTAAGGGGCATCATGGGATATTATGGAAACCCATCAAAGCCATATTTTTAGCTTTAGAGAGTGCAGTTACAACCTGTCATTTTGTGATAACTGGTACAGGAAGGTGAAGGGTATTCCCTGTGGGGTAAATGAAGGTAATGGGGAATGAAATTCAAGCTGAATTTATTGGCCAGCAGATTTGCTATACTTTCTGGCTGAGTATAGGTGGTACCGTCCTACAACTAATATCAGACATTGTTGGGTGTTTCCTTAAGAGTGCAGACATAATTGAAAAATGCCTTATGGTTATCCTTTGTTTCCGAAGATATTTTTACCTTAGAGTTGGCTTTTGAAGACTTGACTAGTCATCTGAGTTGCTTGTTTAAGCTAATGAGAGAGGTTTTGCCTTGTTATGCATATCCCTCCTACTTCTGGACAGGATTTTCTTTCTTTTGTTGTATTCTATTTATGCTAGGAGTCCACTAGGATAGCTTCTTTTTTGCAGTTTGACCTAGGTTTATTTTAGTCTGGTACTGCTGTTTCTATGTAGCTGTTTATATCACTGTATAGTGCTTTTGTGTATACCTCCACATAGGTCTCCATATTTTCTGTGGGGGAGGATGGACTTTAGCTATGCCATTGCTTAATAGGAAGTAGCTAGCCTTAGAAAGGTTTTTAAATGTTCTGGGGTTAGACAGGGGTTCTCACTTTATATATATATATTTCAAAGAAACTGCTATGTGATCTGATCTAACCAGTGAGGACATTGCACTTTGGGGGGTGCAACACTCCCCCATGTTTGTAAGTAAATAGTCTAAGATACTTGTACCCCCAGTGGGAGTGCAGACTGGCTGTTCCAGGACATTTGCACTGCTGAAAAAGTCTAGAAATATTTGAGCCTGCATGTTAGTGGTTGTGTAAGCTTCCCAGTTAATGGAGGAGTAGTTGCAATCACACATGACTATGGTGTTGGCCTGAATGGTAAGAGATTGTAGTACATTGAGATATGAGGAATGGCTTTCTTGGGTCATAGTGGGGGACCTGTAGCTAGCAAGGATATGTTAAGGAATTTTACCAATATTTAGTTGGACATGGAGTAGCTCAAGTGTGTCATATTGTTTGACCAGTTTTGAGGTGTGTTTATCTTTTATGTAGATTGATACTTCTTCACCTTTTGTCCTTTCACGTGCAGTTTGCGGTCTGAATGCATGGAAGGCATTACAGTCTTGCACTACTGGAGTGCTTTCCATAGCTTTAAATCATGTTTCACTAACTGCACAGATGTCAGCATTATCCAGAGTGAAAACTGCTTCCAGTGACTCTATTTTTCTCTAGAAAACAATGACATGCATCTGGAGTGTTTCTCCCCGGGCCTCATCTGAAAACTGGCATCGTTCCATGTTGACTTTTCCAGTTAACAAATGTTAAATAAATAAATAAATAATCCTAGCATTGAGCATATCATGACTAGATTTTGCTATGTTGAAAGGTTTTTCAGTTTGGCAATGCTTAAAAAAGGCACTTTAGGGGTGGATAATGATTTGGCCACTATTCATAAACCTACTGGTAACAGGTGCAGACCATCCCTGGCAAAGCAACATGGTCTGCCAATTCTCTTTTCTCAGGTTGACAAATATTGGACCCCCTTGGAGTGACATCAGTAGCTAAGCCAATTAATGTCAATAATTTTCTAATGGTATTGTGGCATCATTCGTAAAGAAGGTGTCATGTTGCTCAAAGATAGGCTTATATCAGCCTGCAACATATATTCTGAGAGCTCAGTCATGTCTGTCTCCATATAGTCTAGGGAGGTACATTGCAGGTCATTCATGCCCACATGGACTATGACTCACACTGGTACTTGTGGTTTAGTGACTTGAGTGTGTGTGTAATCTGGCAAATCCTGACCTCTGACATTCAGCTAACTGTGACCTTCTCCTTACTCAGCCTGGTGAGAGGAACATCAGTGTGTCTCTCAATGGATTCTCATTTGACCAAAATATCAGGTTGTGTGGTGTTATGCCTTATGGATTCAGTAGCAGAGGCACTATGTGGAGCAGTTTTATGTGTCCTGTTTGTGTGCACACGGAGGTGCTGAAGACAGGGTTTGGGAGGCCTTTGAGGTCTGAGGAAGTTACATTTGTGCACCTCCTCATATGTGGGTCTATGTGACTGGTACTTAGTTAATGTGGTGAGTGTTGCATGTGTGTGTGTGTGTCACTGACAACCTGTTTGATGTTTTTGTGTCTGTATGTGAGAGTCTTGCTTCCAGTGAAATTGTGTAACTACATCTCTCACATACTGTATTCATCTGTTCCAGAATGAAAAGGGGGTAAGTAAACATGAGTCAATTACTTCAGGATGCACATGTCAACAAAGCTGGCTAAAGAGATAGCAGGAAAGTGCCTATCTATGGTTGCCAGCCCTTAATATATATTTTACAAGGGAAAAGAATATGGGGTGTTTATAAATGGTGGGAGTTTTGCTGCTTTAAGTAGTGTAATCTACAGCTAAATGATGCAGTTATGCTCCTCACTGTGCAAACCTTTTGCTCCTTGAGCAATGAGAGACTGTGGAAATTTCAGAGAGGGTACTTATAGGTTTGAGTGCTGTATTTGTATAATCTGCAACTAACTAAATGTGGCAATGGTGCTCAGCCTCCTGTAAACCAGTTGCTCCTTGAGCAGAGCTGGACTATGGCAAATTTCAGAGCTAGTTCTTACATGGAAAAATACAACTTCTAGGTGCTTGCAACTAGACAGGGTGTATCTAACTATCGTGCAAAGCAGAGTGTTGCAAGGCACCACTAACTATCATGCAAAGCACACTGTTGCACAAATGTGAGCCTTATATACAACCTGGAAAACTCAACTTTTAAACTAGGTTTCCTCTCAGGCCAATCTAATAAGCACAATAAGCTTTCCACCAGCAATTCCTATCTCAGGTAAGTGAAATCAGCCCTCTCCTGCTACAAGTTTGCAGACTTTAAACCCTCTGAATGTAAAATTGACTGGTGTGGAGCCTAAGTGTTTATAGAGAACCACAAATTAGATGCCCAAAATCACTAGCAACAGCAGATACGATGTATTTAGAGAACTGCAACTGCAGAACAGCAGCCCTTATAGCAGTGGAAAAATGCGACTTAAAACTCTAAACAACTGTAGGAAAAAAATAAATAGTGCATGAATATCCAATAATGTGATAAAAACATGTAATAAAAGTGCAAAATAATTCTTAAAATCATTTTTCTTTCCAAGGATCGCTTTATTTGTAAGCAAAATTCTTCAAACTCTCTAGTGTCATTGCCAAACTCTGAGCAGCTCTGATTAAGCCCAGACTCGTATAAATGTGGGGCTTATATACAAGCTGGAAAAAAGCAGCTTTTAAACTAGGTTTGCCCTCAGGCCAATCAAATAATCACACAAAAAGCTTTCCACCAGTAATTCCCAGCTCATATAGGTGAAATTAGCCTTCTCCTGCCACAAGAGTGCAGACTTTTAACCCTCTAAAGGTAAAATTGGCTGGTTTAGTGCCCATATATATGGGAACCACAAAATATATGCTTAAAAGAAATAAATGCTTTGAAAACAAGTAGTAAAAGTGTAATATAATACTTAAAATCATTTTTCGTGCCAAGGATGGCTTCAGATGTAAGCAAAATTCCTCAAACACTCTGGTGACAGCAGAGCCAATCATGGTCAAATGGGGCCCTAGGCAGGGGAATGGACAAGGGTCCAATAAGCCACAGCCATTCTGGTGTCTCATTACTTGTTATTCTCCACCCCCCCCCCCAGTTACTATAAGCACTACTCACAACTGTCAGCATACATACCATTTTATTAAACTTTGAAATGAAGACAGACATATGGATTAAATTTAAAACTTAATTCAAATATCCATTGTTGACCAGATTAGTCCCACCAAGTTAGTAGCAGCTTTTCAGGGAAGACCCTTGATAGTACATGGCATGACATTGAGGAACTTCCCCCTGCTCTTTTCAGTAGATCAGGTGGATGCAAAATATCTCACAGCACCTACCATTAACGCAGGTGGGACCTCGACTTAACATGTCATACAAAGGACAACACATTCAGGAGTGCAGAACCAGAGCATTACACACACACACACACACACACACACACACACACACACACACACACACACACACACACACACACGCACAAGCACACAAACATGTGCACGTGCACACGCACAAGCACATACACACATACACACACATACACATACACACACACACGCACACACACACACACACACACACGCACACACACACACACACACACACACACACACACACACACACACACACACACACACACACACACACACACACACACACACACACACACACACACACACAGTAGTATAATTTGCAAAAGACACTCATCTCTGGTTCAGTTTATGGCAGCAGCAAAGCAGAAGGCTTGTGTCTCTTTCCAGAAATCAAATTCTGTGTGATGCAGTGCATCATATTCCTAGAAATGCATGCATGCACAAAAGAGACGCAACACTGATAGTACATTCCTAAAAGAAATGTAAGATTTTGTTGTTGTTGCTGTTGTTGTTAAATTAGCATTAAGAAACGTAAGTTTTTTTGTTGTTGTTTAATTAACATTAAGTGTTGTGGTAGCACCTCAGCCAGCAGGCCCTCGGCAAGTGCCTAGTGCTAGATTTGGCTCTGGACAGTAGCATCCAACACTGAGCAGCTCTGATTAAGCGAGGTTACTAAAGAATAGCAATGCATGCACTAATCATTTGTCATTTGATATTGTACTGTTTTGATGAATATTATGCTTATGTGATAATAAACTACAGTGATGCAGGTACTTATACACTCGTGAGTATAGCAATAATATAGAGCTTATTCCACCAGTAGGCATTTGCAAGTGAAACATAACCGTATTTCCCCGTTTTAGCAGCTTTTACCATATGCACACCTGAATACTGTCAGGAGTTAAGTATGTTTTATGATTACTAGCAGTAAAGATTATGAAGCAATAGTCTACTTGATAAAAAAGGCATACTTTCATGTAATCGTCCTTTCTTTCTCAAGATACAAGTCTAGAATGCTTGTATGAGGCATTAAGTTTTTGTCTACTATAATTCTCAGTGTGCTTCTGTATAACAGGAATGAAAGTGTAGGGTCTCATCTGATCAATGAGCATTTGAAAATTATGACATCTAGGAAGCAGCATCTTTCCTGATCATTGATTTGAGAAGTTGGGGGCATTTCATTTTATGTGGGGGTACTGTGCTGATAAACACACATGCACGCATGTGTATACACACACACACACACACGCACACACACACACACACACACACACACACACACACACACACACACACACACACACACACATACACACACACACACACACATACACATTGGTAGATATTTCTAAAATCAGACTGGAGGGTTTGCAGTCTGATTGATTTGATCAAGTTATTTTAAGATAAATGTTATCCGGACAAATGGAGACCTTACAGCTACTCGAGCCCCTGCTGCTCACAATCCAGGAACTCTCAGCCATAGGCTCAAGCAGCTATTTTCCCATCTGCAAATCTGTCTGAGCATCTGCTCCAACTTGACTGCGAGTTCAAGCTGCAGCTGCCACAGGGGTCAGATGCCATCAAGGTCTCACCATGGAAATGGTAAGTGGGGATGGGAAACAGGGAGGCAGGGAGCTTTGGGTTTAGGGAGGAGAGGGAGATTTTATGTTTAGAGAGCTATTGAGAGTTGGGTCAGAGTTAGGGTTAGGGAGGGGGTGGGGATTTTATGTTTAGAGAGTGAACACGAGTTGGCTCAGAGTTAGGGTTGGGAAGATTTTAGGTTTTGGAAGTGAATGGGAGTTGGTTTTAGGGTTAGGGTCAGGATACTGAAAGGGATAATTAGCTTAGTGGTAGCTCACAGGAATCAGGGTAGTAGGAGTTATGGCACTTGCCAACACAAGAGAGTGCCAGCAGGAAACCATGTTGTGAGCTAATGGTACACGAGCACTTGTAGTAGACCTGTACAATGATGCCTGGATGTTTGGCAGCTTTGTATTATGGTTGTTAGTATAAACAGAAACTGTGAATCAACAAGAGCACACAGATTGTGCCATTAGTAAGCAGTCTGAGTGAACAATGTGTTTAAATGTAAATCTTCAATAGGTTAAGGAATTTTGGAAGCATTTACCTGTGATATAAATGGGACCTGCTAGAGAGACAGGTATGTATCCGAGAGACTACTCCTTCACTGGAACAGGCTCCCCACCTATGTGAAGCAGAGTTCCTCCCTAACCTAATTCAACTGTAACTAGGACAACTTGCTGGGCAGCCAGAAATTCACCCCTTGTTTGGCACCTATTTCTCTAATAGACACAGGCAGCCTATAAATGGTTAATTTCCCAGACCCCTGCTTGCAAATGTTTCATTTTGCTACCAATGGTACCAGAACTTGTCAGAGATTTGAGATGCATGGTTAGGGTTAAAAAAGCTCCAGTGGTCTTTAGCCTAGTATACACCTATGAACTCATGAACAAATGGCCGATTATCTTTTCTAAAGGTCTTGGACCATTCTGTATAATACCTAAGTTATCTGTGGACATCCATACAATCCAGCAGATACTTTTCTTGGTTAGAAAAAATTCTGCATAACTCTAGAAGTACTGTAGACTGATTAAGATAAGATTGAGTAGGAGCCTTCAGGGTAGTTGAGAGAGTGGTCCTCAAAGATAGTCATTTTCAATGGAAAACCATGTTAGGAAGTTTGACATACAAATACTGTAATTCAGAGAATATTCTGGTTAAAGTCATATGTACTAAGAAAAGGGACCTCCATGTCTGCAGACACCAACTGCTCAAATTTGGGAAGGAGTCTATTCTCCAGAATGAAACATAAATCCTTTGGTGGAACAGGTTCTTCAGGCTGTTAATGCAAGATTAAGGCACCCTTATTGAGGCATTGCATGCTTTAAAGGAAATTAAGTAAGCTGACTTCAGCCTATCATGCAAGCTGAATATGACAACCAAATCTGCCAAAAGTGATGAATAGATTAGGTCTGAATCAGAATTTTACAACAAATATCAAAGAACCATGGAAACATGGGTTGAAAACGGATTCATATCATGACATAAATCCTTTTTCAGAACATGGAAACACAAGCTGAAAAGAAATTCCTGTTGTGACATCCGGTCCAGGAAGAAAACCCTTTCTACATGTCTCTGTACATCTTCTGAGTAATGGACTTCTGAGATGATAAGAGAATATCCACCACCCTGCCTGAAAATCCTTTATCCTGGTTAGCAATGTAAGTAGAACAGCCAAACTGTTTCCTTCAAAGCCTGAAGGCTCAGAAATTTCTTATCAGAAGGATGAGACATGCCCAGAGTAATAGCTGGACCATCTAGTGTCCAGTGCTCCTTCTTGATCTGGCACCCCTCAACTCTATGTTGAGGAGCATAAAATGGTCCATTCTCCAATCTGGAGCTCGTCACCTGTCTCCTAAGAAGAACCAGGTCAGATGCATCCCTCAAGTTTATATTCAGGAGAAAAACACGTTTCTCCAAAGATCTGTTCTCCATGCCTATCTCCTAAGGAGCATGAGGTTCCCAGGGCTGATCATGCACCTCTCAATTCCAACAGCAAAGAAAAAAGTCTTCAGCTTTGAAATACTGTGGCAGCAGCAGCTTCCTACAAACTATACTATACACAAAGGGAAAGAGCTTCAGTCTTCACTGGCAAAGCAGTATTTCCATACTGGCATTCAGAAATGCTGGTACAGAAATGAATGCACTAGCAACTGATTGGCATCTCCCAATCATACCACATAACACCTTGTACTTGGTATAGCTGACCCATTCATCCCACCCTAACTATGCTTCTGGGCATATCACTCAAACTCTTAGCACAAAAATACTGGACAAAGCTGAAAATGATGTGTGTGTGTGGGGGGGAGGGGCAAAGGCCCAGAATCAAGGACACATTTTAAATATTGCTTATACAAACTTAGAAAGTTGATAGAATAACAGGTGTTGCATTAGTATGCATTTTCTGAGACAAAGTCTGAAACTCAAATGTCTGTTATTCGTTAGTGACTTCAATCCTCAATGATTTGCTAGAAAACTACACATTTTATTAGGAGCAGTCTAAAAATATGAGGCAAAAACCTGGGCATTCTGCAAAATTCTGGACAGTTGAGAGTTATGGGGTAAGACAGAAGAGTCTTCTTCATAAGCAACCTGAGAAGATGTTCCTTCTGAGATCTCCTCAAAACCTGTGCTCCGTAAGCCTATACTACAACTAACCAAAAGTAGCCAATGAGCCGTATTCCACTCTAAACAAGCCATGCTCTGAATTTTTTTTTTTTATTTGGCTTTCAGAGATGATTTTTTTCTGGACCAGGTTATCATTTGACACTCACAGGAGCCAGTTTCCACAACCACCAGTAACAAGACAATAACCATATCTATTATGTATTGGCTGATGCTACATTGCACACTTGGGTAAGGCTGAGTTTTTTTTTTTCTTTTAACACCTGCATAAGGTAAGTATCTCATTTCACAAATTCCACCCATCTTATTTTGCCTGTGTACATTTATTATACTGTTGCTGCATGTATGGCTATATCATTACTCACTTGATATAAAACTGTGTTACTATTGCTGAATGAATAATTAAGTCCTCCCAGGCCTGATATAAACTGTTTTACATTGTTTGCTTTTGAAATATAAATAGAATGAAAGATGTGGAGCATTTCCAAGGAAAACAGCTAGAGAGGGAATAAAGAGTTTTGAATGCCCCCTCAGAGATACTTCAACATTTTTGAGAACACTAAATCCTTACACCTCGTACCCCTGATTTTGCGGATGTTGGGGTAAAGGGCACTGACAAGAACCAGCTTCCAGTTGCTGTGTGAGACCAAATGTAGTTTTATCTGGCTACACTGAGTCCTAGATAAGTAATTTTAGGAAAATGAAAGGTGATCCTATTGGCTGAAAGGGACTGACATTTCATCTTTGTACTTTGAAGATTAGTTAATTTCATTCATAAATCACAAAGCTCCCTTAAAGCAACATATAATATGGCTTCAGTGTCACAGTGATGCTAGTAATGTGCAATCAGAAATGTCAGCACAGAGCTATGTCAGATGATGCTACCCTTGCAACTCCCTCTATGGTCTTAAATTTGACTAACCTTATGAAGTTGCTGACCATGGAAGATGGGCATCTTTTTAACAAATCCATTTGGCAGACTCCTAGCAGTATGCAGTATTTCATCTGAAATGTCCTCTAAATGTATTTACATGAGACAATTCATTGCCCTGAAACACAATCTAGAGGTCATAAAAGTCCACTTCCCCAGCCTGTCCAGAGCAGTGAATAACTTATTTGTAGACACAGGGGCTAAGTAAGAATTTCTACTTAGGGCTGTAAAGACAGTCTTATCTAACTTGGGAGTCTCAAACCAATTAGCACAGTTTCATTATGGGTCTAAAGATCCAGTCTGACTTTCTTTTACATTGGACCATAGTACTCTGTTATACCAGGCTATTCCCATTACATCAAAATACAGCCAAAGGAGGAATAAACTAGGAGATGTTTGGTGAGACTGAAAGGTAGCCAGAAGTGTTTTCTGCAGAGAGAAAAGTTAATGGGAAGACCAATTACCTATTTCCATCATCTGCAATACTTCACTAAACTCAGAACCTTTGGTGGCAAAGGTGGAGAAATGGATATTCTGTCATCTTGTTCCATAGGAAGATCAAGAGATACATACTTCTAGTCCTCTCCCTTGGAATATCAAGGGAATACTCCATAAGAGATGATAAAATAGTCTTTTAGAAGCCAAGTGGCTTGAAGCCAGAGGTTCCTCCCTCATCTGTAGAGAGCCAAGAACATGATCTTCTTAAAAGCATGCACTGGAGTAGACTGGAAGACCTGTAATGGGCCCCCCTAGTGCCAGAATACCCAGTGATGTGACAAGCAACCCTCACCCATCCATGTCAACAGAGTCTGTATAGCCTCTGACAGCTCTACCATTGCTATTTTATCCAACAGTGGGTAAGTAGTCAACAGACGCAATGTCTGTCCTGTGAGAGGCTAAAGAAACACCAGGGGAGCCACTACAGCAATCCAAGAAGTAAATATTGCAGCCTGTGTTGGAGCCTATAGTAAAGCCAACACAGGTACAGACAGTCAAGTATCATGGGGTAATGCTGGATTCCCTAAAGGTAACCCAGAAAAACTTCAACTATCAGAAGAAGAAAGCCTGATTGTAGGGGTACTGGCACTGACCTTCCCAATGCTAGATGGGTAAACATTTGAAATTATGAGCTCAAATGGTAATATTTTAGCATCCAAAGTAGAAAAGCCATTGAATCAGTAGAACCAGGAGAGAAATGAGTTCTAGTATCCAGTTTACCTGCATGCTTTTCAAAGAGGGAAGGGAAGGGAAGGATGGAAACTATCTGCTCATGCAGAAGCTCCACATGGTTTATCAAGCTCAGCATAACTGATGACAGGAACTTTTGGAGGCATCTGAAGTGAAAGAAGAGAGCTGAATGGCCCCCAAGATGGAGGTATGCACAGATAATGGAGGACAAAGAGATCCTGGTGTAGAACTTACCACTATCTCACAAGGATGAGAATTAGCAAGCGATTATACTCTATTTCTGTAGCTTGAACACTTATACCTGTAAACGATTATACTCTATTTCTGTAGCTTGAACACTTATACCTGTAAAAGAGGAAATGGCTTTGATCCTGACTGATCTACCATGTTTTGCTTTAATGGCCAACTGATTAATGGATGATGCCAATTGACTAAGGGAGGTTTATAGGATGACTGAACAGACCTCAATGGGCAAGGCCTCACATGAGAACTAGGAGGAAAGATAGGCTAAGGAAATGATAGAGACCCCATCTGCCTATCTAAGGACCCCACAGTACCTGTAGGAAGTTGAGACCTTTCTCCTAACCTGACATTCTGAGTTAGACATGTCAGATGTGAAAGCATCCCCATTTTACTAGCTGATAATAAAAAGGTACAAGTCTGCCTTTTCTCTCTCCTTAAAGTCATCTCATTAGATTTAGCACATATGTCACAGGACTCAAACAAACAAAGTGGAGATGAGCAATATACACATTTTTGAGACTATCGTCATGTGAAAGTTGCTTGCAACATTTACTCATATTAGAGAAACAAGGTGTCATGGCCAAATAGGGCCAAACAGTTGAGGCTAACCAAAAGTGAAAAGAAGTCTCAGAGTAATAGGGAGGTGGAAATGCCTTAATGGTAAGAGAAGTGCTCAACTAAAACAAACAAATTTTCAAATACTGCAGTTACCAAATAGAATGCAAAATAATGCTACACACCTATAATCATGAAATGAAAGAAACAGAATGAATTGCAAAGGTTTATCCCTGAGGTAGAGTAGAACTGTTGGAAATCCAACCAAATGTGGGGCAAAACTGGAAAAGGAGGAGTGAGGTAGAGAATATCATGAGTAGAAGGAGGTATAAGACTAGTCTGGGAAAGTTTTATCTGTTAGGATGAGCATGCATGGGATCCCTGAGTCCCAAAAGTTAATGAAGATTGAAATATCTTAGCAGGTCTGTTGAAATTATTGCAGGAATGATTCAGTGAGTTCTACATTTCCCAGAGGTGTTGTCAGACATTAGTAGCCTGTGGGGACCTTGTTTTTTTTGAACCTATCAGATCTGTTTTCAGAACCTAATTTTTGATGCTGAAAGTTCATAAAAGTTGTTACATCTTGTTGTCCCCTAAATTAGTTGTGGACACTGAATCCAGTGAATAGAGGTAAGACAATAGCTTATCAGTTACCTAACCAGTTTAGGGTGGGGCAGTTTAGGAGTGTAAAATGTTTGCATAGATGGTTATGCTAAATTACGACCGGTCCAGCTAAAATTGAGTATTTAAAATATTGTATGATGAGGGTTGTATGAAATAAACAAATGCTAGTTGTAGTTTCTGTGGTCTCCTGCAAATATTTCTACCAGAAGTAGGTCAAGAAGGTTATAGCTTGTGCTCTGAAATGTGTCTACTAAGAATGCCTAAGGTTTTAGTTAGTGGTAGGACTCTAAAACATTATGCAATAATTATTTTTGTTGAAAAATGTGCAAACAAAACGCTACTCCAGTATGCAAACATGTATTGCAGAATAGTGTGTGCTTATAGTGATATACACTGTGATCTGTTAAAAATCGCTGTGATACATTTCATTTAGTCATATTATATGTGAGGACAACTCTGAATAGTTTCGTATTAAAATCAGTGACTATTATTCATATCTCTACTATGGTGCTTATTACATAAGTTATAAGAGTTTTGAACTAACAATGATAATATCAGTGGCAGGAACATTGTCTTGCTAATGCATTATCACATTTCGAAGATTTACTATCAATATCCTCATTTTCTTCAAACCTTCATGTGGTTCTCCACACTGTTGTATTCCTATTATGTTGTGCAAATCATTGTGGTATACTATAAAAGCTGAAGAGTTACACTCTGCATTTGTAAGGAAGCATTTAACTAGTAGTGTTTTGTTTTTTTTAACAAGAAACATCTTTATTGAATTATCACCTATAACACAGGCAAACATAATTTTATATAAATGAAAACAAACCATATTGACATATTTTCAGTTGCAAACATTACATATCACCTATAATCTTCTATATAGTCATTGCTATTTGACCATTACATAGCACATTTAGTTCTTGCCTTCCCTTAAACCTCATTCCTCCTCCAAAACCTTATTCTGCATCTATTGTTCCCACAATTCTCTTTTTCCTGTGTAATTAGCTCCTACTCTTTTCTAAGATCCCACTTCCAGTTTTTTTTATCTCTATTACTATATTCACTACTTCTAGTATGGTTGGTTTAGACTTTGATTTCCATTTTTTACTTATTGCCTTTTTGGCAGCCACAGGAATTAAACTCAGCAAGGCCTTACTATGCCTAGGCAATTCTGATTCTGTATCACAGCTCAAAAACTAATTTCCTTAGTTAGACCAATTTGATCGATCACCTAATATTTCTGACAGAGTAGTCTGCAGGGAATTTTTAAAAGTCTCCCAACTCATTTCACTCCTAAAAATATGTTCCCAATTATCTCTTTCTTCCCCATCACACCTCCAACATTTCTAACCTACCCAAGGAAAAATTCTTTGGAGTCAGCTTGGGGTATAAAAATACCTATGCAAACACTTCCAAGAAAAAATCCTAAGTCATCTAGACTTTGTTGCATATTTGGGAGCCATACATATGTCCTCCCATTGTTTATTTGTGAACTGCTTATCTAATCTCGCTTTTCAAGCCTTTATAACCACCTCTGTTTGATTCCTATAATGTGTTTTGTTAATATATATATATATATATATATATATATATATATATATATATATATAGAGAGAGAGAGAGAGAGAGATTTTTAACATAACTGGGTGGAGTTTCATTATTTTCCTGTGTTTCTTATAGTATGGATTGTGTAATAAATACGCAATATTTATCTGTAATAATGTATTGAATATCAGCATTGCATTTTAGAATTTGATAGTATGCACTTAAAATGTTCCTTAACAGTTAAGCTGTTAGTAGTGAACTTAGCAGTAAACCAAGTATTGTTATAAGACATTAATTCAGACTTGAGCATTAAATTATCTGATACATCATAAAGTTTCTGCCTTGTAACAGCATCTTTGCTAGTTCAACGTCTTGAATAAAAAGTGTTGTCCTATTCACTTCTTGAGTCTTTCCATCATTTGACTTGTATCAACAATGTTCCATATCTTTGTAACATCTGCAAAAAGACATATTCACACTACTTCCTTCTTAAGCATTATATGTGAAAAACTTCAGTATTCACCTCAGTGATGAGAATTACGGTTGCACTAAGAATGTGCACGATAACAACTTTTAGTTTATGCAGTCCAAGATGAAAGTTTAGAGAGGTGGGAGGGGGTAGAGCAGATGGGGCAAGTATCAATAAGACTGGAAAAAGAAAGACACATGAACACTTCATACAAAATTCCACTCAGGGTGGAGCAGAATGGTAAGAGGAACTGGATAAATGTGGGAAATGGAATAGAGGAAGTGAGACTCAAGGACTAAAGTCTGAGAATATAAATATGTGTGACAGTGCTGAGATTTCTATTTAACAATAATAGCTAGTAAAGATGTGCAACAGGTAAGTGTGATAAAGGATAATGAGGGAAACGTACTCACAAGTGAGGAGAGTGTGTTGAGCAGATGGAAAGAGTATTTTGAGGGGCTGATGAATGAAGAGATTGAGAGGGAGAGAATGTTGGATGATGTGCGGATAGTGAATCATGAAGTGCAGTGGATTAGCAAGGAGGAAGTAAGGATAGCTATGAAGAGGATGAAGAACGGAAAGGCTGTTGGTCCAGATGACATACCTGTGGAAGCATGGAGGTGTTTAGGTGAAATGGCAGTAGAGTTTCTAACCAGATTGTTTAATGAAATCTTGGAAAGTGAGAGGATGCATGACGAATGGAGAAAAAGTGTTTTGGTATCGATTTTTAAGAATAAGGGTGATGTGCAGAGCTGTAGTAACTACAGAGGGATTAAATTGATCAGTCACAGCATGAAGTTATGGGGAAGAGTAGTGGAAGCTAGGTTAAGAAGGGAGGTGATGATTAGTGATCAGCAGTATGGTTTCATGCCAGGAAAGCACACTACAGATGCGATGTTTGCTTTGAGAGTGTTGATGGAGAAGTACAGAGAAGGTCAGAAGGAGTTGCATTGTGTCTTTGTGGATTTAGAGAAAGCATATGACAGGGTGCCTAGAGAGGAGTTGTGGTATTGCATGAGGAAGTTGGGAGTGTCAGAGAAGTATGTAAGAGTGGTACAGGATATGTACGAGGGTAGTGTGACAGTGGCGAGGTCTGCGGTGGGAGTGATGGATGCGTTTAAGGTGGAGGTGGGATTACATCAAGGATCAGCTCTGAGCCCTTTCTTATTTGCAATGGTGATGGACAGGTTGACAGACGAGATCAGACAGGAGTCCCCGTGGACTATGATGTTTGCAGATGACATAGTGATCTGTAGTGAGAGTAGGGAACAGGTGGAAGAGACCCTGGAGAGGTGGAGATATGCTCTAGAGAGAAGAGGAATGAAGGTCAGCAGGCCTAAGACAGAATATATGTGTGTGAATGAGAGGGAGGATAGAGGAATGGTGAGGATGCAGGGAGTAGAGGTGGCGAAGGTGGATGAGTTTAAATACTTGGGATCAACAGTTCAGAGTAATGGTGAGTGTGGAAGAGAGGTGAAGAAGAGAGTACAGGCAGGATGGAGTGGGTGGAGAAGAGTGTCAGGAGTGATCTGTGACAGACGAGTACCAGTAAGAGTGAAAGGGAAGGTCTACAAGAGGGTAATGAGACCAGCTATGTTATATAGGTTGGAGACAGTGGCATTGACAAAAAGGCAGGTGTCAGAGCTTGACGTGGCAGAGCTGAAGATGTTAAGATTTGCACTAGGTGTGATGAGGATGAACAGGATTATGAATAAGTATATTAGAGGGTCAGCTCAGGTTGGAAGGTTTGGAGACAAAGCCAGAGAGGCAAGATTACGTTGGTTTGGATATGTGCTGAGGAGGGATGAATATATTGGGAAAAAGATGCTAAGGATGAAGCTGCCAGGTAACAGGAAAAGAGGAAGGCCTGAGATAAGGTTTATGGATGTGGTGAGAGAGGACATGCAGGTGGTTGGTGTGACAGAGCAAGATTCAAAGGACAGGAAGAAATGGAAACAGTTGATCTGCTGTGGTGACCCCTAAGGGAACAGCCAAAAGAAGAAGAAGAAGAATGAATAATAGAGTGTAAGTAGGGAAGTGCCTGGATGTAAGACAATTACTGATCCAATAACACTGTTATTATTGGTGTTAATAACTTAAGTCAGGAGGTACTTCAGGAATAACCCATGACTTGAGTGTGGGTAACACAAGCTTAGTGTTGTGTGATCAGGTCAGCAAAGCCTGAGTGATCAAACAAAGCCACCTTGGGTAAATGCTGTGATACCCACTCCCATTCATGGGTTACTGCTATTATACAATGACATTATTTAAGAAAGAAATTAATCTTCATCCACCTCAATTGCATTCTGATATACTGTGCATGTATATAGGTCTTATGCCCTATACACTAACGCAACACATCACTGCAGTGAAGGGAAGTAATGGATAAGGGAGCATGTTGATAGTGGGTTCTCTCTCACGCTGTCTTTCTTTTATTTATTTATTTATTTATTTTTGCAATAGTCAGATGTATGAAATTCTAGTGTGTAGCATCATGGATTTACCAGAAAATGAGAAATGTAATGAGGGACAGGAAAAAATATGAGGAAAATCAAGGAACTTGTACAAACCTCTCTACACTTGAGAGGTATGATTGCTGACAGCATGACTGATCATTGTACCAGTATTGAGAGGTATGGTTACTGGCAGCATGACTGATCATTGTACCAGTATTGAGAGGTATGGTTACTGGCAGCATGACTGATCATTGTACCAGTATTGAGAGGTATGATTGCTGACAGCATGACTGATCATTGTACCAGTATTGAGAGGTATGATTGCTGACAGCATGACTGATCATTGTACCAGTATTGAGAGGTATGGTTACTGGCAGCATGACTGATCATTGTACCAGTATTGAGAGGTATGGTTACTGGCAGCATGACTGATCATTGTACCAGTATTGAGAGGTATGGTTACTGGCAGCATGACTGATCATTGTACCAGTATTGAGAGGTATGGTTACTGGCAGCATGACTGATCATTGTACCAGTATTGAGAGGTATGGTTACTGGCAGCATGACTGATCATTGTACCAGTATTGAGAGGTATGGTTACTGGCAGCATGACTTATCATTGTACCAGTATTGAGAGGTATGGTTACTGGCAGCATGACTGATCATTGTACCAGTATTGAGAGGTATGATTGCTGACAGCATGACTGATCATTGTACCAGTATTGAGAGGTATGGTTACTGGCAGCATGACTGATCATTGTACCAGTATTGAGAGGTATGGTTACTGGCAGCATGACTGATCATTGTACCAGCATTGAGAGGTATGGTTACTGGCAGCATGACTGATCATTGTACCAGTATTGAGAGGTATGGTTACTGGCAGCATGACTTATCATTGTACCAGTATTGAGAGGTATGGTTACTGGCAGCATGACTGATCATTGTACCAGTATTGAGAGGTATGATTGCTGACAGCATGACTGATCATTGTACCAATATTGAGAGGTATGGTTACTGGCAGCATGACTGATCATTGTACCAGTATTGAGAGGTATGGTTACTGGCAGCATGACTGATCATTGTACCAGTATTGAGAGGTATGGTTACTGGCAGCATGACTGATCATTGTACCAGTATTGACAGGTATGGTTACTGGCAGCATGACTGATCATTGTACCAGTATTGAGAGGTATGGTTACTGGCAGCATGACTGATCATTGTACCAGTATTGAGAGGTATGATTGCTGAGAGCATGACTGATCATTGTACCAGTATTGAGAGGTATGGTTACTGGCAGCATGACTGATCATTGTACCAGTATTGAGAGGTATGGTTACTGGCAGCATGACTGATCATTGTACCAGTATTGAGAGGTATGGTTACTGGCAGCATGACTGATCATTGTACCAGTATTGAGAGGTATGGTTACTGGCAGCATGACTGATCATTGTACCAGTATTGAGAGGTATGATTGCTGACAGCATGATTGATCATTGTACCAGTATTGAGAGGTATGGTTACTGGCAGCATGACTGATCATTGTACCAGTATTGAGAGGTATGGTTACTGGCAGCATGACTGATCATTGTACCAGTATTGAGAGGTATGTTTACTGGCAGCATGACTGATCATTGTACCAGTAATCATACCTTTCAGCTATGCAGAGTTTTGCAGATTGCTCCTGAACTTTCTCATATTTTGCCCTGTCCCTAATACAATATGTTAAGGATGGCCTTATTGAGCACATCCCAACAGAAGGTCTGGACACTCAGCAATACTTCAGTGGCTGGATTTCTTTCTATTGGTAGATACACAATTTATGATAGGCATGCTGATTGGGCCATCCAGTCACAGTGCACATTTTGGAACAGTTTTGACCCTTTATTGTATAAATTATATTTAGTCAATGTCAGCTGGGTAGTTGTGTAAGTCATGAGAGGTAAATATCCTCTTTAAATAGTTGGGAAGCAGATAGATTGCTGCTTTTCTATACCTCTGTTATACATATAACAAGTAGTTGTCAGGGCAATCAGAGCCAACAAGTGTATAACAATAAAGTCCTCTCTTTCTGCATAATATAAAATACCACAATCCACTGGAACCTTAAAAAATGAAATATATCCATCCAGGGGCCTGCAGATAAATGCTATAACCTAAAGTCATTAAAGGTAGTCATCTGTCCTTTCTGCCATGAAGAGAGTATCTACTGCATAAATATTGTGTTTGACTTTTGAAGTAAAGAGAAGAAAAACAGGGATCTGAAATATATATGTCTTTCTCCCCTCACACTCTTTCAGAAAGAATAAATAGAATTTTACATAAAACAAAGAAAATTATTATAATTAATTAAAAGGCATGATTTGTCAAGACAAACACATGAACTAGTTAAACTTGATGCTGTTAAGAGCTCATAAAGAAATATGAAGGCCATCCAGAATGCTAGGGCTGCCCAAAAGCTGTAAATCAGTTCCTTGAGACGTTCTTAGGTATTGTCTTGACTGGGCTGTACACAGTTATAAAAATACTGCAAAAGGGATGGGACTGAACAGACTGCCAGTGACAGTTGTCTTCAGATACTTGTTACAGGTGTGTCTCGTTTCACTTGTAAATGTATTTTTGAGCTTCTGGAACTTAAGTATATCTAGAATTTAATTTGTTTGCCTAAAGCAAAATTAGGGAATAATGTTATGTATGTTCAGTCAAATTTAGCAAAGAACAACATTAATTATTATACACATTTTTTAAAGTAAGCTGTCTGTTTTCATTTACTTGTTTCAGTTCTGCTGATTTTTTTTGACTCTCCCAGTCAGACAGCATGTTTGAAGATTATCTTTATTTATAAAAAGTTTGACATGCATTCTTATTTTACTAGCGACCCCTTCTTTGTGTTACTCAGTACGCATCCATGAATGCTCATCAAAATAATTGTTTTCAGATCCTAAAAGGCTATACTGACTGACTGTAAATTCAAAAATACCAACATATCTGAACTGTATAGACCACAACCATTACTATCACAGGGTAAGATATTTGGCACAGTCAACCATCATGTCAATTTACCTTCCAGTACTATTGGTATATTGTTGAACTATGCCATCACATTTAATGTCACATAATTTGTAAGATGATTGGTCTATACATCTGCCATTTTATGGCAAAGTATGTTTTTATGGACCACCTGAGTTGCTTCCTCCCCTTCCCTTAGCTTTCTTACCATGTATTTTTGCTCTAATGCTAAGATACCTCTGCAGCATCAAAACATTCCTCTGTTTCAGTGCAAAACAAACCAGTGTAGCAACGTGCTTATTTCCTTTGCACTTTTACTCAGTATCCCCACTTGCAGTCACTACTAATGGATAAAGTCTGAGTAAGGATGCAATTGAAGTTCTAGATTTTCTGTCTTTTACTATATTGCCTGAAGACATTTGAATCTAAATACTCCCTGTCCTCTGTACAACATAATTTTGCCCCAGACTAAGCTATACACCAATATTTCCACCACTGACCAACACAGTAACTTAGTGCATACACCACATCAGGTATTCCAGTATTCTACTGGTCATTACACACATATCCCTAAATCAACAAATAGGAATGAAAATGTATGTTGCTCAAACTACATACACAAGATTTGGACCAATCTTCCCTTTACTCTAAGATATATCTAAAAAAAAACATATATTTAAACAGGCCT
Source organism: Protopterus annectens (assembly GCF_019279795.1). Lineage (NCBI taxonomy): Eukaryota > Metazoa > Chordata > Ceratodontiformes > Protopteridae > Protopterus > Protopterus annectens. The sequence continues at coordinate 495,909,928 of NC_056730.1, read as the reverse complement.
TAAAAGAGCATCCTGATGGACACTAGAAATGCAAATGTAATATAACACAAAGTTTGTAAAATGTTGTTCTTACATGTTCTTTACTTAATAACGCCTATCTTTCTTATTTAGTTGTATAATCCAAAAATTCATTAATAACTGGCTATGAACTGCATTCCCTCCAGTTAGATTTAAGTTACATCTGTGCATACATATCATTTGTTTGTTTACTAGTAAGTGGAGATGAACTGTATTAGCGTAAATAGATTTTTAACTCTTTTTATCTGTAAATACAATTAATAATGGATTCTATATGTGCGTGCTTGTTTATATATGTGTCTGCTTTATATGTTTGAAGCTTTTTTGACTGGGATTCATCTGTAAATGGGATATTATCAGTAGGACATTAGGACTCAATATAAATAAATACATGCCTATATACATATATAAAAAAAACTGACCTGTGCACAAAGCACATGGTTTCTGGAAAATGAAGCCAATACTTGAATATAATAGGTACATGCAACTCTTTGCTTAGTCTCTACATATATCCTCAGAGCATGCAACATAAAAAGAAAATAGTAACAAGGCTTTTTGCCTTAAGAAAGTTAGAAAACTGTCAAGGAATGATACAGATAAAAAAAAAATAAAGAATTGAAACATACCATGGAATAATGGTCTTTATATAAAGATGAATTATAGTTCACCAGAAAAGCACGTGATATCATTATTCAGTTATGGGTCCATCCTCATATGGATTACTTTGGAACTTAGGTCAGTCACAAAAATCTAAGGGAAAAAACTGTGGAAACATTAAAGAGACATTCTCACCCTAAATTGTTGGTGAACACAAAAAGAATTTATTTTAATCACTGCAACTGTAAGGCCAATGAGATTGTTACTGGTATGCTGCTGTGAATTTAGATAAAACACTTAGATGTAGATTTATAAGTATTATTTGGTGTGAAATTGAGTAAAGGACATATGAATAGGATCTTTCTGGAGAAAACTACCTCCTTAAAAATTACCAAAGGCTTGTGAAATTTGAATAAGCATCAAGGCCACAATCGGACAAATTCAACAGTTGAGGAAGCATGAGTTACACATTAATGTCATATATCAACTAGAAATGCATGCAAATCCTGGCAAAGGTAAATTAAATACAAAATGCTATCAGTGCAACAGTAAAAGGTGCTTCTCACAAGGTCCTAATTATAAAGAAGTCAGTTGGAGAAAAATGGGTCACATAAAATAATAGTCTAATAAAGTACACTTGTAAGAGCAATCACAGAATAGATAGAAGTAAAAAGTAAATACATATGAAAAGAAGAAAAATGTGTTAACATAACACTAAATTGCCAATGTTTTCAATAAGCAATCAGAAAGAAAAATAATTGCCTGTTTCAATATTTCTTATAAATGATGAAAAGACATACAGAGCAGCAGTAACTATTACATGTGAATGCTCCATTAACTCTTCCCCATAAAAGGTAACAAAATATCATGAAGCCAAAACTTACAAAGGTGAGTTTCTCCATACTGGTTGAAGTAACGGCTATGGTAATCTATAAAAATCCAAAAAGATTATTTGTCTTTTGTTCAATAAAATATTTTGGACCAGTTTTTAGCATAATATGATGATCTAGCTTTTTATTGGAGAAACTCCCTTCAGAATGTTGTGGTGAATTGGAAATAATGCAGAAAGTAATGGATCTAAAGCTTGTTCATACTTTTCTAATATCAAAAATTACTGCTTGCAGATTAATTGTTTTCCGAGTGTCGATACATCCACTTTTCCATGGTTTTATGCAGTCTGATTTGAGTAAATGATCTGAAAATAACTTAACCCTGGTATTCAGAAATGTTGCCACCAGCAGTAAGTGTTCCTTACCACTCTTGGTAACCATTTCCAATTTAGAGACAGCTCTGTCTCATTTCTTAGCTTAAACAGCTGAAGCTCCACAGTGGATTTTTTTTCTTGTCCATTACATATATAAATGAGGCATTCAGGGGGGCAGGCATATGGTAATAAACTGTGTGCTTTCCCCTGGAAATGCCTATGGTAAGTGATTTTGTTGACAGCAATTCACAAAACTACTCAAGTGCATAAATCACCACTACCAGAGACATTTATTAACTCATCCAAAAGCTTGCATTCATCAATTAACTATGTTAGAAGTAACTGCTAGGGAGTTTAGCAGATAAATTGACTATGTGTATGTGTGTAAAAAGAATTATGAGTGGCCTTGGGCGATTGTGTGTGTGTGTGTGTGTGTGTGTGTGTGTGTGTGTGTGTGTGTGTGTGTGTGTGTGTGTGTGTGTGTGTGTGCATGCCAGGTAGTCTTAATGGGGAGGGTATTATTTAGGAGATTAGTGGGGTATATGTATGTTTGTGTGTACAGATGAATGGGTCAGTTTGTCCACAAGTGCAAATAGATAAGGAGGGTGCCTCATGTATGTTAAATATGTGTGTGTGTGTGTGTGTGTGTGTGTGTGTGTGTGTGTGTGTGTGTGTGTGTGTGTGTGTGTGTGTGTGTGTCTGTGTGTGTGTGTGTCTGTGTGTGTGTGCACTAGTCTGCATGTGGGGTGTTTCTGCCATACATCTAAACTCCCCCTGACTAATGAATAAATCCTACTGTCCTTTACATCCTTCCTGGTGACAATACAGCTACACTGGAAGACATGTTACAGTGGATATCCATAACATTTCCACAAGAAAAAATACTACTATGTGATATGAATGTCAATTGGTTGGACATAAACTTTAACTTCCCTACAACTAGCATGAACATATATAGTTTCACAAAATTAATTAGCCTTGCACATTATAGCAAGACATTGAATTCCCTATTAGACTGGATCCTAGTATCAGACCCTATCAAATACACCATCACAGGTGCAATGTCAGACTCTCTCAATGATCATTTTCCAGGTTATATGACCAGACGTCTCACACATCCAGTTAAACAGCACATTTACAAAACAACATGCAATCTTTCCAAGTTTAACCCACAAATGTTCATTACTACACTATCATCTATTAACTGGAACCTTCTAAAAATCCTCCCATTAGACATTGCTGTAAATGAATTTAATACAGCTTTTCTAAATATCCTAAATAGCCTTGCACCTCCTAGAAGGAAGAGACTGAAAACAAATAATGCAGTTTGGCTATCCAAAAGGAGTAGAATGCTAATGCAAGATAGAGAAAGCATGGAAAGAATGGCAAAAATATAAAACACCATATCTTTAAAACCTTAGAATGTTTCACAATCATACTAAAAAGCAACTAAATGAAGACAAAAAGTATACTATAATAACTTCCAGAATAATATTAAATACGACCCTGAAAAATTTTGGACATCCATTAAAGAAATCTTACATCCCAGCCAAACATTTAATCTAAACCCCTCTCCCTATAACTCACCACAAAAAACTGCAATACAGTTCAACTCTTATTTTATAGATAGTATAGAATCTCTAATCAAGAATTCCTCAACATCTATTCCAACTCTGCCCAACAGCCACATATCACCATATTCACTTTCACCTACAAACCTGTGCCCACATACGATATAAAACTACTCTTAAACAAACTTAAACAGTGGTCATCTTCAGTTGATGACCTTCCAAGTGAGTACCTAAAAACAGCAGCCAATAGCATTGCCTATCCTGTTTCAGTCCTTATAAATAGGTCAGTCCCAGAATCCCACATTCCTTCTCCTTAGAAAAAGTCACACATTAAGCTAAAGTGCTTTCAGCTAAACTAGTGTATGTTAGAGCTGTATTTGATCAGAAGACATTTTACTGTAAGTGTGCACACTACTGGTCCCCCCCATTTTTTCCTCTCTACTTATTGTACTCCTAGGTCAATTACTTAAAACTACCTTCTTTCTCTTGGAACAGGTTTACCTGTACCTGCAGCCCATACCTCTATTGTTTTTCCCTATAGAAATGGTGGTACTTTTCACCACATTGTACTAGATTAGTAGCACAAGATTTCTAGTTATTTAGGAAGATGCTCCAATACAGTGACCTGGAATTGACTGAGCACCGTTTTCCTCGTTGTTTTCTTGGTAGCTGGCCTGGTCCAGTTTTTCTGGCTCAACCCAGTCCATTCACCCTCGCTGCAGTTGGGCTCACTCCACTCCCTTACCCTACCCACATTACCACCCACCTCTGGTATCATTTCCTTTATAGCCAACCCTGCTTTGCCCCACCTCCACACTAGCCAATAAACATCCTTCTCCTCTACTTATACCCCACATCTCCATTAACTGTAACACCAACTCCCCACCTCTTCTGAGCTTTACCTGCTTTTAACTCTTTCAGTCACTCACTTTAGAAAACTCATTCAGTTAATTCCTGATTTCTTCTACTAACCTTAAATAAATTGTTACCCTTTATTTCTGAGCTGAAACTAAATCATGACTATTCCTTTCAAAACTCTATTTCTCTCCCTCTTATTTCTAATTCTTTTCCCAGCTCTAACCACTTACCATACTTCTCACCTACTTACCACCCCATCTCCCACACTCTCTTATCCCACTACCCACCATACAAATAAATACTCCACCCCTATTGCCCCCTCTTTCTTTAACCACATCACTGTATCATTTTACAAGTTCAAAGTACTGTACATACCAAATGCAATCATCAAAACAAAACATCTGTTCCTTTGCAAATATTTCTTCATACACATACCTCAAAGTGCAATACTACTCTTATCTGGTGATATTCACCCCAATCCAGGCCCTTTCCAACAGCACTCTAACCATACTTATACAGTACCACCCCTTCCCATTTGCCTCACAAATAACTCATTATAATCACAAGTCCTCAAAAATCTTTTTTTCAATGAATATACAAAGCATTGTCAATAAAAGCACCCTGCTTTTTGCCTGGATTTCTCAATATAAGAAAAGAAAACCAAAATCATACCAAACTACAAAAGGATGGTCACACTAACACTGTGTAATAGATAAAAACAAAATGTGAGCAAATCAACACAGCTGACAAAACACCAAAAAACTTCAAGAAAATTGATGTATTCAAATGTATTAGCACTTTCACTGGGTTACTACTTCATCAGATCCAGAAAGAAGAATAAAAACATCACAAAATACATTGAACATAAGAAGGAGGGCTAACCAATCAGTAAGCACTAACAATGAAACAATTATAATCAATTAAACAAAGTCAATACCTCCTATCTAAGGCAGGCTTATGGGATACCAGAATCCAGGCCTGGAAATGTATGTGCTTGTAGAGATATAATCCATTTCAGTTCAAGCATTTCCACTTGATTATTAACATCACTCCTTCTATTACTAAATGGAACAAGATGCAAAATCTTAAAATCAACAACACTATGCCCTGACAAGGATGCATGATTAGCTAGGGCATTAGTGAGAACTCTATTGCGAATATTACCCATATGCTCTAAAATACAATCGCTAAACTGACATGTAGTTTTTCCCACATAAAAACATTCACATGCATGACATGTGGCTAAATATACTAAGTTATTACTCCTACAGGTAGCCATAAACCTAGGCAAAAAACATGTCCAGTTACTGGATGGACAAATTGAATATCTAGGGCAACAGAGGAACCTTTTTGCAATTAAATCAGAAGCAGACCATTTGGGTCTATAACATAATAACCTTTTTATGTTCATATTATTCCTAAAAATAAATGTAGGTCATTCACCAACAATATGCCCTATCTTGCTATCAGCTAACAAAGCTGGCCAGTTTCTCTTGACAACATCACAAAACTGCTGTATGTTACTGGAAAAAGTAAAAAGGACACTAGGTCTTCCATCCATTTGCTTAAAAAGGTTAGATTTAGCATAACATTGCACCTCAGTGAAACATGGAGTCCCCCTATTCTTCCTTTGATGAACAACTTCAGAGTGTATATGATCAACATAATCACCCCAATAACCTCTATCCAAGAAACCATTATTAAGGTTATCTAGGGTCTTGCCCATCATATCTTCATTCGTACAGAGGTGGGAAACCCTCACTATACTGGGAAAAATGTGGGGAGGGTGCATGCTGGAACGGTGCAAAACGCTATTTTTCTAACAATATTTCCTGTAATGCTTGGTTTCCAGACCACCATGTGTATTCTTATACAAGGTAACATCCAAAAAATCAATGGTTGTCAAAGAGTAATTTACAGTAAAATTTAAAAAAAACAGCGGTAGTTTCTAAATAAGAAACAGACTCAAAGAGTTTATCAACTTCACCCGCCCATAAAACAAAAACACCATCCACAAATCTAATATAGTGTTTAATAAACTTGTCAAAGGGGTTATTATAAGTACATGGTCATCCTCTCACTACCGCTTTCACACACAACATTGCTGAAGCCAGAGATAATAATAAGCTTGTATCAGCTCTATTCCTTGACCTATCCAAAGCATTTGATACCATTTCCCATTTCATTGTTAGTGCTTACTGATTGGTTAGCTGAACTAGTCATAGGAATACTCAAAATGAATAACTATAAAAGCATTTGTGTTATGGCCCTCTATATCCCCCCTAGAAACAATACAAATACACTAGAAGACATTCTTCTATGTGCCTCAACTAATATTAAGCTTGAAACTTGCATACTAGGAGATGTAAACATTGACTGGAACAAAATTAATACCAGTAATCCCTCCATATCAATAAATCTATTCAATTTCACTCAACTTACACAAGTCATTACCAGACCTAATAAAAATAACCCCCCAGGCTCCACACTTGACTGGATCCTAGTCTCTCACCCAAATAAAATCACAGACACAGGCATCTTACCAGACTCCATTAGTGACCACTTGCCAGCCTTCATCCATAGAGCATCCCCCTCCACTCCTCACTGACACCAATTTATTCATACAAAAAACCTTACTAACTTTAACCCCACAACTTTCTCCAATTCACTCAAACTTACAAACTGGGACAATGTAAAACCTCTCTCCCTAGACAATGCCGTGGAACTCTTCAACTCAACCTTTTTAAATACCCTAAACTCCCAAGCCTCACCAAGAAGAAAACATATAAAACCCAATTCCACCCCATGGCTAACTAAAGATGCCAAAACACTTATGCATCAAAGAGACAAGACCTGGAAACTTTACCAACACAATAAGCAGCCTGATACCCTTCTTAAATATAAGCATCTCTGCAACCTAGCCAAAAAACAAATTGTACAAGATAAAAAATTGTACTATACCAAATTCCAGTCTAATCATTCCAAGAACCCCAAACAATACTGGAACTCCACCAACTCTCTTCTCAACCCAGGTACCAAAAATAATCCCTGCCATGACACTAGTAAATCTGACCTAGAAATAGCTACTCTAATCAACTCCTTCTTTACTAACTCTATAGCAGAACTCACCAAGACCTTCCCAAACCACAACCCCTCCTCCCAACCCAAACCCTCTACCCAACCCTCCATCCCTAACACTCCTCCCATATTTCATCTCAAACCCATCTCTACCTCATACATAAAAAAACTTTTCTCTAAGCTTAAGCCATGCTCTAATGCCCCTGACAATATCCCCTCACTCTTTCTAAAACTAGCAGCAATGGTATTGCCATCCCCATTAGTATTCTCATTAATAGATCCATACAGGAATCATATGTCCCCAAACTGTGATGTGCAGCCTTTATCCTACCCCTCCACAAAGGAGGCAAGAATAATAACATTTCTAACTTCCGACCCATAGCTATTTTCTCCCCATTTTCAAAAATCCTTGAGAAATGTATCCACCTCCAGCTCATGCCTTTCCTTACCAATAACCAACTTTTCACCCCTACACAACATGGGTTTCCATCCTGGCCATAGCACAACAACTGCTCTTCTCTTTTTCCTTGACATAGTAAACCACACCCGTGACTCAGGAGAACTTTTATTCACAGTCCTTCTTGACCTCTCCAAGGCTTTTGACATGGTCTCCCATACCCACCTCCTAAACCACCTCTCTAACCTTAATCTCTCTCTAAACACCCTTACCTGGTTCAACAGCTACCCCTCTGACAGATCTTAGGCTGTGAAATGGAAAACTGGCATCCTGGCCTTCCTTTCTACCCCAACTGGGGTACCCCAGGATTCCATACTCAGCCCAATGCTCTTTAATATATTTATTAATGATTTCCATGAAGCCATTCCTAACACTAAGATTGTACAATATGCAGATGACTCAACTCTTGTCTGCTCTGCTTCCAACCTTCCCAACCTCCAAACAAAAACTCGAACTGCCTTCTCAACTACTGAGAACTGGATTCTTCAAAATCACCTGTCTCTGAATGCCAACAAATCTAAAATTCTACTATTCTCTCCCTCAAACTCCTTCCATCTCGACAAAACCTCTTTCAATATTATCAGACATGCCAACTCCTTTTGCTAAACTTCTTGGGATTACCATAGATGAACACCTAAAATTCAATACTCACATTCAGCTAAATATTAAGAAAACAAATCAGAAACTTGGCATGCTGTACAGAAACTCCCACTTTCTCTCCCCTACTACAAGACAGACACTAGCCACTTCCTATTTACTACCATCTCTGTTGTAGGATGCGCCCCTACTAACCAACCCATCTTCCTCTATTTCTTCCAAACTGGAAATCTGTTACAACAAAATCTCAAAATTCACCATCAAATCCAAATATCCCACCCACATTTATCTCCACCTGCTGAATTGGCTAGAGCTTTCCAACTACCTTGACTACCTCCAACTCACTACAGCCCACAAGCTAATTTTTAAACCTACTTAATGCCCAGCTCTAACAAACATCTCACCATCATACATCCCACACAGAACTCTAAGATCTGTCCACCAAAATCTAATTACTGTATACAAACCAAATTGTCCCGCTGGTCAGCTTCTCCTATCCCTTTCCTTAACCAAAAAATGGAATTCTCTCCATCCTTCTCTAAGAATCTTAGAAAACGTTGATCATTTTAAAACCCAGCTCCATTCCTACCTCTCCCAAAATTGGAAATGCAATTGCACTCTACCTACCTAACCTGCTTATTACATGAATGCACTCATTGTACTTAATGTACTTCCCACCTCTATTCTCCCCTTTCCTGGGAATTAATATTATTTACTTCCATCTTACAAATGTTAGTTTTTCAACCTCTGCACAACTTAAACTCTGTACTAATTTTTCTCTAATCTGTCAGCATGTAAGTATGTAATGTATATTCATCTATTTTGCTGTTATAATTTGCTTAGTTCTACTATATAATATTAAAATTTGCTTAATTGTACTATTTTTACTATGTAATATGGAGCTTTTCTGCCCAGGCATCCACTGAAAATGGGGTCATTGAGCCCAGTGGACCTCCCCAGTCATCAAGCTGAAAATAAATAAATAAAATAAATCCCATCCTCCTAAACAAACTTTCCAACCTACAACTCTCAACCTCCACTACCTCCTGATTTAACTGGTACCTCTCAAACAGATATCAGTCTGTCAAATGGCAAACTTCCTTCTCCCCTTTCCATCTTGTTACGACCTGGGTCCCCCAGGGTTCTGTCCTGGGCCCCCTACTATTTAATATATTTACAAATAACCTCCATGTCTCCTGCCCCCACTCTACCTTAATACAGTAAGCAGATGATTCCACAATTATTAACACCTCTGACAAAATACAAAATCTGCACACTGTCACTCAACAATCTCTGCATCTAGTAGAACAATGGCTAACTGAAAACAACCTGCTTCGCAACCCCAAAAAGACCAAGCTTCTCCTTTTCCTTCCAAAAAACCTCAATCCAGTTAAAGACAACTTCACCATCTCATCCTTAGATGATACAATTATCACCACCGACTCAAACAGCAAATTGTTTGGCATTACTATAGATGACCAATAAAAATTCGACCTACATATCTTAAACTGTATCAAAAAGTCCAATCAAAGACTAGGTCTTCTGTACTGCAACAACAAATATATACCTAACAAATCTAGACTTATAATGGCTCAAACATTTATTCTACCATTCCTGCTGTATGCTGCTCCCATACTTACTAACCTCCAAAATAATCTCTTAACCAAACTAGATACCACCTATAACAAGATAACAAGATTTGCAGCCAGTAATAGCTACAAATCCCATCATTGTATATCCCTGAAAAGCTTAAGATGGCCTGAGTTCCCCTACATGCTTCAGATATCACAACTACAAATTGCACACAGCATCCTAAATAGCCCCAACTCCTGCCCTTACATCCATAATTACACCCTACATACCCAATCGTGACCTCAGAAACATACAACACAACCTTCTGCAGGTGACCAAGCCAAACAAAAATATTGGAAAAATACTTTACAGTCATTCAATTCCATACTCATGGAACAAACTTCCATTTTCCCTTCGCTCCACTACCAAAAGTAGCAAATTCAAAAAGCAACTAAAAATAAATTTCTAACATGCATGTATATGTACTTGTCAGGAAATTAACTAATGAATTTTTCTTTTTCTCTCAATTAACATATCTGCCTGGTGTCTACCTAAACTGTCTACATATATTACTCTCTCTGCAGTTAGTACCTTGGCTATTAAATGCATCTTTGTTGTACTATTACTTGTAAATAACTTAATGCAAACCAAATTTCTCAAACATAATGTTACTGCATTCTCAAAATACTGTACTTTTGCCTTGTATATATTCATATTGTGTATTTCTCTCTGTTTTTGTACTGCTAAGTATCTTATACCTTGAATTGTTAGTTTTTTCTTATTTTTAAATTACTTTCCTGGAGCTTTTCTCCTCGGGTCTCCACTGAAAAAAGGGATCTCTGGGCCCAGTCGGACTAACCCAGTTAACAAATGTAAAAATAAATAAATAAAATTATCCCTCTGCAGAAAGAAGGAAATTCAACAAACATTAATAACTTTAGACCTATAGCAATATTATCTCTGCTTGCCAAAATACATGAAAACTGTATTCAGAACTAATTGCTAGACTATCTCCTGCAGGAAAAGCTTCTATTCCCTACACAACATGGCTTCTGTCCTACCCACAGTACTAGCACTGCCCTTCTAATCTATATAGATACTGTCAATAAAGCTAGAGATAATGGTAAACTAGTCTCTCCCTTATTTCTAGAATTTTTTAAAGCCTTCGACACAGTTTGTCACAGCAAACATCTACTTCAAATATCCTCACTTATTTTCTCTCAACCCAACCATCTGTGGTTCAAATGCTACCTGTCCAATAGTTATCAGTCAGTAAAAAAACACTCCACGCTCTCTCCTTACCTCCCAGTCACCACCGGTGTACCACAAGGCTCTGTTCTTGGTCCCCTCCTATTTAACATTTTTACCAACACTCTCTATACTTCCACACAACAGATCACCCTAATACAATATGCAGATGATTCCACTCTCATTTGCACATCTGACAACATGGTACACCTATAAAAAGTTACTCAGGAAGCATTAACAGCAACTGAAACATAGCTTTGTAACTCACAACTCATGCTCAACCCAAGAAAGACCAAACTACTCCTGTTTTTCCCCCAAATCCCTCTCTCATAAAAAACAAAATTTAAAATTCTCTCTCTCTTTAATACATCCACTGAAGTCACTTCTCATAGCAAGCTATTAGGGGTGATAGTGGATGATAATCTTACATTCAACCTGCATAAACAAAACTGCACAAGAAAAACTCATCAAAAAGTAGGAGTGCTTTACAGAACCAAAATCTTTCTCACCATCTCAACTAAAACTACACGTGCCACTAGATATCACCTCCCCACACTTCTTTATGGTGCTCCCATCCTTACTAACCTCCAAGCTTCCCATAAATTAAAACATGAGCAATGCTACAACAAAGTTGCTAAAGTTCCAGTAAATACCCCTTACAGAACCCACTACTGCACAGCACTGAAATGTTTTATGGTTAGAACTGCCTTATCAACTAACATATATGCAGCTTCTTACCACCTATAAAATTATTCAGCATCCATCTGCCTGTCCAGCACTAAAAAACATTTGAAACAGCTATATTCCCTGTCGGTCATTACAATCCTGTGACCAAAAACTCCTGTCTACAACCTGTGAAATCTGCTGGGCATTGGCTATACTCCTACAATGTGACCTGGAACTCTTTACTTGTATCCATCAGATAAATACTCTCCCTCCCATCTTTCAAAACCACACCGAAAGGCATCCTAGCTAAAACCTGGCTCTGTTCATGCTCAAAACCATGATAAACTCTATCCTTAAATGTGAACAAGTACCTTTTCATTCACTGTACTTCCTTACTCTCCCTTCTTCACTTACTTCCTAACTTTTATCAAACTCTCTTCCCTGAGTTTCTCTGTAAATATACCATGTCTGTTTTTCCCTCTCTTCTTATTGCAGTTTCTGTTTGTATTACATTAACTTACCTTTAATATCTCTACAAAGTGCCTAACATTTCTCTAAATATTAAATGATTGTCACATAACTTGTATTGATTCTTACCAATGTTTTTATATTATGTCTAATTTGTTATAATTATTCAAACTGCAGATGATTTTGTTTTATATTTGAAGATTGCAAAATTATTGTTCTTAAAATGTTTTGTAATAATTTCAAGCTTTTTTCCCTGGGCCTCTGCTGAAAGTGGGTTTCTACCCAGTCGGACTTTCCCAGTAATCAAATGTCAGTAAATAAATAAATGAACAAATAAATAATTAAATGACTATATAAATAAATAAATAATAATAAAACTGCTGGGACTTTGAAATATAATCACAAGTTACTTCACAAGTTAAAAGAACAACAGGTTTGCAGCATGAAAGATGTGAGTGAGAAAACATTAGATACCAGGGACACGTGTCATTAATGCCCTATTCCACTTACAAAGTGAATAGAACATAAGCATATTATGGAAATTAAGAAATATGAAATTTAACTGCCTGCCATTATTGACTGACTGTAATGGTCAGTGACTTACGTGGGGTCATGCTTCAAATCTCTAGACAAAGCACAGAGGAACATTAGATGACACCAGGGAGTCTTTCTAAATATTATTCTAATCAACGTGAAAAAGTTAATAGAGCAACAAGTTTTGCATCTCAATGCATTTTCTGAAAACTAAAAAGAATGAAACTCTAATGTCTGGCATTATTGACTTACCGTAACCAGTTATGATTTATGACAGACAGGGGAAAACAGGAAGGGAACATTAAGTATGTCCTGTAAACTCAGAGAAGGTAAGAGAGATGGTGTATACATGTATGTGTGCATTGTGTGTGTGTGTGTGTGTGTGTGTGTGTGTGTGTGTGTGTGTGATCTCATTTTCGAGCTAATATTGCTCTGTGATCTGAAAATTCAGCCATTTCCACTCCATCACTTCCTTCATATCTTTTAAATGATTTATGTGATCTATTTCAGTTTTAAAAAAAACTTTTCTGTATGTTCAGTCCCTTTTTTATGTTCAGTCCCTATTTTCCTTATTTTAAACCCTTCACGTTTTATTAACTCTTTCATCACTTTAATATCTTTCCTTTTTTTAAAGTACAATTAAAGTCTCACATCATAATTAATGTCATGTTTACCATTACCATTACATATTTACTTATTTTTTCTAATGTATTTTCTTTTCAGGCATATTTGTTTACCTGGATGTGGATAGAATATGCTCTGCTGAGAATAAGTTTGAGGTGCACCCAAGACTTGCTGAAGAGAAATGTAAGCAGAAGGAGAAACAAAAACATTTGCCTCAACATGTGTACAGAGTTGGATGAATAAAATGAGGGAAATAAGGAGTAAATGACCAAAGAACAACCAGTTTAAAAATGTTTCATAGCAGACATTTGCAGCTTCAAATCAGGTAGGATTTGAACAAGTGGGTAACCTTATAATTATGATTACAGAGAAAAGTGCATGAATAGCTGCAAAGAAATGAAAAAGAATATGTGTTTCAAAAGAAAACGTATCTTTGTAATTGTTTTTTCAAGCACACATAGGGTGCAAACCTCTTGAAAACAGTTTTGAAGCAGGAAATGAAAGATACATGTATTGCAGTTAGCACACATGATTAATGTAATGATCTGTTTCCTGTAGCACAGGTTTTGATTCCTTACAACTTCATTTACCTACTGTGTGACCTTGTGCAAGTCACTTAAATAGATATTGCATTGGGTTAATTAGAAATCTGGGCTGTTCTAAGTAGTGGTCTCCTGAACTGAATGACTAGTAATTTCCCATGAAGAAATAGCATATTATGGAGAGGAGAAGGATAAATGAATGAAGAGGGTTCTTAGAACACTTTATTAGAAAAAAGGACAAGAGTTTTTACTACAATCATACTAGATTTATGTAATAATGTAGTAGTGTTAGTGATGTAACAGGTTGCAAACCTACTTTTGGTATTGAAAGTCCTGAAGGCTGCGGGCTCTGTTTCTACAATGGGAAATTAGACTGATGTCACTGCACTGTACCATTAAGGGATGCCACGGTCCTCCTGTTGGATTGCTGTCACTGCACTGTACCATTAAGGGATGTCAGACTACTCCTGTTGGATTGCTGTCACTGCACTGTACCATTAAGGGATGCCACACTCCTCCTGTTGGATTGCCGTCACTGCACTGTAACATTAAGGGATGCCACAGTCCTCCTGTTGGATTTCTGTCACTGCACCGTACCATTAAGGGATGCCGCACTCCTCCTGTTGGATTGCCGTCACTGCACTGTACCATTAAGGGATGCCGCATTCCTCCTGTTGGATTGCTGTCACTGCACTTTAACATTAAGGGATGCCACAGTCCTCTTGTTGGACTGCTGTCACTGCACTGTACCAGTAAAGGATACCACATCCTTCCTGTTGGATTGCCGTCACTGCACTGTAGCATTAAGGGATGCCACAGTCCTCCTGTTGGATTGCTGTCACTGCACTGTACCATTAAGGGATGCAGCACTCCTCCTGAGTTTGTTGTCCTTCAGATGCTACATTAAACCAAAGTCCCATCTGCTTGAGCTGATGGTAGCTCAAGTGGATGTAAAAAATCTCATGGCCCTTACTGAAAAGCATAGTGGTAGTTCCCTGATGTCCTGGCCAAATTTCCCATAGTAGTAGAAATACCACCTTGTGTCTTCCCTGCAAAGAGGCTACTATCCTAGTGGGACTGACCCAGACAGCAAAGGATAAATAAATATAAAATAAATAATAGAATAAATTAATACACAAATCTGTAAACAAAAGGTAAAATGAAATAAGTACAATAAGTAGTGAATAAAGTAATAATCAATCAAAAAGTATGTGTAAATAATTCTATAGAGTGATGTGTAAACAAGAGAATTGAATAAACTGTTTAAAGGATGGATAAAAATGGTGCTGAAATAACAATATGCATGCATTTTATCTGTGACAGACTTTGACGCTTTATTTGAAAACAACCCTGGGATGCAGATGCACTGCAGGGTAGAAGGGGAAAGGAAGTAAAGATTCTATTCCACTGGAATGGTGAAAGGGAAATAAGAATGATGTATGCACTGGTACAAATGTCAGAGGGTTACATCACCATGTTACATTACAGCCTTGTGTTTATGGGGGGTGGAGAATGGACAGCTAGCATGGTGGAAGCAAGTTTAGATGACTGGCACTGCTCACTGCCTGAGGGAGAGTGTAGGTTTTCCAGGGGGAATGACCCAAAGGCCATATAGGCCTAGTTCTAGAGGAGCTGCAAGGAGGTACAAAGACAAGGGGGGTGGGGTAGAAACGTGGAATGTAGGAGGAATCAGTTATCTGATAAACAGGGAGACAGCTTTGCAGAATATTTAAAGGGATGAATTATATATACTTTGCATTCACCAGTTAAACAGGCAAAAACTTAAAAAAAGATGGAAAAGACAGGATATAGGTGGATGGGATGGAGCTATGTAAAAGGGAAAAGGAGTTGGTCTGGAATTTTGAGGACAGTAGACAAAAGATGGCTGAAAAAAAGAAGAAATTAAGGATCAAAAAGGTAGATGAATTATAAAATGGAATGCTGAGAAGTGTGAAATAGTTCTAAGTGCCCTTTATGGTACAAATGCATGTAGACATCTTTAGAGAGTGGTTGAAAAATGAAAAGGGTAGAAGATGGAGTGATTATTGGTGGAGCTTTTAATGCGGTTCGCAATCAACAAACAGGCAGGCTGCATGAGAAAAAATGTTTCAGAACAAAAGCAGAAAAGAGCTAGAATTTGGTTTGAAAAATCTGGAAAAGTTTTATGAACAGCAGAAACTAAAATCAGGTGTGGCTTTACATTTTGTGAGGAATGAGAATAAGGATGTGAGTAGAAGAGACAGAATATCGATAGACAAGTTTACAGTGGAAGAGATATCATGGCTGCATTGCAGAGAAAGAAGCATATCTCACCACACTATAATTAGGTTGAACTGAGTGTGTGATGTCAGTTATACAAGAGGATGGAGTTGGAACCCTGGCCAGTGGCAGAAACTGAAATATGTTGAATCGATGCAGCAGATGGCAAAAGAGGTCCTAGATCTGAACAAATACAAGGAGAGGAATGGGGGATAAATAAATGGGATGTAATAAATACAGCCTGGAGAGTATAACTGATAGGAAATAAAGTGAAGATGGAATGAAAAAAGGAAATAAATTTGTGAGGAGAATATAATAGTAATTAGATAAACTGCAAGGGGATAGCAATTGGCAAGAATTGGAAGAGGAAGAAGAGATGCAGCAGTTGCATAAGGAGATGAAAATCTAACTGAAAACCTTGGAAGATACAAACATTAAATAGGATATGGAAAGAATGAGGGCTAGGTGGTAGAGTAAAGGGACAATACAGACTAAGCTGCTGATGAGCAGGATTAAAGACCAAAGGAAGAAAGCTTGGATAGTAAGGATACAGTCAAAGGAAGGTCAGATGATATAAAGTAGTGCTGGAATAAGGAACATTTTCAGATAGTATCTTAACAGACTTGTACTTGTAGCCGCGGTGGTATAGCGGTAGCGTTGTTACCTCACAGCAAGTGCTTCTCCCGTTCGATTCTCGGCTGAGCTTGGGAGTGCCTTCTGTGTGGAGTCTGCATGTCCTCCCCGCAGTTGTGTAGCATTCAAAAGACATGGGTGCGTAAATGGGTGTGCCTTCGTTGATGGTTGGGCATCAAGCTGGCACCTCAGCGTTTCGTAAAAATCTACTGCCAATCATTAGCGGACCGGAGTTCCACTGTGGCGACCCCTTACTGGGAAAAGCCGAAAGACAAGCAACAACATCTTAACAGACTTGTACATCAGCAAGGCATGATGAAAGGGGATGTAGTGCCTGAGCAGGAAGAGGAAAGGTTGAACACATGAAAAGAAACAGTGGAGGTAATGAAGTTCATAAGTCATCTGGGAATTGGAAAGATGGGTGGACCAGATGGTTGCCTGATGGATTTTCAGAAGACAGTGAGATTGTGCGTGAGAGATACAAGTATTTAATGAGATCTTGGAAGAAGGGAGGATAACAGGAATGATGGAAAAATCAAATGTCACAATTTTATATAAGCAGAAAGGCAACCCAGAATACATGCAAAATTATAAAATAAAATCTTTGCATAGTGTGAATGTGAAACTTTTAACCAGAAGTTTAACAGCGAGAGTAGAAAAGTTGTTACCAGTATTAACAGAAGAAGAAGTAATCTTTGTAAAAGTGAGGTCTTCAAGAAATCATTGACATGCATTATTAAATTTTTTGCACTGGGATGAAAGGGATGGCAATGGGAAGGCAAGAATATTTTTAACTGATATACAAAATGTTTTTGACTGGGTGCTCTGGCAATTTCTGTTTAACGTAACAGATCAGATAGTGGAGAATGGGAGATGGACTCTGAAAGTAGCTGTCCTGCTCAGACTCCCCTAGATGAAATTATTTGTAATTGGGGAATTCTCAGACAAAACAGAAATTGAGAGATTGGGAGGGGTGCCCAGTAAGGATGTCTCCTTGTCATTAGGATTATTTATAATGTTAATTGAATACTTGGTGCAGCAAATTAAACAAGTATGAGAGAAGCATGAAGACAAAGATAATAAAAGTAACATCCTCTGGTTTGCAGATGACTTGTATGCTAACAGTAAAGGATGCAGAAAAGCAGCTCTCACAGATTTTGCAAACTTTCAGAGCATTTGAAGCAGGATTAGAAAACCGTCAAGAAAGGTCAGTAGTTTTATAAGTAGGGGAATAAGGCAGGTAGAGCAGTGGAATTGAAAGGCACACAAAGATGAAAGAAGTATTTTAACTGGAAGATTTCCTACAAAGGAGAAAAGACATGGAGAAAACTGGAATTTGCCTTAATAAATAATAAATAAACATAATTATGCATACCTCTAGTCTAATAAAGGAGTAACGTGATATAGTGACCTATTCATGTAAGAGTAAGGTTTCAATAAAAGTGAGCTCACACATATCTTTAAAAGGTGAATGCACATGCCTGATCTCAACAGTAAACTGCCTTCAGGCTATATCCTTGTATTGCATATATTTCCTTATAGTGCACTACAGGAAGCAGAAATGAATGACCAGATCCTGCAGTGGTGCAAACAGTAAATTCCTGACACAGAACTCAGGGACAACAAATTAATCTCATCATTAATTAGAAGACTGGACTATCAGAGTAATATGTTGCTCTGGTAAGGTATAGAAACATGCAACCAAGGTGTTCTGAAGCTGGTGCATCTAAGAAAAAGACATAAATACTGCCAGAAAGATCAACAACCAGTGACTTAGAGATGGTCAAATTATTCACACAGCATCATTAATAAGTCAGTTCTCACAAATTTTTGCAACTCAAAACTGTATATGAAGTCAGAAGTCTCCAAACATAACAAATAAGTGATCAGTACTAAGCCTGAAGTAGATCTCTCTCTCTGATTTGCAAACATAGCAGGACAACTGAAAACTGTTCTATGCTGAATCAGTCTTAACCTCATAGCAAACTGTAAACAAATTGAATCTAGTTAATGCCTGGTCTTCTAAAACCATGCAGAGGGATCACCCAACTTACGGGTCTATATTATAGCATCGAGCCCACTACATCAAAGACTGAAAATAGCAAAGCCACAGAACATCAAATTCTTACTTAGGGCAAGATTTTGGTGGGCCATTCCGTGGCTTCGCTATTTCCTCCACTGTGGTGAGATAGTTACAGACCATAGAGTGAGGGTGCGGGTTAAGGTAAGTGGATAGGTGGGAATGTATATATAGTTTAGTGTAGGGTGAGAAGTAGGGTTTTGCTAAGTGTATGTGTGTGTATTAATTAGTTTGTTTGTGTATAGTTTTTTAGGGTAAGTGTGCGATAGTAACGGACCTTAGGGTTAGGGTGCGGGTTAAGGTTAGTGGATAGATAAGAATGTATGTACGGTTTAGTGTAGGGTTAGAAGTGGGGTTTTGTTAAGTGTATGTGTGTGTATTATTTAGTTTGTTTGTGTACAGCTCCTTAGGATAAGTGTGCGATAGTTATGGACCTTAGGGTTAGGGTGCAGGTTAACGTTAATGGATAGATAGGAATTTATGTACAGTTTATTGTAGGGTTAGAAGTACAGTTTTGTTAAGTGTATGTGTGTGGATTATTTATTTTGGTGTGCTTGTGTTGTGTGTATGTTTCTCGGAACAGCGATTTTTTTTTCCCCTGGGAAAAAAATTTGCTATTCTGAGTGTTCGATGTTATCACATTTCGAAATTCCAAGTTCGAGCTTATGGTGTTCGATATTTTAGAATTTCAATTATGTGATATAGACCCCAACACACTGATAACATTGCTGTACCTTGTAACTACCTACCCTCAAACTGGTAAGATTCAAATAATCTTCCAATGGAGCAATGAAATGTGTTGTCTCACCTCTTTCTAATAATGGCCACAACTGTACATTACATTGTAATAGGGATACACAACATACCTCTCAACTGTCCAGATTTATGAAGAATGTCCACATTTTTGCCTCATATTTTGTGTCTATTCCTTCTAAAATTTGTAGTTTTCTGGGTAATCACCAGGATGACCTGAGACTTGACGTCACTAAATAATGACATACATTTGAATTTCAGACTTCAAATCCTTCAGAAAATGTATACTAACACAAACCCTATTATTCTAGCAAACTCTTAAGTTTGTAAGAGCAATATTTAAATCTGTCCCTATTTTTGAGCCTTTTTCCCCCATTTTGTCAGACTTTGTCAAAATTCTTTGCACTAAGAGGTTCAGAGGTATGATAAACAAATATCGGAATATAAGTTTAATAAAATTCTTAGATGAGATGATAGCACTGATATACATCTCTGAATTTTTTTTTTTACTTAAAAAAAGTATAAGGCCCTTACTCTCAGTAATTTTATTTAACAGAAGTATATAGTGTGGTCTCCTCTTTACTGTATGATATTCAAAGAAAAAAAGAAAAAAACTTATTTTATATCCTGGGTCTCATCAACTGCCTAACAAATACTACATTAAGTTCAGCTGTAGCTCATCAAAGAATGCAGTCCTTTGTATATTTTTAACATAGACATGGAAAGTAAAAGACATTATTAATTTAATAGATTGTGATAAACAGAGTTCTTTCTCAGTGCATGAAACCACCAAATATTTTTATTGCACCTCGGTACTTTACATTTGTCAGCTACATACCACCAGATATTAGATGAGTAAGCAACATAAACAGTTAAACCAACTCTTAACAGAATGTGTCTGGGCTGTGGTTCTCTTTGAGCCTTTTATTTCTGCTCTAAAGTATGTACTAAATGACTACCAGAAATATAAAATAATTTATATAGACAAACTTGCTTTACTTCTATGGAACAAAAGTTGTCTAGCAAGATAGACAAATAGTTACTTAATGCTAATCTTCTGGTCTGATGAAAATCAGGAGCTGCTCACACTGTATCAGACATTACAGTCTGAGGACCATAGTCTGGTTTTTGAACAAATCAGACAGATCCTCTTATAAGACAACAAAATCTACAACCACTGAACAGCACTAAATGGATGTGTTGGTCATATTTCTCAGAAAAGACACCTCTTTGATTTAAATTGTGCACAGTACTTAATTGATGTCTACAGCTCACATATAAAATGTTCTATTTTATACTAGTATTTTAATGTACTTGTCACTCACTGCCGTCATCTTCAATATCATTTATTTTAGTGCTTTTAACCAAAGCACTTTACAAAGACGAGGACTTGAATAATAATGATATTGTTAATGGGTGCAGTAAGGAATACCTGACAGCCCGAATCAATGCCTGTGCCAAGGAGAGGAGACTAAGTTTGATTTTCTAATTCTCTATCATATAATAACAATTGCCAAAAATGATGCTAATTTTAACGGGGGAACAAGAAATATAATCACCATAAACTACATTAATATGCTGCTTCTTTTTATCAGATGCACTTATATCAT
The DNA here is from genome assembly GCF_019279795.1 of Protopterus annectens. NCBI lineage: Eukaryota > Metazoa > Chordata > Ceratodontiformes > Protopteridae > Protopterus > Protopterus annectens. The sequence continues at coordinate 495,888,559 of NC_056730.1, read as the reverse complement.
TGATAGTTTTCTACTTTCTTCTATAGACTTCAACTGCCTGCAAATTGCTTTCCTTTATTTTCTTATACACATTTTACTGCTTTATTGCACAAATGAATGTGTCTTACATCCTCCAAAAGACTGCAAGCCCAGAATATTCTCAGCCTTGTCTCAATATTTTAATGCACCACCACCAATAATCAACAGAGAATCTAACTTAATTGTAATGCCTTTAACCATAATTTTAAATGGAGAGATTCGTAAATGAAAAAAAAAAAAAAACACATAAACAATTTTTTTTTTTGTGCTGGTCAGATAGAAGACTTGGTCATAGGTGACTGTTTTCACATATGCCACATACAAAGGCATTACAAAACCTGATTAAGACATTTAAATGTGAGAATACATAGAGTTCATTGTTCTAAAGTAGAGTGGCATGTTTTAAAACTACTAATATTCCACATTATGTGCATATATACAATGCATAACAGGATCTAAGTCCACCTACAAAAGGTCACCAGGGAAAGGCATCATAGTGTATTCTTAGATCACAGTTTCCAAAAAGCACTAGAAACAAATATCACAAACACAAGATCCTATGGCATGTACTGTTTCCTCAAAAGTTAAAAAAATATGATTAGATGACTCTGTATGAAATAAAATGTGCACCACTTGGCAGGATGTACACAGAACAAGTCACTGCCAGGGGCTGATGGGGTCAAAATTAGGGACTTTGCAAATGTGGTTAAAAAAGGGGTCTTGGTAGATATGACATGGTCATTTTCCATGTTTGGTGAGCAATTCAAGTTTATCATTGCTTTGTGATAAACAGTAGTACTTGGATTTTGTAATAACTCTGCACGTATGGGAAATGCATTTACTAAGTGAAAAAAACGTATCTTTACTTCATGTGGTGCAAGAGCGCACATACAAAATAATGACTTTTAAATGGTGATTAAGAGCCTAGCACCATGAAGATGAGATTCTGTGTTTGTATACCTGGACAGTAATGGACAGCTCTGCAGTTTGCCATGCATGGGATGAGCTGCATCTTCCCCGTTGGGGGGTATGGGGTGTCAGGTACTAAGTAGAAAATCCTAATCACTAACCTCTCTTTTACACACTGAGCAGAGTGGAGGAGGGGCGTTGACTACAACTCTGATCTGAGATATATATAAGTATCCTGTTTTTTTGGATTATTTATACTGATTATTGTTTCTAGCAATTTATATATAGCATGTTTTATTGCCTGCTGCATAGTTTTTAGTGTATTTTATTGCTATTAACTAATCTGCATGGGTAACTGATTTGTTTGCAGTTAAAAGCATTCTGTAGAGTCCCTTTGCTCCTTTATCTGTTTAAAAGCTTTCATTTTTGTGGCTTTCTTCCTCTAGAACCTGCTGAAAAGCACTAGGAAGCCTGAAACTGATACAAGCACTCAGCTCTCCTTGTCAATAAGGAGAAATTAATCATAGGCACTAAACAACCTATAACTGCAAAGTACCTTGCAAAGGTAAGGGAAAACAGCTCTTAAACTTTACAAAAAAAGCACCTAAACAGGCATATCCAAGGGTCAGCTTCCAGTGATTTCTCCTGTCCACCTGGTGAATCTGGGCATAATGGGGCAATGCGGCAACTGCCTCATGTACACAGACAATTCTCTCCTCCTACCCAACACTACAATCTGCGAGAGATGCACTTACATAGCCAAATTGGAAGCAAAGCTCTCTCTGGCCAAGATTGTGCTAGGCAATCAAGAGGAGAAGGTTAACACCCGCACTCCACCTCAAGCAACACATAGCCCTTCAAAACCCACGTCATCAACACCCACACATAGCAACACTAAACCCACATATGCGGACGCCCTTAACATTAACCTGCCCAAGCAACAAGGACCTCCGAAGCTGAAACGCAAACAAGCATCAGTCACAACCAAAGTGGCACATAGCTCACAACACCAGTGTGCCACCCAATAACAGCCCCTAAGGCAAGACAATGCACCCAACACTTTAGTCATAGGTGACTGTATAGTCAGGCACACTAATGTCCCACTCACCAGGCTGAACAAGGAGAAAATTACAGTCAGCTGCCTGTCTGGTGCCAGGGTCCGCCACATAACACATGCACTCAAGTCACTCCACAACAAGTACAAATACGACTCTGTCATTGTCCATGCTGGAGTGAATGACTTGAGACGTACCTCCCTGGAATACATGAACAGAGACATGGATGAGCTCTTGGATCATGTGGCCCAGGCAAGTATGACCCTAGCCCTGAGTAGCACCCTGCCTTTGCCCAGAATGATACCACAGTATAAGGACAAAATGATTGACTTCAACAATTGGCTAAGCTTCTGGTGTCATTCAAAGGGGATCCAGTATCTGTCTGCCTGGGAAGACATGATCAACAAACCATGATGCTTTGCCAGAGATAGTCTGCACCCATCACCCCTGGGATTCAGGTTACTGGCTAAAGCTCTTGCCACCCCTGTAGTGCCTTTTTTAGGAAAGGTTCAAAGGATAAAACCACCACAGTAACAGATACAAGCATGCAAAATCTGAAGGTAATGCTACTCAATGCTAGATGTCTAAACCTCAAAATGCACTCTCTCGAGGCACTCCTAAAAATGGAGAACATCGATATCTGAGACTTGGTTCAAGGCTCCAGAGAGCACACCTGCAATACCAAGTTAAAACTCTTACCACACTTTTCGGCCAAAAAACCAAGACTGAAACACTAAAGGTGGAGGAGTGTCCATATTCACCAAGGATATTCATACCTCCAGGCTAGTTGCCCAACACAATGCATCTGAAATTCTCCATGTGCAACTAACACTAGGTAAGACCATACATCTCAACCTGGAAACATCAAAAATCTGGACAAGGCCCATGAAAAATAGGTACAAATCTGTATGCTGATTAACATCTAATTTGTATACATAATTATGTAACCCCACCCACTCCAATGGAATTGTGGGATACCAACTTTCAAACGCAAATTGAAGAACAGACAACCAAAACATGGCACCAGACCAGAGTCCCCCTGCAGCCATTCCAGTGTCCTGTTACCTGGCTATTTTTCCCCATTTACCATAAACCCTAATGTATGCATACTGATTTACTTCTACAATGATTTGAATTTTATTTTTACATTTTACAGCACAACAATGCAGAAACACTAAAAGACATCATCTGGTAAACAAAATAATACTGTCTCACAATGAAAATAGGCTTGACATTAAACTTCGCCCTTGAAACTCACATTCATTGAAACAGCATTGAAATCCATCTGGCCAGTGGTGGATAAAAATTACCTTTGGGCTGTTTTCAAATCATTGGCCGCTTGCACACAAAACAAGATAACATACATGTGTTCTTTTCTTTATACACCTTCCTGACTTTATTAAATTATATTCTTTGTATAATACAACACACGTTAGAGCGCATTTTAAATTTGTTTGAACATTTTACCAGTAATCTGTACTGTAGACAATGAAACAAAACACATGAACCAATAATGACAAAACTACCCAATTCAGAACTTTTCCATCATAAAAGTCTGCTTCCACACCCACACTATAAATAGAATGACAGTAGTGTAAGCTATAGGCATCTTGCACAGCGTTTCGCTCTTATTTTCAATTTCATTTTTTTTTGGGGGGGGGGGGGGACAAAAGGTCAAAAACCAGGGACACATTTTAAATATTGCTTGTATAATTTTGTAAAGTTGATAGAATAAAATGTTGTGCTACCATCATGCATTTCACTGGCAGGTTTTGAACCCAGGACTCTATGCACTACATTCAGAACATACCACTATCCCACATCAGCAGCTGCCTGAAAAATAGGAAGACTGAAACTTAATAGCCATCATTTAGTGAATTCATTTCTCACTTCTCAACATAGCTCTTAACCTCAACACAAAAAACATGGACAAACAACAAAGCCAATAATGGGGGAATACAAATTCAGTTCTCACTTCTCACTCACCATACCTCTGAACTGTTAGCACAAAAACAATCTTCTTCTTCTGGCTTTTCCCGGTTAGGGGTCGCCACAGCGGATCACCTTATCCGCACATTGAATGGCAGTGGAGTTTTACGGTGTCGAGTTGCCAGCCCGGCGCACAACCTTTCACAGAAGGCACACTCACACGCACACCTAGGGCCAATTTCGAGTGTCCAATCCACCTGCAGCATGTCTTTGGGATGTGGGAGGACCGCAACCACAGGGAGGACATGCAGACTCCGCACAGAAGGCACCCCAGCCGAGGATTGAACCGGAGAACCTCTTGCTGTGAGGCAGCAATGCTAACCACTGCACCACCGTGGCCGCCCTGTTAGCACAAAAACAATAATAGGGGAATACAAATTGTTTCATAGGGTATCGATTAAAGTTCAGCAGCACATTTTCTAAATCCTATTAATGCCTTCTAGTGTTTTTATAAGATCAGTCTAGTGATGCCTCTAGCTGTAAACTTTCATGCATTTATGTTTTCTTTAATATCTGCAGAACCATCCTAAATACAGACTATTGAAATGCATTACTTTAAAGCTTTCTTGACAGGTAACAAAACTCCCACTAATACTTGACCATGTCTGAAATATCTAAACAGATATTAAGTGATGTTAATATTCATAAGTGACATACTGTTTTCATACTTCTCTAAGTATATCAATAACCAAGTAACATGAACTTGTATGAAACTGCCAGGCCTCATATGAAACCTAAAAACAGGATGAACAAAATCGCTGGTTACAGTTTCTACATAACTTGAACATTTACTGATGTATTTAAGTTGTTCATAAAAATTACAAAAATTAACACTAATTGGTTTATTGTATTCAAGCATTTGAGTGTAATTGAATAATACCATTATGGCAACAAGTTTGCCCAGAACTGTTCTGACATTTATACTTTTATAGTTAATAAGTGCGCTTCTATAAATAAGAACACTTGCATTTATCCTGGGTTTATAATTTGAATCATCAAAGACTTAGTAATCAGTGATGGAAAGTTAGAAGGTAACTTTCTAGAGCTCATTTGGAAGCAATGAGTTCACCACTGCATCTGTCAACACCCAGTCAGTCAGCCCTGATAGAATGTATGCACTTTTGACGCATTCTTTCGCATGGAGTTAAAGCCTCTCATCCTTCTGCCCCCCCCCCCCACACACACACACACACACACACACACATACACACACACGCACACACACCTCTTAAATACCTTTAAAATACCAAGAAGTTGACCAAAAATATTCCAGTATTTGAAATAATACTCTTAAAGGTTTTAAAATCCTGGTTATATTCCAAACAACTGGCAGAAGAGAAACATTGTCCATCCTCGGCTATAAAGGAGAAAGACCTCCCCGTACAGATGGGGGTTCATTATCATCACTACCACATAAAATAGGAACATATTTAAAACTCCAAACAGAAACTATTTCAGTAATAATATTGTTAAGCTGTGTTGGACAACCTCTCTGCACAAATAATGGTTTTTAAAGTATCACATTCAGCAAGAAAGTCTGCAGCAAGGGAGGTCATTCAGGCTACTTGAACTTATTGCCCACAACGATACACTTTTTTTTCAACTTTTGAGAGATTAAAAGACTTCCTACACTTTTTTGGCCAGAATACTTAGTTCCAACTCCACAAAACATTCAAAATTCTGCAAAACAGATTGTAGAGGGGAAGAATCAAACATAAAGTTAAAGTTAAGTTTCCTTAAAAAGTTTTAAATCCATCAAAGTTTTACTCAGGTTAAAAGATCTTGATGGCACAAAAGACAGACCTTTCTTAAAAATACAAAAATCGGTAACATCCAAGGTAATATTACTCTAATTAAATACTTTAAAGTTGTCCTGTTCAAATATAAGCCCATCTTGTGTAATAACACTGTTAGACGTGCCTTCTATCACTAATTACTTTCTTCCTCGCCTTCTGATCCTTCTTCCTCAGTTGTAGTTCACTTGGAAGTCTCTGCAGTGCTCTTCCATCTGACTCAACCAGTTGAAGCATTGCAGGGGAGGAAACTCTAAAGGGTCACTGAGATCCATGTTGAAATAGAATTGTTATTACTGTTAAAGGAAGACACCTCAGAATTAGAGATATTATTATAATTAAAGTTGGTGTTTATGTTGTTGGAATTAAGGGTGCACCTTCATATGATGTAAAATCAGTTTTGTTATCAGAATTTTTCAATTTAAGTGTAAGGTATGTTTTTTGTTGTAATCCTTCCTATCCCTGCACAACTTAGCAACTTTATGATTCTTAGAAGAAATACATTTATTGTCAATCTCCTTGAAATCCCGGTGAAACTTGTGTTTGAACACATCTACCGGAAATAACAAATCATTTTTGGACCCTTTAGTTAATGTATTTAATGTCAACAAGTAGATTTTGTATAAGGTGCTCATTATATCCAATAACTGAGTGCATAATCTCAAACACCCAGTGGTCAAATATGTTAACCCTGGTACTACATTTTTTGGGTATTTGAAAACCTGCAGGCCTTTAGGAACCTGTTTCCTAGGGATACATTCCCTCAGGAAACTATTGTCTAATACAAGGGCTGGTATTTAAATAACAAACATTTAAATTCATTAATATTGTCTAAATAAGATAATGAGTCCCCACTCTGAACCAAAGAACTAAAATGAAAGTCAGTATTAAGCCACAAATATAAAACACCTGTATCACCTGTAAAAACATGTTCTTGCTTGGAAAAGTCAGTTCTAATGTTGTCTCCTGGAAATTGTAAGATTCCATTCGGTAATCTAAGATGGACATCAGATTCCAATCCAGTTTAAGCTGCAGGCCTTTGTGAATACTCAGCAGTGCGTACACCATTAACCAGTGGTTTCCGGTTATAGGGAATACTAGAAACCTCCATTGGGTGCTGAAAACCAATAGGAATTGAAGATAAGGACTGACTCAGTAGTCCAACCAATCTCATAAGTTCACGCAGTATTTTTAAGGTTTTATTATAAATTATGATGATTTTATAAATGTATGATGAATTTTATTGTTAATGATGGTTTAGGGCTTAATGCTTTATTTAGTGTGCATTTATGGTACTGAACCTTTACATTTTTGAATGAATCTTTTTAGTTTTCTTTTACTGTTATTGCCACTTAATTAATTATACTGCTTATATAAGAGACTGGGTTTGTGTTTTAAATTTAGTTCTGAAGAATTCTTTTAAGTAATAAGACGAAAATGCTTAACTTGCTTTGGTTATGGAAAAAAAAACTTTTGGATTACCCATTTTATTGATCCTGTATAGGGCACTGTATTGGGTGATGTGGTTTTACTCCTGAGGGTTCGGCTTTTAAGTGACTATGGCTACTAACATGCATGTAAGGAATATAAGTGAGCTCCCAATACCCAAAAAAATAATAGAATATGTGTTTGGGTACCTTAAAAGGAGACCCTACTGGTTGTATGAATTAGGAGGAACACTCCAGAACTCCTCAATAATTCATGCATGATTCTCATCTAGTGTCGTGTCATAGGGTCATAGGTTGTTATTAGTCTAACAACCACTGGGGTCCTTACAAGCCTACCTGTGCACCCCAAACCCATTTAGAACCTAAGTGTCATGGGTGTCAATATGGGGGGAGGGGGCATGTTAGTAGAGAGGTAACTAAATGATTTGTAGAGGGGATTGTTAGTTAGGATAAATTGACATTCTCTGCTCATAAGGGACATGGGGACCAGATCAGAGGTAAATTTACAATTCCCCATCCAGTTGTCAAAGTTTGCTTTAAATAGAATCAGGGATGAACTCTGTTTTACATGGATGGGGAGCTTATTCCACAGTGCAGGGATCCTTTAGGACACAACTTTCAATAGGATGTTTTGTTTATGTCATAAGTGAAGTTCAGATCTCTGGCTCTAGTGTTTCTGGTGCTGTTTGTTTTGCACACATGCAAAAGATCTGTCAGGGCTGGGTCTGAGGAAGCCTTGTACGCCAGGCAAAGATCCCTCTCAACAGCCTATAGGAGACAGAATACAAAGACAGAGCCATTAAGCGATAAGTATAGGACAGGGTATTCTTGCCCTGAATTCTCCTGGTGAGAAACCTTTGTGGGCATTCCAACTGTTGCAAGTGTCCAGTTAGGTATATGCCAAAGGGATATACTGAAGGGATTATACTCAATGATAAGTCTTATAAAGGCTGAGTAGAATGGTACTATAACTTCCATGGACATGGATGCCATACCCTTACCTAAAGGTTTGGTGACATAGAATAACACCTTTAGATTACTTGGAAACTTTTTTACTATATTGGTACCTTTGTCTTTTTGTATTGCCTAAAAAAGGCTCTAAGGTGGTGGATAAAGTTTTAGCCAATATCTGAAAGCCTGGGAGGACATGTGCAGCCCATCCTTGGCAAAGCAACGTGGTTTGTTGACAATGTCTCTCAGGCTGACAGCTATTGTAGCCCACTGTAGTAATACCAGAAACAAAGCCAGCTATTAAAATCAATCATTTTATGTTTGTACTGTGGCATCATCTTTGATGAAGGTAGAATATTGCTCAATGCAAGGCCCATACTTGTCTGTGGCACATATTCCAAGAGATCCATCATGTCTGCTTTCATACAGACTAGGGAGATATGCCTCAAGTCATTTTCAACCCCCTTAGGCTATGATAGAATCATATTGGTACCTGGGGTGCAGTAACTTCAGTGCATGCATGATATTGCAGATCCTGGCTCCAGATTATCAACTAACTGTTATCTTCTCCTTGTCTAACCTGGTAAGTGGGACATCTGTGTTTTGCAAAATGGAGTCCCCAATGACAAGAGTATTAGGTAAAGTGTATGCTTGTCTTATGGGCTTTGCTCTTGGGAGACCATTGGTTATAAGGTTATATGACAGCTGTTTTTTTTTTTTTTTGTACATGTTTTAGTGATTGTTGAAGAGCAGTGATGCCATTAGGTGACTTTGAAGGTCTTTGAGGTTTGAGGTTTCTTTTAAGTGTCTCAGCATAAGACAATCTGTGTGTGTGTGGAGAGCAGTATGTGTGAGTAGTAGCTTAGCAAGGGTGGGGCAAGACGGACAGCTGCACCAGGAGTAAAGTGTTGAGGGGTGCAATAAGCTGATCCTGATCACTCTTTAATGCAATAACAGCTTTTAAAAGCTGGTGTTGCATTTGTAGTCAAACCTGAGCACTGTAACACACCATGTGTGCTCTAAAGTGTATAAACTGCTCACTACATTGTTGCAAGCAGTTTACTACAATTTAAAACAATAAAAAATATATATCTTTTTTGTTTTTAACTGAAACCTTAGTGCTGTAGTTCTCCATGCAGCTAGGCAGTGTATAAACTGCAGCAATGGTTTATTACAGTTTAAATAGAAGAAGTTTTAAAAAAAACTAAAATAGTCTGTGCAGGCAGGATATAAATTGCAGCAACTGTTTGCTGTATTTATAGCAAGCAGTTTGGTATAGTTTAAAAATATTTTTTTTAAATTAAAACATGAGCACTGCATCGCTCTGTGCAGGCAGGTGTAAACTGTAGAAATCAGCTTGCTACAGTTTAAAAGAAGAACAATTTTTTTTTTAAATAAAATATTTTAAAGGAAGGTTGGGGGCTGGGCACAGAAACAGAACCTGAATAGCTGAGGCAGGAGAGTTGGGAGTGTCATGCATCTGGCCACCTGTTTGGTGAGCCAGTAGAAGAAACATCTGTTTTTTGTTTTTGTTTTTTTTTGCTGGTGGGGTGTGTAAATGTAACTGCAGTAAGAAGCTGATCAGTAACAGCTTATTACAGTTACAGTGAAGTGTTTTTCACTAAATGAAAATGAACAGCTATGTTTCTGTGAGTGAGGGATACAGTGTGGGTATTCTAGACAACTTTTTTTTGTATGCAAGATTTTTGCCTCCAAAGAAGTTGTGTATTTACATCTCTTGCATAATATGTTATTTTCTTTAATGATTAACTGGTTGTCTGAGTACATGAGAGAATTGCTACATTGTCTTAGAATGCCCAAATCAACCATGCTGGCCAGAGAGATATTAAGAAATTTCATATCCATGCTGTCCAGTCCTGTAATAGGATGGGCTGTTTAGGATTAAGGATCAGGTTTTAACAAGGGTTTCCTAGCGTAATTTCTGGGGTTAAGGGCAAGATGTTATATAATGGTAGGATATGCTAGTGCTATTCTATATGCAGACTAGTTTCTGGGTTTAAGGGCAAGATGTTATATAGTGCTAGAATGCGGTAGTACTATTTGATGAACAGGTTAGCTGATCTGTGTTTAATTCCATTCAGTCCCATGCTGTTTAACAGACTTTGGACCTAATCCAAAATTTATAAGGAAATGTTACTGTCTAGGTGTTTGCAACACCTGCACAGCCACGGATGGCTAGTGAATGTGACAAAAATGTTCAGCTTGATATGTGTGTACTAGTGATATAGTAGGCTGTCCCACAGATGCAACACACAATAGAAAGGAACATGTATGATCCGCACATATACCGGCTGTTCTCCAAGTGGTATATATGCAGACAGTGACAGTACTATGGAGAGAACTGAGCAATAACACTGTGGCAGATAAGAATTACCAAAGGAGCACAACTACCATCTCATAAATCGAATGGAGGTCTGAAAAGTCTGGATTTTTATTTCTTTTTTTTTTTTTAATTCTGAGATCTGCTGAGATAAATTATGTTTATAGCCTACTGTCATGTTAAGAATATATGGATTTCCTTGTAAGTTATCCTGTGGTCAAATTTCTTTAAATCAAAAACAAAATCATGTCTTCCCTTCCATTTTTGTAACTAGCAATTTTGAAGGGTCTAGTCACTACAGTAATACAATGGGCAGAACTTTGGCTAGGTATAGAATCTGGCACCAAAATTTCAGGACTGATGCATTTTGTCAAAGAGATAGCATACCATGTCAGATGGGCATACAGGAAACCCCACTGTGGCCCCTACTGTGGCATTCCAAAGGTATGTTGGTATCCATGACCAGTGAATTCACACAGGTAGGTGTTTCTCTTGGTATGGCTAGAGAGAAGTGTGATACCACTAAATGCTAGGACCCTAATTAGCTTGCCAGTGGGCTGAGTCAAACCAGAGCCACATCCATGGGACCATCCACTCCAAGCAGCAGAGACAAACATCAACAGAATGGACAGTGAAGATATTTCCATAGCAGTGTACACAAGCTGCATAAGCCAGGCATGCAGTCATGGAAGATCCATCTGTTCTCTAATACAGCTATGGTGGCTGGTTGCCTCAATCATTGTGGATGCCAGCTGGGCCTCCACTGCTTTTACCAGGCATGTGTACTCCAGGTTCCCATGCACTGTGTCATCCCGAATGCTTTTCAAAATGTTCCACAGTCCCTTGCACAGTTTCAGTTCACCAAGAAAACCATGCAGTATACTCAGCATTTCTAACAGGGTGGGAATAGTGGCTGTCTGTGGGTGGATGGTTGACAAAGATGTCTGGAAAATCCTCCATTTGTGGTGGCCTTGACCACATACATGCCTCTTCCCATTGAGGAGGGGCACCCCTGCTGCTATCTGTGCTGGTGACACCTGTGTACCACATATAAGGCTGACATGGATGGGATGATTTTTACATAACATAGGTAATCCTGGTGGTTCATCCTGCCCCTTTTTAATTACCATGGCTGTGATTGATATGAGTCAGCCCTCCACTGTTTTTGCTGACTGCAATTCCACTAATATCATACATCTTGCAACTTGCAGGGTATGCTCAAGTTTTTAATGTTGTAAAATCTTTGAGGAGGCTGAAGGACAGAATAATAGAGCATACATCAGAAATCAGAAGGAATGTATTAACTAATTCATTGGCTAAGCACATTAGGGGTCTACTTTAATTAAACAAAAGCGGAATCCGCCGAATACAAATCCATCGACACGTAAACAGCGAAACGGGGAAACATTGAACACACTAAATAGCGAAATCGGAAATGTCGAATTGTCATAGTAGGCCCATCTGCGGTATTGCTCCATAAGGTAAGTGTACGATAGTTACGGACCTTAGGGTTAGAGTGTGGGTTAAGGTAAGTGCATAGATAGGTAATGTATGTAAGGTTTAGTGTAGGGTTTTGTTAAGTGTATGTGTGTGAAATATTTACTTTGTGTGGGTATAGTTCTGTAGGGTAAGTGTGCGGTAGTTATGGACCTTAGGGTTAGGGAGGGGTTAAGGGTAGTGCATAGATAGTTGTGTATGTGGGGTTTAGTGTAGGGTTACAAGTGGGGTTTTGGTGCTTTAATTTAGGGTTAGTAGTAGGGTTTTTGTTAGTGTATGTATGTGTTTTTTGTTGTAGTGTTTGCGTAGGTAGTATGTTACGGGCGGTGGGGTTGGCCAACTATTACGGTTTCAATGTTTAAATTTTGCAGTTTTACATGTTCAACGTTATCACGTTTCACTGTTTATGTGTCGACGGATTCGTATTCGACAGATTCCGCTTTCATTTAATTAAAGTAGACCCCACATTAGTGATACTGGCACAACACATGTTTTTACTGTTTGGACTATAAATATGGTCACCAAAATATGAGAAGGGGGACTTGAATAATAAGCTTGAGGTTAAAGAGCATGAATGGATCCTTCATCTGCAAGCTGATTGTCCTCCAGGTATTCCTCAAACTGTTACATTGAAGCCAGTGTTTAAATTTAAACAATCATGCTTGAAATAGTTTCTAAATATTATTTTATTGTGTTTTTTTAAAACTGTATGTTGTTTTAATTGATTTATTGATAATGAAATGTTATTGGCTGTGTTGGTTTTAGTTTAGTATTTAAGGGCACTATCATTGTTTAATGTATTTAGAACTGAGGAAGGGCTTTTTTGCAAGCCCGAAAGCTTTGCTGTTTGAATATTGAAGTTTTTTCAGCACATTGCTGAGTCCATTTTTACTGTTGTAGCATTGCAGACTGTGCCATGTGCATGGTTTCATCATTACCAATCACCAGTGTCCCACTGACATCTGGCATGCCCTGACCTGCTGTGTTGGATCCTCTGTTTGGTAGCAGCCATGAATGTATGCAGATAACATACCTGTGGCAATATTGGAACACATATGTGACTCTCACCACCATGTGGTTCACAGACTTCCACATGCCAATCATATACATAGTCTGTGGACATTTAAGTACCTTTTGGTGCAATTTGTCACAGTTGCAGCCCTGTTGTCCTTGGATCATATAAATGTTTATTTGATTGTCTGAGTAAACCATTCACAGGTGCAATTCAATGTCCTCCAGGAATGGCACATGCCACTACTCACTCTGGAGATCTCCTACAGACACTTGGGCAACAATCGCAATCTCAGCTCCCACATTCACGTCATCACCAGTTGTGAGGACTCTGTCACTTTTCCCAGTGAGGGATATAAGGAATTCCTCCACCTCTGTGAGATACCTTAGTGCTGGTGGTCCACCTCCAGTTGTCTGCCTGTCTCTGATTATTTCCAGTGCTTTTATTCTGGCATGCACAAGCATATTGGTGATCCTCTGACATTCTTATTGTATTGTTCTATTATTGCTGTCCATTGCATTGATACACCTTTCCAGTCTTGCCTCACCTGGTCCTGGAAGACAGTATCAGCTTTACCCTTCTCATTGGTACACAAGCCATGTGTGTATAGCCTGAAGCAGCACCTTTATTTGTCTCCTATGTGATGTATTTCTCCAGCCATTTTCATTCCTATGTCTCATGACATGGCATGTGCACCTATGGGTTGCACACGTAGATCAGTATATGATGAATGACAGTCCATGCCAGCCAACAATTGCCTCCAGACTGTCCCAAGCACCCTTATAATAATCACAGCCCTGTGCACTGCTATAGTAGAGCCATTCTGGCACTGTGACAAAGCATGATAGCAGTGGACATGTTAATCATGCTTGCTCTTCATTGCACATGTGCAGCTAGTACAGTTTGTGCCTGGTACATGGTTGTTGCTGTCTGTGCACATATGGCAGAGTATTGAATAGCATACACAGTGGGAGAGTGGCTGTGGATGACTATGTTGCTGTGCCTGGTTAGGAGAAGCAACCCCCCAAAAAGCTGCAATCTCCTACAAGCTGCTTGTGCTCTATCAGGATGAGTCCCTGAAACAGAACTGTAACCTCTCCTGTCTGTTCCCTGTGCTTTCTCAGGCTAAAGCCCATTAAAGGACTGTGGCCTGTCCAGCCTGTACTCTATGTTCTATCAGGCAGAGACCCCCATAACAGGACTTCAACTTCTCCTGCCTGTCTACTGTGCTATATCAGGATGAACCCTTCATAACAAAACTGCAAGCTGTCTTCCTGTCCCGTGTGTCCTGTCAGATTAACTCCCCAAACAGGTCTGCAACCTGTCCTACATCTCCCTTGTGCCCTGTCATGTTAACCTCCCCCCAACAGGACTTTAGTCTTTCCTATTTATCCCCTATGCTGTGTCAGGTTGAGCCCCCCAAACCTGTCAGTCCCATGTCATGCCCTGTGCAATGTTACCCAGCACTCACAGTCCACTAATGTGTGAGAGTGTCTGCTGCTTGGAGTGAGGTTACTATGGTAATGAGGTGATGTACCATGATCATCTCCGAACTGCCTCCATTTAATGTTATATTTAATAAATTGTATAACATAACAGAATAGTTGTATGTATGTCTTTTTCATGTTTTCATGTTCTTTTTTATTTTACATAATTTTTTTATTTTATAATTTATTTTCTTTTCTTAAGGATCATCCATGCTGTAGCCAGAGGTGAGACAACTACTACCATGCTTTGCACTGGCCACTGCACTGACCACTAGTCCCCAATAATCCCAGACTTGCCGTTGTACATGGTGATGAAAGTCACTCTGTGGAAGGTGATGTGAGGAGGTTCACTTGTGGCCTCTGTTGCTGCTTCTCTGGTAGTCAGAGGGTAACTTCCTTTTCTCACTGTGGTGTGGAGAGGCTCTCCAGGTTCAGCTGGTGTAAGACCCAGTGGCTAAGGAGAACCAAGGAGGACTTACTGATCAAAGCATTGTAGAGTTTCACAGACAGCTAGTAACCAGAGACAGGACTCATTCACACTGTCGACTTTTACAAGTTCGAACATCATATGGTCGAAATCATATGTTCGAATTTGTAAAACCTTCAGGTAAGTTTTTTGTGTTTTTTTTTTTTTTTTTATTATTATGTTGTCGAACTTTTAAAGTTTGAACATATAGCATCGACCATATGCTGTTTGAACTTTTAAAAGTTTGACAATGTGATATAGACCAACCAGAGACAGAGCCAACCTATGATGTCACTCACAAAGGTGACGCACTTCTGGGTGGGTTCACCTCTAGGTTGGTTTAACAGGACTTCCTCAATCTCCCTTATCTCCCGTCATTGTGTCCTCATCAATTTATATTACTCATTTCCCTGTGTAGTCCAGTCTGACTGACTACCAGCTGTCCACCCACTGTCAGTCTGTATTTCTCCATTATTGCACCCCATTTAAGTGTCACTGCCTCCCCTGTTCATCTTCATGTAACTTATGTATCTGTTTGTCTGACCATTTTTCCTTTTTTATACCCCAATTCTACCTACAAGTTCACCATGCAACCACATCCTCTGCCATTGTTCAGGAAAGCAAAAATGGGCACATGTTCCAAAAAACAAGCCTAGCCTTCTCCTCCCTACATCCCTCTTCTCTTCCTGCATTCCTTCTGTATGTTCCCCTGTATGAACTTTCCCATTTTTTACCATACTATCTCTCCATTTCTTTCCCATTTCCTATGTATACTCTTGTCCCTGGATCATGTAATTGCTCTTAGAATAGTCAACACAGTTGTGTGGTTAATTAATGCTATTATCGTGCCTGCAAATTTTATTTATTTATTTATTACAGTTTGAAAACCGTGGAAGTCCACTGGGCCAAGAAGAGCCCATTTTCAGTGGAGGCCTGGGGAGAAAAGCTCCATAGGTGATACAATACAGTGTATGAGTTCTTAGAGAATTACATAGACAATATAATCATCATTATCAAACAATGCATATACAATAGTGACAAAATAGTGCAAAGTAGTAAAGTATGAAGTACAAAGTATGAAAGTAATTATGTTTGAATACAGAGTGACTTGAGTGGCAGTGGAACAAAACAAAATACATGATCAGGCTGTAGCACTTTAACATTTGGAGAATAAGAACTTTTTTTAAAAAAACTTAATTTACAGAAGTAGATGGAAGTAGCAGAAGATAAAGCAGAAGATATGTATGTCTAGTAGAAGTTTTGTTGAGGAGGTTGAGGTTTAATTGAGTGTAAGGTTGCTAGGTGGAGAGAAGATGGGGTAATCCTGGAATTATTGTGCATACTTAATAGCCGGTGAGCCACAGTGAGTTAACTTCATTGTGCTGTATGTTGCTGAATGGTTATGTTTTTTTGTTCCCCTGAATACCCCTTAGTGTTGTGTCTTATTATCATTTTTATATGTATTAAATTCTGTTTTTCAAAAATAGAATTGTTGATGATCAGAAAAATTCCCACCACTTAGTTCTCCACATTACAGGATGGTGTCATTCAGCAAGGGGGTGATATAACACATTATGATTTGCTTATAGGAGTTACCTTGGATATGATATTATACCAGACCATCAATTTCCACAGCAAAGCTAAATAAAGATATGATACCATGATCCTTACCTGTCAACTCTCCCAAGTTTTTTTTAGGGGTGCCCCTTATTTTGAGCTGAAAATGTTACTCCCTCACTTTATTAATTATGGTCCACAAATTTCCTTTGATTAATGTAAATACCCCAGAACTGAGTACAAAATTAAAGAGATGAAAAACATTTTCACTGCTTGTATCTTGCTATCCATAGCCATAATCAAGACTTTCCAGTTACTCAATTGTTGTATTATCTTTTAAGTCTCTTCCCAGATATCCTTACCTGCCATAACAGAATCATTTTTAATCCATTTACCTAAATACTTAATCTTACTATGTTCCCATTATTTATGGGTATTACTGAACCAATTTATTTGTTTTATCTTCATTAATTTTTTATCACAAAAAAGTCTCAAAACTGTCAAAAAATGTTCCACAGCCCCAAAATATCATTTACTGGATTTTTGAAGTACAAAATCATAGTTTCTGCAAATAAAGCTAACATTTCTTGATCAATATACCACTTATTTTCTTGATAATTTATCCTCAGGTAGATTGCAAAGCCAGAGATGTGATGGGAAAGAGAAAAGTAATTAGAAACATGTTTCTTTGGGAGTGTAACAAGCTGGCAGATTTAAAAAATTCTATACAAAGTATGATGTCAGAAATATCGGTGGGAGCAAATGGTTATAACTATGGAAATTATTCTTTTGAGCTGAGACATAGGATCTGGATTGTCTAGACACAAGTCCTTGCAAAGTTTAATACCATTGGGTGCCAAAAAAAGAAATTACAAATGGAAATCAAAATCTGAAACAACTGTAATTGCACTACTGAATATCATAAAGAAGATAAAGGGACAGGAGGTGGAATGTTTTAAATAATAAATGGCATTTGACTGAACATTACATGCAAAATAATGTTCAGGAAAAGGAGTGAGGTTTAAGGGAGAGTAGGAAATGAGTAGTTTGTGTAATGTTGGAGTGAGTAATAGTTGTTGAAAGGAAAACATATTATGCTTAAAAATGTCTCCTTTAATGTACCAGTAAAACAGTATTAACGCTACACACAATATAAAATGCATTTCTGTCCAAGTATCTCTCAGACTTCTTCACATACAATAAATTAACAAAAATGAGCACTTCCTTTTATACCACTATTGGAAACAATTAAATGTTATTGACATAATTAAGAAATTTTAAAGGTGTAAGCATCCTAAATACTAACAAAAATATATAATGTACTTAAAATGTTAAAGTAATCTCAAAATAGTTTTGCTAGCTTGCATAATTAAAAATATATACTATATTGTTGTATAATAAAAACCTTAAAAATGTGGGTGTTTAAGTATGTGTCTACACGTTGTACACCACACTTAAAGTTTGGCAGAGCTAAGTTTCAGCAGGGGTACCAAAGAAATATTGTCATTAAGCCAGGGAAGTCTATTAGCCTAAAGCACAATCTGCCAGAAGGTCTCCATGTATTCTAACTTAGTTTTCCAGGTGCCACCCCTGACATCCCTGGGAGCAGCCATGGGGCCAGTTGTGCCCCCACTTGCGCTGATATTATTTTATCAGTGTGGGAATTTAAATTTGTACAGCCAAGCCTATATTCTATGTTTTGGAAGTTATATACTAGGTACCTCAATGACATCTGTATTGTTTGGGTTGGTAGTCTCGAATCATTGGAAGAATTTATATAATATCTAACACAAACTACTACCTTTCTCCAGTTCACACATTAGGTAACCTCTGAAAAACTTAATTATTTGGATGTTTCTATACACAAATTGAGTGAAGGGTTTTAAGTCAACTATTTATAGAAAATCCACCTTCTCCAATACATACATTAGCTTTACTAGTGCACACCTTCCGTTTCTGAAGAAAGGAATCATTAAAGGACAATATGTCCATGCCAGTCATATGACATCTCTGGATATAGACTTTCTAGAGGAATGTTCTAAATTAGAAGAAATGTTTGTGGAGAGGGGTTTCTCCAGGGACCTTATTTCAATAATTGGGACAGAGGTTTTACAAGGCAGAAAGGATAAATATCCACCAATTTTAGGTGTTGGACTTATTTTTTCCAGTACCCGTATTGGACAGACATCAGTTGAATCAAGTTTCAGTAGAGTATTTGTCATCAATTTTAGTGCAGATGCTTATCAGATCAATAATATTGTTGAGAGAGAATGGAACAGATTTTCAGAGCTCACTGATCTGAGTAATTTGAAAAATAAACCTGTGAAGGTGGTCTTTAGAAAAGGACAAAATATTAAAAATAAATATAAATGTGGGGGTTGCTCCCAGTGTGCTCACATTTTATAAGGTCCTTATTACAGACAGACAGAATTTGCTGACTGCTAAAACTTATTCTAATTGTAACTCACAAGGCTTAGTTTATTTAGTAACATGTGGAGCATGCGAAGGCTTTTATGCTGGAAAAACGGAAAGGCAGTTGAGGTGCAGGATTTATGAACATTTAAATGATGTCAAGAAAAAGAACAACAGTAATGCACTATACAGACATACATTAGATTGTGTTAATGCTAGTTTTTTCTTTTTTTGTTATTGATACAGTTCCCATGGATGTCAGCGGTGGCACCTGGAAAACTAAGTTAGAATACATGGAGACCTTCTGGCAGGTTGTGCTTGAGGCTAATAGATCTCCCGTGCTTAATGACAATATTTCTTTGGTACCCCTGCTGAAACTTAGCTCTGCCAAACTTTAAGTGTGGTGTACAACATGTAGACACATACTTAAACACACAAAATTTTTAAGGTTGTTATTATGCAACAATATAGTATGTATTTTTAATTATGCAAGCTAACAAAACTATTTTGAGATTAACATTTTAAGTACATTATATATTTTTATTAGTATTTAGGATTCTTGTACCTTTAAAATTTCTTAATTATGTAAATTACGTTTAATTGTTTCCAGTAGTGGTATAAAAGGAAGTGCTCATTTTTGCTAATTTATTGTATCTGAAGAAGTCTGAGGGATACTTGGATGAAAATGCATTATATATTGTGTGTAACGTTAATACTGTTTTACTGGTACATTAAAGGAGTCATTTTCAAGCGTGGTGCTCTTCTTCGTAGTCCAGAGATTTTGGTCATTTAGTTATTTCTCTGTTCACTGTGAGAGGGAGCTTTGAGCAGCCTCTCTGTCCCTGGAGGAGTGGTTTCAGCCAAGAAATTAGTAGTTTATTGGCCATTTTGGGCTAATTTCTATCTCTTTCATTTCCCTGCTATAAAACCCGCATTTGCAAGGTTTTTGCGCTAGTATACAGCTCAGCAAGCTCCTGCCTGGTGCCCTGCAGAGTTCTACAGCAGCAGAGAGACAAAAGAGAGACTTTGGAGTGATTAGGTATCACTTTTCTGCATTTGCTTGCTGTCTTTAGCTAATTCCACCTAAAACACAGATTTTCTAGAGTTTCTGTGATTTAAGAAGCTTGTTTCAACTACATATTGTACTTATTTTACTGCCTGCACTTTATTAAAGTCATTTTTGTGTTTAAATTACCTGTTTAACTGTTGTAGGCTACACACCCAAGTGCGATAGCCATTTCTGTGCATTTAAAGTGTTTTTTTAATTGTATCTGCTTTATTTTCTAAAAAACAAACAAAAAAATATATATATGTATATATATATATACTTGTTGCCTGCCTTTCTAAGCTAGTATAGTCCAGTTTTCAGGTTAGTGATGAATTCAGGGCTGTGTTACAAGTTTCTGTGTTTGCCAATACCTTACTTGGATAGAAGGACGTTTCTCTGTTCACTGTGAGAGAGGGAGCTTTGAGCAGCCTATCTGTCCCTGGAGGAATGGTTTCAGCCCAAAATTAGTAGTTTATTGGTCATTTTGGGCTAATTTCTATCTCTTTCATTTCCCTGCTATAAAACCTGCATTAGCTTGGTTTTGCGTGTCTGTCTGCGCCGGTTAGCTAGGGAATAACAATTCCCAACTCCACAAAGTATACTCTTCAATTTTTCCCTTGGAACTAGACAAACTTTCAACTTAAGCACTCAAACCATTCACTTCTCATCCCAGCACCTGCTCAAAACTCATAGCAAGCACTAATAAACCTTAGCACTAGATCCCCCTATACTGTAGAGAAGGACAAGGCTCTCTATTCGACCTTACCAGCCAATAAGTAAAACAGTCTACTGTACCTATCCAGGCATGTCCAAGGGGAAGTTTCAGGTGTACTCTCTGGTCCAACTGCTGAATCTGGGCATTTTGAGGCAATGTTACAATTGCCTCATGTACACAGACAACCCTCTCCTCTTTCTACCAAACACTAATACATGCGAGAGATGCAATTATACAGCCAAACTGGAGGCTAAGCTCTCTCAACCTAAGATTGGACCAGGCAGTCAAGAGGAGAAGGAAATTACTTGCATCACACCACCAGTCTCACATAGACCTATGAAACTAGCACAGGCAAAAAACACACATAAATACACAAAAATATACTTGGAGGCTCTAAATAAAAATCTGCAAAAGCAACAGAGACCTCCAAAGCAGACATCCAAGCAACCTCCACCCTCCAACACAAACCATGAAACACATACTTCACAAAACCAGTATGCCATGTAATCACAGCCCTTAAAGGAAAATAACATACCCAACACACTAGTAATAGGCAACTCTATAGTCAGGCACACTGACGTCCCACTCACTAGGCTGAACAAGGCGAAGGTTACTGTTGGCTGCCTGTTCGGTGCCAGGATCTGCCACATAACACAAGCACTCAGGTCATTCCAGAACAAGTACAAATATGACTCTGTCATTGTCCATGTTGGTGTGAATGACCTGAGCCATACCTCCCTGGACTACATGAAAAGAGACATGGAGGAGCTCTCTGATCACATAGCCCAGGCTGGTATGACCCTGACCCTGAGTAGCATCCTGCCCTCACCAAGAATGATATCACGGTATAGAGAAAAAATTATCAATTTCAACAATTGGCTATGCTTCTGGTGTCATTCAAAGGGGATCCAGTGTATGCTTCTGGTGTCATTCAAAGGGAATCCAGTGCCTGTCAGCCTGGGATGACATGCTCGACAAGCCACGCTGCTTTGCTAGAGACAGCTTGCACCTGTCACCCTTAGGCTTTCAAATACTGGCCAAGGCTCTTGCTACCCCATAGTGCCTTTTTTAGGCAAGGCTCAAAAGACAAACCCACCACCATAAATAGCACAAGTAACACAAAACTGAGGGTAATGCTACTCAATGCCAGAAGTCTAAACCTCAAAATGCACGCACTCGAGGCACTCCTCAGTATGGAGAAAATTGATATATGTGCAGTAACAGAAACCTGGTTTAAGGCTCCAGAGAGCACCCCAGCACTACCAGACTACAACTCATACCATACATTTTGGCCACAAAACCCAGACCGAAATAAAAGGTGGGGGAGTATCCATATTAATCAAGGATACCCACACCTCCAGGTTAGTGGCACAGCACGATGCTTCATAGATCATTCACATGCAACTAACAACAGACAAAACTGCTACTCAAATTATAGCTTGCTACAGATCACCCACCAGGTCTGAGGACCCCCACTCTGCATTCCTAGAAACAATGGGAAACATAAAGGTCCTACCAAACACCCTGATATTGGGTGATTTCAATTACCCAAACAATAAATGGGAGAATTACTCAAGTACAAACTCTGTTGCCCAACATTTCCTAGAATTTATAAACTCAAACACCCTGGATCAACTGGTCAACACCCTCACCAGAGGTGACAACATATTGGACCTGGTCATCACTGACATGGGCAACCGGTATTCCACACCAGAGGTCAACCCCTTGATTAGATCTGACCATAAACTAATCACTCTGGATATCCACATTCCGCCACCACCCCTGGTCAAAGAAACCACCGTAAAAAACTTTTCAAAAGCAAACTTCACATTACTTAAGACCAAGGTGGGAAGTTTCAAAGCCCACATGCTAAAGGATAATGCTGCCCAAGCTGCAAAATCCTTTACTAATGCACTCTATGGGAACCTACAAGAATGCATGGATCGTGCTATCCCAAACAAAACCAAGACTCACTCCTCCAAGAAAAGGAAACCAGTGTGGTGGACACCTGCCATAAACAAGCTATACAATAGAAGGAGGAAACTAGCACAGAAAAGAGTAAAATCCCAAGAAGGGAAGGCATCCCTGATCAATATCAGCAGGAAACTATGTTCTCTCATAAAATCATCCAAGGCTAGCTTTGAAAGAAAAATTGCCATGGACTCCAAAGATAACCACAAGGCATTCCTTAGCTATGTCAAGAATCTTAGTGGCAATTCTCAGATCTGCTTGGAGTTAGTGCAGAATGGCACAAAATACACTGAACCGACTGATATAGCCAACATCCTAGCAGACAGGTTCAGTGCAAACCTCACGCCACCCCCACCCCAAAAAGGGCCCATAACTATACCAGAAGAATGTAGTGCCCCTGAAATCACAGACACTTAGGTTAAAACAGCCATCTCCAAAGCCAAAAACACAGCATCAATGGGACTGGACAATGTCCCAGGCTGCATCCTACATGAGCTCAAAGATGAACTAACCCCTCACCTAAACACACTGTTTAAACTCAGCCTCTCCACAGGCTACATGCCCACAGAGTGGTGCACAGCAACAGTTATTCCGCTCCACAAAAATGGAGCCACAACGGACCCCGGGAACTATCACCCTATAAGCCTGACTAGCTTGGTCTGCAAAGCTATGGAGCACATCATCATGGATCTCATTAACAGAGACATTGGGAACCTCCAAACACTGGATCATACCCAGTTCGACTTTGTTAAGGGCAGATCATGCCTCCTAAACCTGGTGGACTTCTTTGAGACAGTTACCAAGGCTATAGATGAGGGAAAGGTGGTCCACACAGCCTACCTAGACCTTGCAAAGGCCTTCTACACCATTCCCCACTCAGATATTATAGACAAGCTCACCAGCCTGAACATAAACCCATACTTCATGAAATGGGTTGCCAACTGGTTCATGGACAGAACCCACATGGTAAGAGTTGCGGGAGCTAGGTCTGACTCTAAAACGGTTACAAGTGGCATTCCCCAGAGCTCAGTCCTAGGACCCGTCCTGTTCAGCATATACTTCTCCTCAGAGGTACAGGCAAGCACAGGAGGACTATGGCTGACCAAGTTCTTAGGGGCTATAACTGACCCTCCAGTTGACACAGACATCCTCCAAAAGGGTCTCACTGAGACAGATACCTGGTTTCAAAACCATGGCCTCAAGCTAAATGCCAAAAACTGCATAGTCATCCCCTTTGGAAAATCAAAGTACCCACAAACTACCACATAGGTGGTAGCCTCCTAAATACGGAAGACATAATAAGGGATCTGGAGACCCAAGTAGATAGTAACCCCCTCCTTTGATAATCACATTGCCAAAGTGGTTAAGAAAATCCTTCTATGTGGCCCACCTAATCACAAAAGGGTTTGCATCCAGATTGAAAGAGGTCATTGGGCCCCTGTACGCATCACTCATCAGACCCATCATAGAGTACAATGCCCCATTTGGGATGTACCTTACAAGATACCTGTAACAACTGGAAAGACCACAGAAGTACCTCACCAAGAGGATCACTGGCCTCAAGCAGATTCCCTATGCAGCTCGACTGAAGAAACTCCATCTGTACTCGGTTGCATACCGCCTACTCAGAGGTGATCTCTGCCTGACATACAAGGCCATGTCCAACCCAGAATTGATGGACATGCTCTACCTAAAGTAAACCATATCCCTTTGAGCCACACACTCCAGGGATCCTCACCACAACAATAAAAAGGACGTGCTGGAGGGATAGATTCCTGTCCCAGAGACTTCCCATGCTCTGGAACAAGATTCCAGTCTGCATTAGGCAGAGCTCCTCGCTAACCCTCTTCAAGAGAAACCTTGACGAGTGGATGGGAAACAGAAAGTTTACCCCAGGGATCACTTCAATGGCTCTGCTGGATAGAGGCATAGGGAACTAATCTAAGGGGGTGGTGAAAGCCAATACATTCCAGCTAGGCTTATAAATGTCTTCAGGCAGATAGTCTAGTACCTCCCTATGAACCTATGAACCTATGGACTTACTCCTGTTTGTGAAAACATATTATGCATATTACATGAAAATATTGAACAAATTCCACTATGATTTGTTTTATTTTCTATTATTGTATGTGTATCTATGTCATTGTTTAAATTGTGATAAAGATGTTTGAAAAATGCTACTCCATCCCTCTTAAAACTGGACACTTATAGAAGTCTTAAGTCAATAATACCGCTACATAGAAAGTGTGCCTATTCTGAGGTCCTTTTTCCTAATTTTTTATTTATTTAACATTTGTTAACCAGGAAAATCCAAGTTGGAATGAAGGCAATTTTCAGCAGAGGCCTGGGGAGAATGCTGCAAACACATGTCTTTGTAATTTGGGAGGAAACCCACACAAACACAGGGAGAACATGTAGACTCTACACAGAAAGCACCCCAGCCAAGAATCAAACCGGAGAATCTCTTGCTGTGAGGCAATGACACTACCCCTGCACCAATGCACCATTCCAATAGTTAATTGTGATTTCCTTCTAATTTTATATGTGAAAGGTTGAGAGCTCTTCATCACCCTCAGGTTTACTGGTGTGGTTACTTGGAGATATAGACATTACATATATTGACCTAATTGTTTTAAGGCATGTGCAACGAGGGAAGGTTATAAGGACAGCCACATCACCTCACATGTATTCCTCATTGACATATCTATAAACTTGTACATGGTATGCCAGACAACAGTGGGGAAGATCCTGAGCCAAAACAGTGAAGGAGACAAAAATATGCTGTGTACTGCAGAATAAAGCCTGAACAGCAGACATGATTTTGGATGCATGCTTACCAAGTCAGCTAAAACATCCCCGAGACCATAGACTTCACAGCACACATGTGAGGTGTCACATTCTATTTCCCTAGCTGCTATACCACAGCCAGATGCATCTGCAGTATGCAGTCTTCCTGCAAAGTGTACTATATATGCACATAATCCAATATGTAGTCTGCATTCTGAACAATCCACATCAGGAAGGATGCAGTCTACAATTTTACTTTCATACCTGGTTACCATATCTCAGTATGTTGAGCTAGACTGTCATCCTTCACAATGCCACATTGCCATAGGAATATCATCACAATTCCATCCTGGTGAAGCAAGGATGCATCAGCAGGAGTAGCCAGTAATGAATGACTCTCCTCTGTTATCTCTAAATCTTCCACTGGCCAGATGTAACAACAACAACAAAAATAATCATTCATTGTACCTGGTCATTGTTGACAGGTATCACAAGCTCTGTTTATACTGACCAGTGTCCCATCTTACTGCACATGTTGACTACATTTTCAGTCTTGAGCAGCAGGCCCTATTGTGCACTATCAGTAGTGACATCAGAGAAGCATGAGATGCCAGGTCCACCATATTCTGGTAAATTCTGTTGCATGAAGGTATTTATAACTTCATGAATGGTAACCTCCTGAGTCCTCTACGGTGTAATAGGGTCAAACCCACTGGTGTCACCTTGTAACATCACCAACATGCTATGTTAGGTGACTTCCATATGATGTAGTATGATATCAGCCCTGTCTTCAGGACATCTCTACACAAAATGCATGGTTATGAAAGGTGTGGCCACAATATGCAGTGAATATATAAACAAATCATACGTTGTTGTTGCACGCCAGTACTATGTCCTGCCCCTATACCACATAAAGATGGTATCTCTAAAGGTACATGTGATCTGTTGCCTTATTTGTATGCACCTCTGAAATGTTAACCCACAACCATTTGTAAGTAACACATACATTTGTATAGGAATTGGTGCTCCGACTTGCAATATGAGGGGTGTACCACATCCATCTCACCATGAATGAAGATGTCAAACACCAACAAATTTGAGTTGTTCTGGTGTGAGCATGTTTTTATTCTACTACATTCAGCCTGCAAATGCATATTATGGTATCTTCTTCTTCTTTATCCTGCCCATAATGTGCATAATCCTCCTCCTGCGGTCATCTGTCAGGCATTAACCAAATTACTCTGACAGTCTGTGACATTCTCTGTCCTACAGCATTTCATTTCTTCCCTATCACCCCACCCTCCATGCAACCCAACAACAGAATAGCTAGGGCTTGCTGAAGGACATGATTCTCCTCCTGTGTAATGATAATCACCCAGTGTTTGTCACATGTGGCAATGTGTTGTTTTAGTCAAAAGTACTTCTTTGCACATTTAACTACACAACACAGTCTGATATAGCTCAAATGTCAACTATGGACCAGAGGCCCTAATGGGTGTAATTATGCTTCAATATGCATGACAGATCTCATGTCCTATGTGCCACATACAGTGAATATTGATGGTACGTGGCATATCAGTGTAAGATTCACCTTGTTATGGTGCTATTGTGGGAGGCACAATTAAGGTAAAAGCATGAGGATTATTGAGGGTTGTATATGTTTACATACATAACACCTGCAGATCATGGTTTATGACCAGCAACAAGGAATGTATAGTTGCTGATGCCCTGTACAATGGTGAAAGTATAATAAAGTCCAACAGATATATCATCCAGATGATAATCACACATATAAAATGCCTTAGATGTGGCACTTGTGGGCCTGCACAGACGATTGTTATAGACCAACCACATAAAATGTACTGCATATTTGATATATAGCATAATAAATCAAAGCCTACACACACACACACACACACACACACACACACACACACACACACACACACACACACACACACACACACACACACAAAGATATCCACAAATATTACTTTATGTGCATTGTATTATTTTACACAACACACCTTCATACTTTTTTAAAGAAATATGGCAAGCAAATATAAATCATGTAGCTCACTAGGGATTGAAAGAGAATTCGATCTATATTACAGGCACCTGTCTGGAAAAGACCCACTTTGGAATGAGAAGCTCTGTGTTGTATTTTTGTGATACCACAGCTAGGGAGTTAGCTAGTAATACATGAATTACGTATAATGCAGATCAGTGCTATAAAAAATAAAGTAACAGGAAGTGCAGGGATACCAAATGCCTACTGCAGCTGATGGACATGGTTAGGCAGAACTATCTATTCATATGGTCCTCATACAGTTCAAAGGTCCCTTTATTAACACAAGTAGCACACCAGCAAATGTTTATTCTTGTGCTAAGATGCAAATGTTATAGCAGAAAATATAAAGGCACAAAGCCTAAAGGATAAGTGCATTCAAGACCAAATATTCACTACATAGTGGAGAAGGATAAATGTATGAAAATCCCAGACTCATTAGTACAAGTCCTAGAATAGTCAGACTGTGTGATTGAAAATGTGAATTTAAGTCTGAGATTGTCATTTTTCAGAATATCACTTTTCTCTGAGGCATGGTGGTCTCAAAGATGGTATACATAAGTTTGGGGGGTGTAAAGGAGTAAACTGATGTTTGACATTTGCTCCTCTCCTGTGTTTTCACTCATTTTTTATTTATATGTTGTCATTATATAGCTTGCTATTACAAGTCTCAACATTTCAATAGGGGGCTGTGGAAAATATGTGTATATTAATCCATTGTAAAGGTGTGCAGTATCATTCAGGCCATATTTTACTGTGCCAAAGTACCTACTGAAGCTGATGATCTATATTTATTCGTCATGGAATTTGTGATTATGAAGGCATCAGTGTTCATTACCTTATAGTAAGTACCAAACGTGGTCATGCAATGTGTGCATTATAAAATGGTCTTATGTGGGCACCAGCCCCCACATTATAGCCCCCCTTGGGCTGTTCATTCATCAGGGTCTGCATTTGTACTTATGCGCATGAGTGTGTGATACAGTATTGCATGAGTGATGTGGTGAACAGTTCAGATGGAAGAGACTGTCTGGGTGTTGGACTGCTACCTTATCATGCACTAATGGAGCTCATGTTGGACAAACTATATTCTCTACAGTAAATGTTCCAAACCTGTGTGCTAAAGTGGGTGACTTTTACACTGTGCCCTCACTGTTGTACTTTATGTCCTTGCCTGCATTACTTTCCATGTGCCTAATTCTGGTGTAGCTGCTGTTTTTTATATCAAGGTAGGTCTACAGGCTGTACACTACAGGTGGATATGTCATCAAAATACATGCCTATTTTTGAAACTGCATGGTATATGAATGCAGTGTCATCACATTGCATGTATAGAGTCTGTGTGTTACATCAGTGTACCTTTATATGTTGCACTGTACACCTGCTGTCCAGCACTGTGCCTTGTTGTATCCTACTATTTTATTTTTATATGCTTTGTGCAATTTTGGTTAAGTTTTTCAACACTTTGCTGTTACATTCCATTTATCCCATGTTCTTCGGGTCGAAAGAAGGCATCGAACATAAAAGAATGCAGGAATTGTAAAGGCAAGCAGAAGGTTTACTGCAGTGAAAGGAGGAGGCTACTGTAATTATGACTGCCCAGATCCTTCAGGATTAGATGGGTGCAATGCATTGACAGGTACAGTGCTTAGACATCAGTGCATCTTGTAGGAAACAGCTGCTGTTGGACAACAGTGATGTTTCTTATTAGGCACTTGTTACCATCAAATTTTTGCAAAGGATATCAGGCACCATCAAAGATTAATAGTTCAGATTCTGGAAAGTATTTCTGATGTTCAACAGATCACTGACCCAAACATACAAGATTGATCAAGTCAGAAACCTGACACATTGCGCCCTTCTTCATCTGTTTGGTCCCAGAATAACACATTCTTCTTCTAAAATTTCCTTAATGCCCTAGAGGAAAGAGACTGCCTGATAAACAGGATGGAATGAATGCATTTTAGTATTCCAGGTGTAGATTATTGCCTTCTGCTGGCTCTTCACTTCTACCTGATTTGGTTGGGACCCAGTGGCTGCAGTAGAAAGTACAATTGTGTACACTTACCATAAATGTAGATGTTCGAGTGTATTCACTGTTGCAGTCATCACCTGTGGGTCAGCCCTGCTGTGGTAACCCTCAGCCGGCCCGAATACCAAAGTCAATGTTTTTCTCCATCGGCTGCTGTCACTTGTTGACTGACGTCAGGTCATCAGTGCTATAAAGCAAAGCAGCCAATGCCATTACATCTGTGTTTTTCTTGCCCTAACCAGTCAGAAGCCCCCAGGAAATATGGTAAAGTGGTCCTGGTGGCAAAAAGCCACCATAAGAAGCATATGTCTCCCTAAGGAAAGAGGATATAAGGGGGAAGGAGGGAGGGAAACCAGGACTGTAACAGTGAATACACTCAAACATCTACATTTATGGTAAGTGTACACAACTGTACTATGTTCTTCATGTTTCACTGTTTCAGTCATCACCTGTGGGAGATTCCCAAAGCTGAGGAGAGGGGTGGTAGGATTATTAAAAGACCTAGGTCTGGGTCAGCAAGCCCTGCAGCACTGCAGAAGAAAACCCTGCCCTACCCTTAGAGAAAAGAGGTAGGTTGTAATGCTTTGTAAAGATATGGACAGAAGTCCAGGTGGCAGCTTCCAAGATGTCCCTGGTGGGAACTCCTCTGAGGAATGCTATGGAAGTGGAGGCTGCCCTAGTGGAATGAGTACAAACCAACTTGGGGGGGGGGGTCCCATGTAAACTGTAGCAGAAATGGATGCAGTGTGATATCCATTTGGAAATGGTTTGATTGGAAATGGGCTTACCCTCTGCCCCTGGGTCAAAGCTGACAAGACGTTGGTTTGCTTTCCTGAATGCTTTGGTATGGTCCAGGTAGTATCTGAGCTGTCTGTGCAAGTCTAGTGAGTGCAGAATTCTTTCCCCCTTGGTTTGAGGGTTAGGAAAGAAGGTGGGTAGATGTATGGCCTGGTGGAGAGTCACATTTGATACCACCTTGGGCATAAAGGATGGGTTAGTCCTCAGAGAGACCCTGTCTGCATGGAAAATGATGAAGGGCTCAATGGCCACCACTGCCTGAAGTTTGAAACCCTTCTGACTGAGGTGATAGCTAGTAGGAAGGCAGTTTTCCAGGAGAGGTATTTCAGTTCTGCTGAAGCAGCAGGTTCAAAGGGTGGTAAGGTTATTTTTTTCCAAACATAATTCAGGTCCCAGGCTGGCGTGGGTGGCCTGATATTAGAAGCCCCTCTGAGGAATTGTTTAATCAAAGGATGTGAGAACAGTGGTGGGTCTGTATAGAAATGAGCTGAAATGGCTGAGGTGTGGATCTTAATTGAAGAGAAGGAGAGGCCACTATCGAGTAACTCTGCTAGATAGTCCAGGATAAGAGGGATGGAAGGTTGAGAGGGACTGCCCCTTCTGGACTGGCTCCAGGAGCAGAATCTTTTCCATTTCCCTGCATAAGATTTTCAGGTGCTGGGCCTTCTGGCCTCTGTGATAATGTCTAGCACCTGTTTGCTTAACAGGGGCCCCTTGCTTGTTTTTAGAGTATAAGCCATACTGACAGTTTGAGAGTCTGCAAGTCTGGGTGCAGCACCCCCCCCCCCACCTGAGTCAAGAGGTCTAAGATCAGGCAGAAGCTGCCTAGGAGGCTGTGATGTGAGGCTGTGCAGTAAGGGGTATAAATGCTGTCTGGGCCAGTCTGGAGCAATGAGGGTAGCCTTTGGTCTCTCCTCCCTTATCTTGATCAGTACCTTAGGAATAAGAGGCAGAGGAGGGAATGCATACACAAAGAGGGAATTCCAGGGGAAGGTAAAGGCATCCACCTTCCACACTAGGCAGTGATACTCCCTGTTAAGAATTTTTTTTAACTGGTGGTTGAGGTGCGAAGCAAAGAGATCCACTTCTGGAGTTCCCCACTCCTGAGTGACTTGCAAATATAATTTTCTATGGAGCTGCCATTCATTTTGTGGAGGTCCAGTAAGTTTCTGCTTAAGAGGTCTGCCAGGGAGCTGTTGATCCCTGGTAGATATTGGGCTATTAGGTGTAGTCCCATGGAGGAGGCAGTCAGCCAGTGGTTCATGGCTAGCCTGCACAGAGGGTAAGATTGGGTCCCTCCCTGTTTGTTGCTCTTGATGTACCACATTACAGTGGTGTTGTCTGTTTTGATAAGGAGAACCCCTGGCTTGAGATGGGGTTTGAAGGATATCAGAGCCTTTTGTACTGCCATCATTTCCTTCTGGTTGATGTGTAAGGGAAGGTGCTGGGCATCCCACAGGCCTTGGGTGCACCTGCCTGCTAGGTGAGTGCCCCAAGCAATATCATCGGTGGTGATGGTTTGCCTGGTAAGCCGGAGGATGAAGGGAAGACCCTTGTTCCTGGCACAGGCCCCTGCCCACCAGAGAAACTCAGCCCTTATATAGGGGATCAGGGGAGACAGGTCTCTAGAGGCTGAGAGTGCTGACACCAAAGGTTCTTTAGATACCACTGAAGTTTTGTCATGTGAAGCCTGGCCAGAAGAATTAGAAGGATGCAAGATGCCATGTACCCCAACATTTGCAGGAACTTCCTTGATGTGGGGTGACTTCTGGAAGCCAGCTGGGTAAAATAGACAGGCAGGAAGCTCTGTTTTTGTGGGGATAGGAAGGCCACTTGGGATGCTGTGTTCAGCAGTGCTCCCTAGAAAGTGATCCTCCTGGAGGGTGTTTGCTTTGATTTCTTTTTGTTGATGGTGAACCCAAAGGAAGTTAGGAGTGTTTTGACAAAGAGGAGGTCCTGGAGCAGCTTTTCTTTGCACTCTGCCTGAATGAGGCAGTCATCCAGATAAGGGTAAATCTAAATATTTATGTCTGCAAAATGCTATGGCCAGGGCTAAGCATTTGGTGAATACTCTGGAAGCAGTAGATAAGCCAAAAGGTAGAGCAGAGAACAGAAAGTGTTGTGAGCTTGCTCTGAAGTGCAGAAATTTCTTGCAGGATTCTCTTATGGGGATGTGGAGGTAGGCATCTTTTAGGTCTAGGGTCACTAACAATGCATTTTTTGTGGGCATAGGCAGCAACCACTGCAAAGTTAGCATTTTAAATTTGGGACCACCAGTGAGGTGCTCAGAATGGATAGATCCAGGATGGGGAGCCAAGTGCCCTCTTTCCTGGGAACTAGGAATAGTCAGGAATAAAAGCCTTTGCCTGTTTGATCTGCAGGAACAGGTTCTACTGTCCCCTGGGATATGAGAGTTTGGACTTGTTTCAATGCCTCTGTCCATTGATTTGGAGGTAAGTCTGGGTACCCTCTTGGAATTGGGAGTTCGTTGAAAGAGAATTTGTATCCCTGAAAAATTATCTTTAAGACCCATTGGTCTTTTGTTACAGAAAGCCAATTTTCTTTGCAGAGGGAGAGCCTTCCTCCTAGGTTTTTGTGAGTGAAAGGGGGGCAGAGGGGGGTGAGGGAGTCATTGAGAGTTTTTGCCATAGAAGGATGGCTTAGAACTCCCTGCCTTTATGGCAGAGGTGGTCCACTGTTTGGTTCTCTGTTATCCCTGGGATAGGGGCCTGGGTGGTCTGTCTCTGCAGGGCTTAACTTGCCCCTGCCTGCTAGGTGCACAAAAGGACCAGTGCTTAGTGGGAAGTTCCTGCTGAACCTATGAGGTTGAACCTGAAAGAAATATTTTACTGTTTGCACAAATTTTGCTTTGTCTTCAATCTTTTTAAGCACCTCTTCTGCTTTTACTCCAAACAAGCGGTCTTTATCCAAGGGTGCATCAATTAATTTAGACTTGACATGATCAGGGAGAGGTTGTTCCTTCAACCATGCATGCCTCCTAATGACAGATCCTGTTACTGCTCCCCTGCTTGAGGCTTCTAGTGCATCATATCCACAGTGCATAGAGTGTCTGGCCACTTGACAAGTAGAGTGCAGTAAATCTGCTAACTCTTTCGAATTGGCACAGTCAGGAAAGGTAGAAATCTTTTGCTTTAATAGTTCCAAAGGGTGTTGTTGATGTTTCAACATTTGGAACTGACAGTTGAGTGCTCTGATAGCTAAGGTTGCAGAGGTGTATACTTTTTTAACCCATCTGTCCAGAGCTCTGGATTCCTTGTCAGAAGTTATAGGATTATTTGCAGAACTAGCCTTAGTGCCTTTAGATCCCTGTGTAATGACCTCTGGGTCTGCAGCAGGATTTCTGTACAGGTATTTGTGAGAATCCAGTAGTCTGTAATACCTGTCAGGTTTACTGGGAACAGGTTGGAGGGCATCAGAGGCTAAGCTGTATTCATGGAAAACATCATCCACCACTTCTAAGATAGGGGGGATGGCCAGGGGTCTGTGTTGGGGCAGGCCTAGAAACTCTCTTAGTCTTTTCTTAGACTGAGGGAAGTCCTGAGATTCCTAGTGGAAATGTTCCCTGAGGGTGTGAAGAGTTTCTCCAAAGGACAGGTCTTCTGATGGGCACGCAGAAGGAATGGATTCCTCTGCATCTGAATCTTCATAAGGAGTTAGAGGCTGTTGTTCCTCTTCAAAATCTGAGTAATCAGATTCCTCAGAATCCTGCTCTGTCATTATTTCAGGAGAAGGGTGCCTTTTCCTTTTGGACATTGTGGCCTGACTACCCCTGATAAGGGAGATAAGATCCTCTGCCATCTTAAGCATTTGGGCCTGGGGTGGTGGACCAGGAGTAAGATGGTGACTAGAGGTAAATTTTCTAGGAGTGGCCTGGCTTCTAGGCCTAAGAGTATATATCAGTCTGAGAGAAACGGTAGTCAGAAGAGAAGACGTAGTTTTTTGTCTAGAATCGGCAGTGCAAAAGGTTTCCTTGGACCCAACCAAGGCAGAGATAAACAAAGGTTCTGAAGACGAAGAAGATTTCTGTGTCATACCGGACTCCGAAAGGGTTTCAGAAGAGGTCTGCGTAGTAACATATCGGGCATCAGTGGCTGCGAAAGTGCCTCACTGAATTCCAAAGAACTGATGACCTGCTTACTGGTAGCATCATCGTAAGGCTTAGCCTTGTGTGGTCTGTCTCTATCTTAATATTTTTTCGGAATGTCTATGTATTGCTGGCTGATGGACACCATTTTGGAATGTGAAGATGGAAGACGAAAATACCTGTCTACAATAAAAGTTCTATGATGAATGGTTCTCGCGTTAAAGAGGGCACAGAACTGGCAATGAGGGATTTCATGGTCTGGGCCTAAACAAGTGATGCAGTATGAATGGAAGTCTTAGTGTGGTATCTGCTTTCCACAGGTGAGACAATTGTTAACTTTTTGAACATCGGTTAGTGCAAGAAAAAAGGATCCCCAATGGGGTACTTAACTTTAGATGTTTTCAGCTGTAATTTGAACTTTGGTAGCAACCAACCGGCACACTTGTGAAGTGCTTCTGCTATGGGCTCCACAGCAAGAAAGACTGATGTAATGGCATCAGCTGCCTTATAGCACTGATGACCTGACACCAGTCAACAAGCAATAGCAGCTGACACAGAAAAACATTGACTCTGGTATTCGGGCCGGCCGAGGGTTACCACAGCAGGAATAACCCGTAGATGATGACTGCAACAGTGAAACATGAAGAACATCCACAGCCACACTATGTGCTTATGGAACAATGGGCAGCGAAGTTATGGTAGCACCATTTTGTATCTACAGTGGACTGAGGGAGTAGGAGCAACATGATAACTGATATGTTTGGGTGCTGAATGCATGTGCTAATGGGTTTAACAGTTCATTATGTGCTGCTATTTTAATTTTTGCAATTACTACACAAATACTGCGGTGGTGGTGCTGCAGTAGCATTGTCGCCTCACAGTAAGACGTTGTTCTGTTCGATTCTCAGCTAGAGCATCTTCTGTGTGGAGACATGCGTAAATGGGCATACCTTCATTGAAGGTTGTGCATCAGGGCTGGCAAATCGGCATGTAAAAATCTACTGCCAATCATTAGCAGACCGGAGTTCTGCTGTGGCGACCCCTAACTTGGAAAAGCCGAAAGACATAACAACAACAACTACTACACAAATACATTTTGATATTGATTGTTTATGTAGTTATGCTTATGTGAGGTTGTGTACTGGTAAGGTTTTATAATCACTAGGGGTGTTATACATGTGGCAGGGGTATACAGTGCTATTTGTAACAAGTTAGGATTTCTTGTGTTGACTAATATTGTGTCATAGTGTGTCTTGTACAGTGATTCACATTTAAGTACTGAAAAGCACTGACAATCATGATATACTTAAAGGAGCGCTGTGCCTTTTCAGGGCATGATGTTTTGGGTATTATATTTTAATATCTGATGCTTTTGCAGGACTGTAACCATCTGATTTTGTGTGTGTGTGCGTGTGTGTGCGTGTGTGTGTGTGTGTGTGTGTGTGTGTGTGTGTGTGTGTGTGTGTGTGTGTGTGTGTGTGTGTGTCTGTGTGTGTGTGTGTGTGTGTGTGTGTGTGTGTGTGTGTGTGTGTGTGTGTGTGTGTGTGTGTGTGTATGAGCACCAGTGTATGTACGTGCGTGTGTGCGTGTGTGTGTGTGTGTGTGTGTGTGTGTGTGTGTGTGTGTGTGTGTGTGTGTGTGTGTGTGTGTGTGTGTGTGTGTGTGTGTGTGTGTGTGTGTGTGTGTGTGTGTGTGTGTGTGTGCGTGTTTGTGTGCGTGCATGGATGCATGCTGCAGGATGTCATGAATCTGATCAACTGTTGTGACTCTGTGTACTCTCTCTTCCAGTTTATCCTCCAAAATGACATTTTACAGTGATGTAGTTTAAAGTTTGTACTCTAGGGTACTCAGATCACTGCTGGAGCTGTGGGGTTTTAGGGTTTCAGGATCTGTATTTTCATATGTCTGAGCTACCTCATGCTGCATGATCTATGTTCAGTGTTGGATTAGTGAAAGTGCTGATTGATCTTACAGTCCCACTGTCTCACCACATATTGTTTGCTTGAAACTCCACGTAAACCCTTAAAGCTGGTTAAGAATCTAATGCAGCTTCCATTTAACTACTGTCTGACTGAGCAAGTCAATTAACCAAGCAGTGCCCCCAGGCTGTCAGTAAATGGTATGTGTGGGTCAGTGTTTTGCTAGGTTTTCCTTTTATTTTTTATTAAGATAGTTACGGACAATGGGATTGCTGTTCATGTGAGATCAATGGGGAGCTCCTTGGAGATATCATCTTGGAAGCACTTCTTGTGCATGTGATTATTTTCAGTTAGGAACTGTGGGATCATTGTTTGTGTGACACCATGAGACTGCTACACGCAAACAAAAAAAGAGGGATCATTTTAGACCAAATCTAAAATTATCAAAAATTAGCAAAAAAAAAAAAAAAAAATATATATATATATATATATATATATATATATATATATATATATATATATATAAAATATGGCAGTGGTGGTGCTGCGGTAGCGTTGTGACCTCATAGCAAAACGTTGTCCCGTTCGATTCTCAGCTAGAGCGTCATCTGTGTGGAGGCATACGTGAATGGGACGTGCCTTCGTTGAAGGTTGTGCGTCAGGGCTGGTAACCCAGTACGTAAAAATCCACTACCAATCATTAGCGCACCGGAGTTCCGCTGTGGCGACCCCTAACCGGGAAAAGCCAAAAGCCACAAATATGTATATAAAATATGCATACCAAGAATGCATGACCTGCTGCAATGCAGTCTTGCATAGAAAGCAGCTAGAAGGCTGAAATACATATAAAACTCTACCTTCACTCTTCTGAGCATTCACTCCAAAAATCAGTCACAAAAAACATTCACTCACATGAGTGTTCGCTCATATGGATGTAAATATATGCATATCTCTATCTATATTTATATAAATAGAAACAAATAATTTATCTGTCTATAAAGATATCTGTCGATAAACATAAAGATATTTCAATATATAGATACCTATATATATATATATATATATATATATATATATATATATATATATATATATATATAGACAGAAATACTTATATAATGTATGCCCATATATTGAAAAAGGAAAATATAGAATAGCAAGTGATCGAGCACAAATGCTCGATCGCCAGACTATCAAAAAAAAGTAAAAATGTTTTTGCGGGCAATCCTCCTGGACTGCCCACACTCCCTGAGAATTATATACACCAACTTCAAGCTCACACTGCAGTGGGGAAAGGGTAATTCCCTGATCCCCACTGTTCCATGATCTCACACAGATTTCATAAGCCAGTATTTGGGATCATTTGATTTTTGATCACACATACTTTCTTTTATCACAGTCAATGAAAAAAAGTTTGCACAAAGAGATATAAATACCATATATATAAATAGATAAAGAGAGGGACAGAGAGAGAGAGATAGATACACATGCATACTCACTCAAGTCACTCAAGTACAGGGGAATCATAAGCAAGGTATTAGTCGTGTAAAGAATTATGGAAGATTATGATACATGCGTGTTCAAGAAAGAAATTATCATAGAATTACGTTCTTTTGCATATTGAAAAGGTCTTATGGTTTCTTTAAGATTATTTAAAAAAAAACATTTCTATAACTTCTTTACTTCTGATATACTTTTGAATAAAGAAAACTGCAAAGGAACTGCTTGTCACGATGCTTCATGCTTAGCAATTATTTGGTCTACTGGAAATGAAAAATAAAAGAAACAAGACTTATATGTTGAAGTGCAACAGACATCACAGTGTCTTAGAGCAGCAGGATGTCTTCCATAACGTGATTTGTTTTCATTATGCAGTCTGCCAAGTTTTCAAACCATTATGAAGTTAATTCACTAACATTTCAATTATGTTTAAAGAGAGAGCATGCCTACTGCCTATGAACAATTAAGTAAGCAGGAACATGTTAATCTTTTATTTGCATTTAAAAGCCATGTTTATTCCCCTGACCTATACTGAATAATGAATAGGCAGCAAATACTAGTTCACACCTATTATTCTGTGTTGTTGACAGAACAATCACAAGCATCAATTCCACTGAAACATTTAGATTCTGTTATCCTTTAATTACTTGGTTAGTGTATTTAGCAGTGCCTCACCTCTGTCTTGCTCTACATACCATTGCCTGATATCCCTAAAAATGGATTCTCGTCAGTAATAGTAGCATTCTTGTGTTTCATTAACATAGAGGTGCCAATTTTTTGCTGAAGCTGAATGTCTTTCTTTGACTGCAGTTTCCTGTAGTCATTTTGTCTCCTGTTCACTTTACTTTCATCATATTTATCCACGGTCAACATAATGCGTGCATACTTCCACATATGCCCTATAAACTCTTTCATTACCTGTATTTCTTTTTCTAAGAAAACTGTTAGTGGATGTGGGCAGGTCAGCACTACATACCAGATCATCCTTTCTTCCCAAAACTTAACAACACTTACTACGCTGTTACAACTCTTCCTCCTTCTGCTGTCTTAAGCAACTGTAATTCCAGCATTACCCACTATATCTGGTCTACCACTACTCCAAGCTGATGACTTACAATGAGCAATGATTCATACACAGCTGTATTAGAATGAGCCTAATTATCAAACTTAATATCCAGTCTTATCATGTCATAAATGTACAACCACCTTATCCTTCATGTTGTAATCTAAAAATCGTGCAATCATTTTCACCTACTCACTCAATTGGATACCGCAACTTAGGCTTATCTATGCTATTGCACGTATTGTGTACTGCATATATTGCACTGTGTATTGTATTGTATTGTATATTGTACTGGATATTGTTTATTGTACACTGTATTGTTGATTGTAGAGCTTTTCTCCCCGGGCCTCCACTGAAAATGGGCTCACTAAGGCCCAGCTGACAATCCCAGTAAACAAATGCAAATAATAAATAAATAAATATATGTTGTGGTTATTGGATAAAGTATGGAATTATGCAGATGGTGAAAGAAGCAGTTCTGGGCTGTACCACTTTGGTAGGGGGCATTCCTGATGAATTAACATTTCAATGACATAAAAAGGACCATAACCGAATAGTTAAAGGACATTTCTATGAATATAACTACAACTGTTAGCATGTGTAGATGAAATAAAGTGGACATTTTTTGGCACTGTTATCTATATACATGTTTATTCATTCGTTTGTTTCTTCATCTCAGTTTAGCTTGGTAAGCTCAATGGACAAAGCAAATCTGAACTAGCCAAGAGTAAGGACATATCTGTCTGCTTGTCTTTCCAGCACTGTTATAATTGCATGTTAAAATGGTAATTGAATGACAAAATATGGAAGAATATCTGAAATTTAATATAGCAACATTATGGCAGCTATTGCCTGCAAAAATAGTGTGTGTTATCACCATATCTTTCAGTGTTGAAGCTATGGGTGGTATTCATAATCCCGCATTTTACATATGGGTAAGTGACATTGACGAATAGTACTGCAGCTTTATGTAAATCATTTAAGCATGAATGAATGGCTATGATTACAGGAAATCACAGTGCTATGATGAAATGCCCACAACAGCTTGGGCCTATCATAACAGTTGGAAAATGGATTTAAACAAGTGTGGTTATGTGCAATGGAAGTCACATGAGAGAAACCAAAAGAGTTTCTTCCAGTATTGTCATTATACAGAAGCAGGTATGAACCCACTCACATCTAATGGTAGTCTGGTGAGGTGAAAATTTGAAGAGACTGGTACCTACTGCAGCTATCCAGCAATAACCTGAAGTAGCTACAAGATTTTATTTGTTAAGTGTAACGGGGAGCTTATGTGGATGCACAGATCGGTCTTTTATAATGTTGGAAAGGGAGAAGATAGGAAAGCTGAAAATGGGGGAAAGAAAGATGATAAGGTGCACAAAAAAAATATATGAAGAGAGTTGTGCTGGAGAAGGTGGGACAGGAGGAGTACTATGTTCTTGGAGGGGATACACTTTCCATTTTTTCTAAATTTGTGAGTATGTGTGTGTGTGTGTGTGTGTGTGTGTGTGTGTGTGTATATATATATATATATATATATATATATATATATATAAAACAGAAATTAGGGAAGGAATAAAGGAAACAGGCATAGGAGAGAGAGGCTTAAGGAAGAGTTAAAGAACTGATGAAACAAAAGACAGAGAAGACAGACAGGAACACTATGGTGGGCTAACATTGGTGGGGGACAAAAGACATATACTTGGCAGATACATGCAAATGTCAGAAAGGGAGGAGGTGTAAAGTACAGGTCACACACTGTTCCAGAGAACTATAGTTATCTCCCTTCTCTGATGAACCTTGAGAGGGGCTCCTAATGGTGCGAAGGTGAAGGCCACCAGTGGCTTGATGGTCTGAACTGACCAGGATAATGAGTCATGAACGCACTGGAGGAGGAGGATTTCCAGAGGTTGTAGGTGCCTCTCTACCGACTGCTTAACTGCTGCCTCAACCAGGTCCCAACACTTGTGGTGTTGGCGGCCTTTCATGTTGTCGCTGACCTAAGGGGCCTTGCATGGCGGGGAGGCATTTAGCTGTGCTGTCCCTGGTGTGGATAAAGGAACATAAAAGGGAAGAGCAAACAACATTTAAAAAAAGACATAGAGAGAAAGAGAAATATGAAGACAAGAAGGCTCATGGAAAATGTATCATTTTATAAAATGAGTAATCATTTACTTATTTAATTTTTAAAGTGCTACTGCAGTTTTAGAGAATATATTGATGCTACCGCCCATTAATATGTTGTGTATATAAACTAATGTTGTAGTACTTTATGGATTACTAATTGCAACATCTATAAATGCTTTACTGACACACATGCAGATATTATTTCTTACTTTAATACCTCAGTGGTCTATGCTGACAATCATTTCTTAATCTCATTCATTAGTTCAATGCAGAACAGTTAGTACAAGGCCTAGTTTATCATTTGAATAATAATGTTTATAGGATTTCTACTCACAAGCACCTGATATGAGATGTACAATCCTTCCCTGAGCCTGACCCCTGTTATACTGTCACCCCTCCTCAGATGTGGAGATATAAAAACAAAGGAATATAAATAAAACTTGTTTACCCCACCATGTATGTGTGCATCATTCATGAATGCAATTTTTTTCATACTTATTTGTAACTCATTCCAATTCATGCATACCTAATGTAAGGAAGCATTGCACGTTATTTTGCAGGTAGCAACTAAAGCCTTCCTGAGCTATTTAAAGGTTACAAAAGACTTGACAGTTGTGCTCCTTCCACTAACAAACTACTCTACCTTTTTGAGTAAATGGTGATTAACTTGAATAAATCATTACAGCCTGTTCCCAACATTTCCCAGTTGATACACTGAGAGATACAACAGTGTCAGGTGATAGATGGGGGTTGGTTTTCCTACTGATGTATTCAGTTTCAGGAATTAGAAAAACTAAATGAAAACTCCAGCAAAGCTAGAACTTCCACTGAGTAACCTCCAAAACCTCCTGAATCAGAGTCACATGGGATATATGCAAATGACTCTTATGAACGTCAGGTGTTTCAGCTATATGGCAATTCTGAGTGCCTATGACTTATTTTTAAGTTGTTTCAATGGACAACTTCAGGCCATTAAAGTCAAACCCCACTAGCTGTGGATATGCATATTTCAACCTTGTTATGACCTCATCAGCACAGCACAATCAGAATGTTTGACTAAGCATAAGAAACACAGGACTGTTATACCCAGCTGATGTCTATTACCATTAGGGTGACTGCAAATATCCCAACTAACAATCACTCAGTGGAAGTTCTAGCTTTGATGGGAGTTTTCATTTAGTTTTGCTGATTGGTTTTTTTGTGTGACCTTCTCACTCTTTGTTTCAATTTCAGCAATTAGATACATTCCTTCAAGGTCTGCTAATATAACAACTTAAATTAATCTGCAATATCGACTACAATGTGTACCAGTATTTATATGAATATCTCCATTAATTTTATGGTATGTTAACTATTCAAAAATAATTAATTAACTAAACATTGCTGCATGCAATAATGAATCATATGTCCACAGTATGCAGGTCATATGACTGCTGTTCATCCCTCTACCACTTCTCCATCTTGGGTATGGTGGCAACCTGTTGTCAGCCAATTTGTAAGAACAAAAAACTTCTGGAAATTCCAAAATTGAACATAATGGGATCTCTAAGTGATTTCTTCCATAAAAGTTCAGTTTAAGCAGTGACTAAGCATTAATCTTTGTTAGTAAATGCAAGCATACTTAAGTCCAATGGAAAACAAATTCAGTAAGGAAGCCTTCTATGTTACAGTTTGGTAGACATGTCTCTGACGTATCATCAGCAATAAAATGCATTATTCATTGCAGTTGTTTTGCTTTGCATTTTATTTATTTATTTAGTTAGTTAGTTATGGCCTTTGTTAAATGGGTTAATCTGGCTGGGCAAAAGACCCTTCTAAGCAGAGACCTGGGAGA
This sequence comes from Protopterus annectens, assembly GCF_019279795.1. Classification (NCBI taxonomy): domain Eukaryota; kingdom Metazoa; phylum Chordata; order Ceratodontiformes; family Protopteridae; genus Protopterus; species Protopterus annectens. The sequence goes on along the minus strand of NC_056730.1, from coordinate 495,845,654 downwards.
GATGCTCCAGACACAGAGACAGTAACAGTTATGTGGCAAATAAATAGCTGATAAAGGCCAAGCTAGAGTAATATATGCTGCTATATGAAACAGACATTACAGGAAGGTTACACATGTATGCATCAAGAGCAGCAGTGAGTCTAATAAGAGAACATTTCTAATGCATACATCTATATGCAAAACAGTTTTACAAATAGGAATCACTTCTAGAGCAATGATCTATTTAGAAAATATAGTAATGCAATAGTTATTTATCATATAATATTACTCAGATATACAGACATAGTAAGACCGTATCCATTTTGATATTGTTCAACATGTTTGAAGAGAGACAAAGGTGATGTATCTCTGTAGCACTTTTTACTGGAATATTGAGAGAGTAGCATGACCAGTACCAGTAACTTATAGTACAGATTGATATATTACGATATGTAAAGACAGGAGTAATGTGAGGAAAAGAGTTGTTGATAGCAATATGGAAACGCAGAGACATGTAGAGTTTTATGGAAGATAGTGCTTAAGGGAATTGGAACAGGGGTAGCAAAAGTGGTGGACAGCAGGGATTTTAAGGGTTGGGAGGAAAATAGCTGTTGCTTCTTAACTAGCTGTAATTTTGGAAAAAGTCTGGGTAAGAGAAATGAGGTTTCAAGTGGAAAACTTGGTTAGGCTATAAAGTTACCCAGATGTGGAGCATGAGCACACCAAAAAGTCTGCCAGATGCTGTGGGGTTTAAATGTTTGTAGTCTGTCAACATGTCTTACATGATTTGGCAATTTATTCCAGAGCTTTGATATGTGGAAGGGGGGGGTAAAGGGAGTCATCAACAGAGTTATTAAGTGGAGAGCAGTGCTCACGGTGGTGTATACTGCTGTAACATATTTCTTAGAGAGGAGCACTTTTCAGGGTTATAGATGAGATTATGAGCAGTGATTAACTGGGTATAAGTTAGGTGTTATGGTAGCTCAATCCAATGAAGTTGTTTCAGGGCTTGGCAGTGTTAGCTTCTATAGTGGAGATTGGTAGCAAATTTTCTTACCTTATTGTAACATGATTTAAGCTTAGTCAGTAGAGCAGTTTGCAAATTACTGAATATTGCTGAGGGATGTGTTAGTATAGGAAGGGGGTAAGACAAAATTATATTTTTTTTCTGGCTGTGTTTGTAAGGTATGGTTTGAATACATATAAAAGTCCCAGTCTTTGATGTTTTTTATGACTTGTATGTGCAGGTCAAGTTTAAGATGTACATCTGTGGTGACTCCAAGTAATTTTTTGTGAGTTACTTTTTCGTAAAAACAGTTTTTATTAAGGTTGATAACAAAACAAAATGTTTACAAAGATTCACAAAGAAATTGCATTTTAAGCAGAAACCAATAAACAATACAAGAAAACAAAATATTTACAACAGTGTTTAAAAGATAAAACATAATAGAATTGATAAAGATCATAAAAGATTGTTTTAAACAGTACATAAATCTTTATCTAGTATGGATTTCAGATTGGACCACAAATTATATGAAAAAGGTGTTCTATTAGTTCTTAACTTAATAGTCATCATTTCTAAACTATAGGTTTCAATAAGAATATTTTTAAATTTTGCAAAAAGAGTATGTTCAGATTTCCAGTTTCTGGTTATTACTTTTCTAGCAACTGTTAAAGCAGTCCATAAAATAGAATATTTAATTTTCTTAACACAATTAGGAATTGGAGTGTTAAAAAGAATCAAAGATTTGGTCAATGTAAACTTATCATTAAAAAGTATTTGTAAAAGGTGATTGATTTTCCCCCAATATTGCCTCAGAGTTATACAATCATAAAACATGTGTGACCAGTCAGGTTTAGAATTTGATTTACATCTCCAACACAACACCCTATTTTTAGTAATCAGTTCTACTCTATGAAGTGTGAGAAAAGCTCTGATCATAAATTTCAAGCATATATTCTCCATTTCTAAGGGATGATGAAGTAAACTTAGGTGGTTCCAGAATGTTTTATTTTATCTAACTCAGAAGGTGACTTTTTATTAATTGAAATGAAATTGTTCCAGAAATTATCTGAAACATTTTTTGATTATTTATTAATTATTCTATATATAGAAGAGAGTTTATATTTAGAAAGTGTATTTTGTTGCATTAATACCAAAAATTTTATTAAATTAGACATTGATGATCTTGACTATCGAGGGATTAAGTTAATTTTCTCTATCATAAATTGTCTAAGAGATTGAAGTTGCAACCATTCAGATTATTTAAATCAAAATTAATTATTAGATATTCTAATGTACTTAATTTTTCATCTTGTAAGAATTTAAACCAAAAATTAAGATTTTTTTCTTTCAATAAAAAAAATTAGTCATAATAAGATCCTTTGTATATGTAATTGGAAACAAAATAAATATCTAATTTTTATAAATTATATTTTTATATATGTAATTTCATATAATATGTTACATTATCAGGAAATCTATTTAAGAGAAAGTAATATTTGGATATCCAAATAAATGGATTATTTATTATTGAAAGTTTAATGAAGTTAGTTCCCTCATTTGCATTAAAACAGAGAATTTCCTAGAATGTTTTCCATTTAGCTGAATAATGTCCATCTAATAATAGTAAGAAGGTCCTAATCACAGAAGAAATAATGTAGAGTTCTATATCTGGAAAACCTATACTACCTAGGGAACAGTCTCTCAAATGATGTGTAAGGGATATTCTAGGTTTATTTGGTTGCCATAAAAAATTCAAGATCAACCTATTAAATTCTCTAATTAATGTTTTTGGAGGCATTAAAGAAATAAATTGAATAACATAAAGTATCTTAGGTAGAATAATTTGTGAGTTACTTTTGATGTTGTTGGGTGTAAATCACATTAGTTTACTTCTGTTTAGATGTAGGAGTAGGTTTGAGTTGTCTAGCCAGGATCCAATAGTGGAAAAAGATGCTTGGGTGATGGATTTAAGTCCTGAGAGATTTGGTGTACAACAGATTAGGGTAAAGTCATCTGAGTACTGCATGATGGATGCATATTTGGCAGTAGAATAAAGTTTTTTTTATAAATATATTGAAAAACAAAAGTACTTGATTCTACATGCATCCATCTAAGGTGCTTGTTTGTAACACAAACTGAAAAGTGGCTGTTAGCTATATATCTAACCCCAGTTTTTTTACAGGGCCATTTCTGTAATACCACCAATCCATACCATTCCCCTTGTGATGAAGAGCTGACCATCTGTCACATATTTCCTCAACCTACCTGCCCTTTGATTGTTAATTGAACACTAATACTGAAAGCATAGTGGGCGGCCATGGTGGTGCAGCGGTTAGCATTGTCACCTCACAGCAAGAGGTTCTCCGGTTCGATCCTTGGCTGGGGTGCCTTCTGTGTGGAATCTGCATATCCTCCCTGTGGTAGCGTGGGTTTCCTCCCACATCCTAAAACCATGCTGTAGGTGGATTGGACACCCTAAATTGGCCCTAGGCGTGAGTGTGTGCATATGTGTGCCTTCTGTGGAAGGTTGGGTGCCAGGCTCACAACTCGACACTGTAAAACTCCACTGCTAATCATGAGCGGACAGGTGAACTGCTGTGGTGACCCCTAACCGGGAAAAGCCGGTAGAAGAATATCGGTAGCATAGTCAAGATCAAAATATCTCTTCATTAAGGCTGATACCCATGTGTAATCTTTCAACAAGAGATTCTTTTTCCAGCAGAGCTGCACTGATCAGACATAGGATGATGTTACCTTCCTTCTGTTTAAAAATAAAATACAGTTAACAGTTGTTGTACAACTTCAAGGCAGCCAACAAAATGAACAAAAGAATAATAATAATATTGGTATCATGTCACTGCACAGTGAACACAGAGGTGGGCAGATCAGAACCAGTCAAAATCAATCATGGATCATGAGTGATCAGAACTGATGACTCCTCCAAGATCAAAATTAAGCCCACTAAATTTATAACTTTCACATAACAAATTTTATAAAAGTAATCATTTACATTTTAATGACAAGTAGCTTCATTAAGCATTACCAAGTAGTCCATTTCTCAGATGAGATATGAGAAGATAATATACCAGGCAGGGCAATGAAATTAGTGAATATAGAACACAGTGCACAAGGAATATTGAAATGAATGATATAAAAGTATAATGCCAGAGGAAAACATGTATATATTTTACAAAGTAAAGCAGCAGCTATAAATATATATACTGCATCAAATATACTAACATCAGTTTTAAAAATAACATGGCAAGAAATGTTTCTTCAAATAAAAAGTTTCACAGTTATTTAAATGTCAGTAAACAGAAGAAAATCACTGCTACAATGGCTTAAACTACACTACTGATTTATTTATTTATTTATTTTTCATTTTATTTTACATTTGTTTACCAGGATAGTCTGACTGGACACAGGTCCATTTACAGTGGAGGCCTGGGGATAAATGCTCCACAATTAGATTAACATCAACATGGTAATACAAACAATACTACAACAGTGATAACTGAGGTAAGTACAGACATAATAAGTCTTATACAAGCCAGTCTAATCAATAAACAATACATCAGCAGTAAGTGAGTACATTTACAAGATAGAGAATCTCATACATCATAAATCAGTGAGTTATTTAATACTTTTTCTTCACTCTGATTTATCCTGTATGCAACATAAGTCAACCACTAATATAACTTCAGTTGTCTTGTCCTAGAGAAATTATAGATTTATTGTAAAATAAGTTATTGGGCTCTACGGATCATGAAGATGTCTTTGACTTTTTGTATATGGAATGGTCCCAGTTTTGATTCAGCCACTTTATATCCTCTTTAGCTTTTTGTAGTGGTTATGCAAGCCATAATGATGGAGTATCGGTGTGTGACTTTCCTTAAAGAGACTTACGTGACTAATTATTTTGTCAGTAGCCCCATAAGTCTAATTACCCTTTTCACCAAAATATTCATTCTAATTACTAGCCAAACATTGTTCCAGATACAGTTTACAGGAATCATAAAATGTATAACTTTATGTATTATAGATCTTGCCTGATAAATCTGATATTGTTCTGTGATGCAGTGAGTAAACTCTTTGACTGTGAATTTTAAGTTTCTCTCACCTACATGAATCCAGCAGAGACTTTTAGCACAGTTTCCTCTTTAAGAAATATAATAGTTTTAGCAGGTTTCAGTTTTAAAGCATTATTAGTCAATACACAGCAAACTAGGTTATCAGCATAACATAAAAGCTTCGTCTTCAAAGTGACAGACCTGAATTATTAGAATATACATGGTGGTATCACTTAGATTTGTACAATGGGACTTGCAATACTTAACTCCTTTTTTTCCCAACATTAAGTCATGCAGTGGAGTATGGTTGGGATTATGAACAGATGCAAGATAGCAAATGTAATACTTCTGGATACCAATCATGTAGAACTTCTGTAAATGTGCCATTCTGGTTGCCATTTCTTGGTTTAACATATGCAGCAGTATAGAGGGTGATTTAAGCAGGTTTACATTTAAATTTCTGGTTGAAAGCTCTTGGTGTAATAAAAAAAAGTACTGTGTTTAGCAATAGGAAGTTAGAAGTTTTATTATCCTTATTAAATGCTTTTATATTAACAGTCACAGAAAGTAAAGGGCAGATCAGTTACAGAAGTCTGTCAAGTATCATATTAATATGGAAATATGAACAAGTAATTCAGGGATTTTTTTTGCAAGAAAATTCAAAAAGTTACAAAACATGGAATAAATAAACAGAGTTTTGTGTACCTGATAAATATTAATTGTGTATAGACTTCTCTGGATCAAAAAGAATTTGAATTTTAAATCCTGCTCTGATCATTCAGCTTTTCATAGGTTCATAGGTGTGTACTAGGCTAATGGCCCTGGAGCCTTTACAAGCCTAACCCATAGAAGTACCCTGTCATCATGCCACCCGATGTTAGTTCGTAGCCCCTCTAATATCAAGTAGAGGCACTGGAGTGATCCCCGGGGTGAACTTTCTATTTCCTATCCACTCATCAAGATTCCTCTTGAAGAGGGCTAGTGAGAAGCTCTGCTTGACATGTATGGGAAGTCTATTCCATAGCATGGGAAGTCTCTGGGTTATGAACCTGTCCCTCCAGCATGTTCTGTTGGTTGTGGTAATGAGGTTGAGGTCTCTGGAGCGTGTAGTGTGGAGGGATTGGGATTTCTTTAGATGTAACATTTCTAACAGAGCTGGGTCAGACATGGCTTTGTAAGTCAAGCAGAGATCACCTCTTAGTAGACAATATGAGACAGAGAATAGTTGGAGTTTTTTGAGTCTGTCCATGTAGGACATGTGTTTAAGGCCTAGGATCCTCTTTGTGAGGTACTTTAGTGGCCTTTCCAGCTGTTGAATGTGTCTAGTGAGGTGCATTCCAAATGGGGCATTATACTTGATGATTGGCCTGATGAGGGAAGAGTAGAGAGAGATGATGACCTCTTTCTTCCTGGATGCAAAACCCTTGGTAATGAGATGTGCCTCATAGAAGGACTTTCTGACCACAGTGGAAATCTGGTGGTCGAAGGAGAGGCTCCTGTCAACCTGTATCCCCAGATCTATTATAACTCCTTCAGTGTTCAATGGTCTCCCATCGATGTGACAATTACTGGGAACTGAGTTTTTCCCAAAGGGGATGACGACACATTTTTTGGCATTAAGCTTAATGTCATGGTTTCAACACCAGTCATTGGTCTCAGTGAGGCCTTTCTGTAGGATGTCTACATCACCTGAGGAGTTAATAATGGCTCCCAGCTTGCAGTCGTCTGAGAACTTGGTCTGCCAGACTCCCTCCATGTTGGCCTGGACTTCTGAGAAGTAGATGCCAAACAGGAGAGGACCCAGAACCGATCCCTGGGAAACATTTTGTTAGTGTCAGCATATTCCACTCACCACATGTTGGCCTAAAGGTAGATTTCTGGAAATAGTATAAATGATATAATAAGGAGACAATGTGTTATGACTCAGAAATTAGTCTGTTGCTTATATAATTGAATAATTACCTTCTAGATCACTGACTGCATGGCTAAAAGAATAAATCTCAGCTTACAGGAGCTCAAACTTCTTGGTGACCCAGACGAGCTGTAACATTGTCATCCCTCTTTAACCACATAACAGATGACAAGTATGTGACACAGAAAAGCAGACCATGTGGCTAAAGGAACTTGGTTTGTAGACAGGATCCTTCTGAAAAGACAAAATCATTATCTGTCAGTAAATTAGTCAAGACAGTATCATAAATGTGACCTTCAGCCTGCCTTTGAGAAATAGCATCTGTGCCAAATAACATTGTTAACAAAAAGAAACAACAAATGCGTAACCAAAAAGGCAAATAAATAAATGTCAATATCTACTATGCTAGATTACAGAGTAGTAAATTAATTATGTCAAGGTAGGAATAATGCAAAGAAAAAGAGACAGAATATTCTTTTGCCACTGGATTCAATGCCATACTGTAATAAACCAAAGGATTGTGATTTTTCCCATGCTTTCTGGTAAGCACTCCTGTTGCAAAACACTTTTTTTTCATGACAGAAAAGCATGAAAGGCTTTTTGTAATCTAGAAGACCTAATGCAGGAGCACTTGCTAAAGCTTGTTTTTAACAGACAAAATTAATTTTATTCACTTTCTCCCCACAGCAAGAGTTCTGGTGTATTTTGTTTTACCAGGTTTGTCAATGGCTTTGTTAGCTCTAAATAATTGGAAATCCATTAGCTACAATATCCTGCCATACGTAAGAAAGATCTAAGCTATTTCTGGGTAACTAGATATGGAGTTACAGTTACTGTCTTGGCACATGAAGGTTATATTTGTCTATATCCTTGGGATATTACATGACCCAGATACTTTGCCTTTGGTGACCAAAGCTGTAATTTTTTTCTTGACATCTCATGTCCTTCCTCTGCTAGTTTAATAAACATAAAAATAGTATTCTGTTGGTAATGTTGTACTGTGTCTGATGCTGTAAATTGCCTATGTATTGCACTAATACTGACTGGTAGGGAAACTTTCAACTCCCTCTTTAAGATTTGTGAAAATATGGATGGAGATTCAATGTATCTCATAGGTAGCCTTGTCCAAATGTACTATTGTCCTTTGTTTTTTCATATAAACAAATACTAACTGTCGGGGTGTATAAGTAGAGAAACAAAAGCTGACCACAAATTCTGTAACAGAGAAATTAGTAGCCCGTGGTGGTATACAGCTAAGAATAGCTGCTGGGTTAGGGACAGCTGATTAAAAGGGAAGTACTTCCTGATTTACAGCTCTCAAATCCTTCACAGACCAGTAGGTATTTCAGCCAGGCTTTTTAATTGGAAGTGTGGGAATGTTATAACAGCTTCAAGTAGGGAAATTATTTCCTGTTGTAACAGAGACTGAATAACAGGTTGGATTACCTCTTCTGCTTCTGGCTTCGGGGATATTGTGGTACTCTCGGGGTTTATTTGAATCTACTTAAATTCTTACTGACTCTACAGATTTTAACTGTCCTACCTCATTAGAATGCTGTGCATATATACTTTTCAGTACCTGTTCCAGTAATCACTCATCTATCTCAACCCATGATATTTGTATTTCACCTTCAGTGTTCAATACTGCTAAAACGTCCCCCTCTGTCTCACCAGGGACATCCAATTACACTTCCTTGGGGGTACAATAGATGGTCCATCCTAGTTTACAATGCAGATCCATTCCCATTAAATTTACTGGAGCTGTGGTAATTAACAAGAATGCATGTTTCTCTTCTGTTGGACCTAAGGACATAAGCATAGCCTGTCATACAGGATAAACAGCAGGAACATTAGTCACACTGACTGCTTTTACTTTCTCTCTAGATAAGGATATTTTTCTAGGTTGAACTCATTTTAAATACAGACCTAGTGGTACCTGTATCAATGAAAAATGGGACTTACTTCTTTCCTACAATTAGTTCACCATAAGGTCTCTTCTAATTTTTTAATACTAAATAATTTAGGCTTACCTTTTTTACCTCACCTGAGTGTTGCAAGTATGGAGTTTCCTGACTTCTCAGAGTCTGTATTGGTGGAGGTGGGGGGATTATTACTGCAGTCTGGTTGCTAGGTGCTCCAGTTCTCCTGTTGCCTCTGTCTATACGGGCATTCTCCTCTCCAATGCCCAGTCCTACTAAAGTTGAAACAGGGTTCATTGGCAGAGGATGGAGGAGGTCCAGTTGTTTGAGCCTGTCTCTCTCCTCCCTAGCATTCTGCTATGTACTTTGTGGTGGCATTTGCCTACCATTACCTTATAACCTTCCTCTAACTCTTCCCTTATTTCCCCTCCTTTCATAACTTCTGATTAGCAAATCCATAAACTTTTCTTCTGCCTGTCTCTTTTTTTTTGTTTCTATGTGTTCTTGGTGCAATGTTGATCATACGTAAATAAAATTTCTAGTGTTTCTCTTTGACAATTAAGAAGTATCAGTTTCAGGGCCGCCTGAATCTGAGGTTACAAACCATGCACAAAAGCAAAGCCCTATGCTGTATCTGCATAAACTGCAAGACAAAAATGCCTATCAAATATTAGTTTAAGCTTCTGTAGATAATTTCCTGGAGCTTTACTTTTATTTTACTTACAACCAGTTATTTTAGTCCAATTTGTACTTTTAGGGCCCATGTTACTGATTGCATCTAACAGTGCTTACCTTTTCTCTTTCAAACATTCATACTAATTTCCTCTTGCAATTGGATCAATCCCTGCCTCCTTAACTAGTTTTCCATAAATTTCAGGAGTATATATTACTTTTAATAACTAATGCAGGTCCTCCAGGCTTGGGTCATATCATCCAATAACAGTATGAATATCTTCCTTAAATTTTACAGGGTCTTCTTTTATTTTAGGAAAATCTAGAACTATGTGGTATAATTTAGAGTCCAAGGATGATGGACACAAGTTGGAGGTGGGTGAATGTCACCTTTCAAGAAAGTGAGCAGAGGGGACAAAGTTGGAAAATCATCTTCAGATGTATCCTCCTTCTGCCCAGATACATTACTTCAAGATATTACTGGGTAAAAGGATCTCATATTTCTTTTTCCTTCCATGGTCTTTAGATCTTTTATTTGCTGCAACAGTTTCTGGTTTGTATCTTTCAACCCACCTAATGCAAATTCATTTTCTGTTTTAAAGACTTCACTATACAAGTCTTTAAAAGCATCCCATTGATCTGTCTTTATTTTGGTTCCTTCTTTCTCTAAACATTCTCTTAAATTAATTATTTTAGTGTAATCAAAAGTCCCAGTTTGTGAAAATTGTAAACCAGTCTCCTTTTGTAAAGTCATGCCATTCAGCTAAATGCCTGCAACTTAATGCCCCATAATAATTATACAAGTAGAATGCTAGAGTACCCTTAGGAGGGGGTAGGAATGTCATTTTCCTTGCTTCCCATTATTCCCTACTCTCACTCTCACAAACACACAGGTAAGGCAAAGTCCTCTCTACCTTATTGCCACAACCACCCTGCTATAAATTTAACTTAATACATGCTGCACTAAAACTGTACTCACATATTTAAAACTCTGACTGCATGCAGATTAATATTTATCCATTTTTCCTTATTTTGTTCCAGGTAAGGTATGACAATCCTTAAACCTTACATTCTAATAACCATTTACCTAAAGCATTTTGTATAACCAGATAAAAACAGCAGTCTAAGAATCAAAGTACAAAATAACCGGAAACGTAGTTTAAAGCACTTACTTGTTATGGGTGTCCATTTTCCTGAGGAAACTGTCTTCTGTTAGGACAACCGGCTGCTGCTGATACCTGTGGTTGAAATCTGAGTCATAGCACCATTTTTTTAAGGTAAGAAATAATGCAAAGACAAACACTTAGAATATATAGCTAAACAGATATAATACCTATTCCAAATCACAGTTCATGAGAGGGAATCAAGAATTGTCTTACGTGATCCCACAGAATTCTAGAAAACAACTATTTTTAAACCTTAAAAGACATTGGGTATAGTATAAGGCACACGTGGTATGACACAATTTTAACAAATCATAATCTTAGAACTACTCATGATGTTCATGTGAAATGTGCACTTACATTTGCATATCATTTTTCTTTTCCTTAATAAGGACAGCTGAATCTAGTCACATCTTGAACTCTATATACCATTTTACAGTAATACTTAGTGATATTTTGTGCTTGAGAAAACTTCATTAGGATAAGTTATGGCATAGGTCCCACTGATATCTTTATGTTGTTTTCTTAGTACAATCTAGAAGTAGTCCATACAGCTATTTCCTCCTCAACTTAATTTAGTAACATAGCAACAGAGTTTGACTAAGACAGCTAGAAACATATGTCAGCTGCTTTGCTGTCTGTTATAATAAGCGTAAAGGAATGTAACATTCCATCTCAGCCTGCAGTTAACAGTATACTGAAATACATTTCTAAGCACTCAGAATTACAGAATATAAAAAAGAACTCACATTCGCTATAATATTTTTTCTATGTCCATTACAATTAGTTAGTTAGTAAGTTAATTAAATCTTTAAGGACTAAGCATTTTACAAGTTAAAATGGCACAAGAGCGAGAACATAAAATCATAACATATCCATTAGATCAAATACTACAAGAATCTATACAAACATAAACTGCATAACTGAAAAAATTTTAATTGAAGAAAATTAGAAGTACATAAAAAGAGAGAGCATAGATCAAAACCAACTCATTCAAGATGAAAGGACAAGACAATACTCAAAATAATGAGACTGCATACATATAGTAAAAGAATTAGGCATACTCATTGTTTGGGCAGAAAGTTATGGGTTAAGAAAAAAGAGGGCATCTGTGAATACAGAGAAAATAAGGTCAATGCTAGCCTCTGTCTTGGTTCATATAGCAAGATTTCTGACTGTTATCCTGTTACGTAGATGTATTCTTGCCAATTTATATTTACCAGTATAAAAATAAATAAATAAATAAAAGTCAGATTATGCCAGATTGCTTCAGAAAAATTGAAACAGTTATCCTAAATACTGCATCATGTATTTTGGGAGCAATATTAGACATGTTAAGCAACAGACAGAAGATCTAATGCCACACTCTGGGACACATTGATCACATGATCCTGAGAGGTTCTTTCAAGGTTTATATAGAAGAAAATGGATAGTGCTGCATATGTATGTATAAACTACAAGGCATCAAGACAAAGATGTCCATAGCTCAATTAATTCACAGATTTATGTAGATGTCTGCCATCTAGTAAAAGACCTGCCAGTGTAGTTCCTGATCTCCAGTTAAGTCACACTCAGAATATTTTAACTGGCACTATGCTTGTTTAATCAACAATAGAATTTGAGAAAGTCTAGACAGTGAATGTTACATCGTATAATGTTAATTTCTTTGCATTTATGCAACATATGTATAATAAATATATAAATAGGTACAGCGAGAAAAACAATTTGGGGGTTTGGCGGGAGTAGATGGGACTTAAGCCCTGCAAGACTAAGTTTATGCACAATTTAAAACCTTGGGATTATTGCTGTTTGGAGATGCAGCATCTCAAGGTTTTAAATGTTTTAGGTTTCCCTTATTGTGAGAGAACTAAACAAGATACAATTATTCATAGTAAATTCCAGCAGTATAACAGGACCAAGGACCTCAACTCCTTACAGAAGCTTGGAGAGTGGAACATGGAGAGTGACATAGCAGTTAGACAATATATATATAAATTACATGAGTAAAAATGTCATAGTGCAAGAATACATCAGATCTTTTGGCCATGTAACGAGGAAATTTAATTGTGAAAACTAGGTTTTCACCTGACATTAGACAGCTGACCTATATTCTGGACCCAAGCCTTTATTTATGTGTTGGTAATAAAGAACATGATATTTATATTTTACAAGTAGAAAATTTGGTTAAAGATTTGTCTTCAAATTTTGGAAATGACAACTTATTTCAGTTAAAAAAAAAGAATGTAGCTCATGGATAAAGAATCTTTGTTGCTCTTAAACATCTAGTCACAAGATATTTGTACTGCATATATTCAAAATGATAGTGTCAAAGTAATTATTTCATCATTTATTAATTTAATGCTAATTAATCTGTGAAATATATGAAATATTCTTCTGAAAAAGTCACATGGTGTATGACAAAAGTACTAGACCAGTTAATATTAAATCTTTGGAGTAGAGCATTTGTGGTGATTTTTTTTATGTCCTATGTTGTTTAATTGTTTTAGTCTCACTGAGTAGTTTGATTAGAAAAAAAAAAGTTGCTGTTGAATATCACCAAATAATGCATTAACTTGGGGACAGTTAGAGTAATACTGTCAATGTTATCTAATGATGGGCTAGGATCCTGTATAAATGAGAATAAGTTCTTAATGACTGTTAACCAAGACTATGAACCAAAGTGATTAGACAGGAAAACTGGCATTGTGTGATAGTGTCTACAATATTCAGAGGTTAGCTACCAACAGCCAAGTGTCAATTCCCTACCACCATCCACAGACTCTTTTTAACAGAATTGCATAGGCTGAACTGTAGATGTGAGCACAACTGTGTTGTTGTATGCATTAACTAATGCAAACAATTGCCATATTTCAGTTTGGTATATTCACTGGGACTCATGTTAGTTTTATATCAAGACAGTCTCAGAATTTCAAAAAAACTTCTAATGATGAAGAATATTTAGACTTATTTTGCAGAAGGTGAGTAAGTACAATAGCTACTTGCAATGACATGGAGCCTTCTGTTCCCATATTAACTAAACTTAAAGGCTTTTCTCACATTTTGTATTAACCGCTAATAGTGTCAAAAACTACATTTTTAAGGGAAAGGCCATATTTATACTGATTAAACTGTTCAGCATTTGAAAATTCTACAATCATCTGTAATTTATTTTTTCCAAAAACCTTCAAATTTAATGCAATATATTTGTTATATATTGTTCTCTTTTTCTTCTTCTGTATCTGAAAAATATTCTAAAGTGCTGTTCATGCATGCATTCATACATGTATTCCACAAACTATTATTACCTAACATAATATTGGAATTACATTACACACCTTTTGGAAACAACTTTGGACGTCTTCACTAAGGTGTGTTATGCTTTATAAAGCATGCTTTAAGAGAAAAAAATGGCATATCAAGCATTCTCCCTCTGTCCACCATTTTATCACACACCACTGAATCATCAAATAGCCAATGGCTTTACTGGGGTTTTCAATGATATTATGGTCAATTACTAAACCAAACCTTACTCATCTTTATTATATGTAAATGAATACCCATAGCCTTTGTAAATATAAATGTTACATTGCATGCTCTTATCTCAGCAAAGGGATTCCAAATGCCATAAAGGGGTGAGAACAAGTCTGATTTATGCCAGGATGGTCCAGTGCAGACCACATCAGAGTTATCTCTAAGTTGAAGCAAAATATCAAAAGGTTTCAAATACCAGGTGCAGCAGTCTTTGAGGATGTTGAAAAAAAGCATTTGGTTCAATACAGTTGAATTATTTGTGACAGGTTCATTGAACAAATTGCATATCGGCTCCATTTCTTCAAGCAATTTGGGCAGTGTTAAAAAAATGAGAAATTGTCACCCTGCCACCCAAATAGGACACAATTCAAGGCTGCTCATTATCTATGGCACTTTTTCTCCTTGTTATGAAACTGTTACTTTGGTTATTTGCACCATAAATCATCACTTCAGGTTGAAAGTTGCAAGACATTGACTGGAATTTTTTTATTTTTAAGAGCAATGATTTTCTTCTAACATAAAACTCAGTTTGATTATACTTTTTCAGTCAGGTTTAGAACAGTTTGAGAAATGTTGTTTCCCTAGGCCTAGGGCTAAAAAGGTAAAACCAAAACATCTATAAATGAAGTACATAAGAAATTAAGATCAGAAGGTCCAAGCTTCCTATTTGTATGAAGGTCTGGAGTTACCAAATATTCAGGCATAAGTTTACAGCCAAGACTGATGAAAATATTAAAGCTCAGCCTCAGACTAATCTGCGGTAAACTGTATAATCCATTTATATTCATACAAATGATATCACATTTTCATGTTAGGAAGAGTAGCAACTATAAAAATATTCATGTGCTTGTGATCTTTCAAGTTATGAGACATATTCCCACCCCCTTGTGTCTAACATGGTTAAATAAAATCACTAAACTAATAGTCAAAATAGTGTGGAACAAAGGGAGACAAAGAATTATGACAAATAAATGATATCCTCCAGCAGATCTTCATGGTATGAGATGTCTAGTTCTTAAGGTATCTGTGTTAGCATTCATCTTCCAAAGACCAGCTGCAATATTTGATCATTGCCTATTCATGAGGACAAATTTGTAATCTCTTTACTATTTAAATCCATCACAGATACCAGGTATAAATATTGATGTCTCCATTGTTAATGTCTTGAAAATCAGGGCAGCAAAGTTATGAAACAGGAACAGTTCTGTTTGTATATGTTTGCTAGCTGTTATTGTTAAAATGTTAATATCAAATATTATATAAAATATGATTTTAAAATATGTGTTTTAAGTGTTCTGAAGTATATCTTATTCTTTTAAAATGAGGATAAAAGTTTTTGAAATCTGTGCACCACAAAATAAAGTGTATTTTCTGTGTAGATTTTTTTTTTCACAAGAATGGAGTCATATGATGTGATCATATGCTAAGGTGAGGAGTATATTTATTAGTTGTTAATGCTGATGTGCTTTAGTTCTGATGAAGTCCATGCAAGAGGTAAAAGCACTTAACTATTTTAAATACTTTCTGAGAACATTCAAGAAGTGTTTTTTCTTGCTACATGTTTTGCCTCAACTGGAGAGAGACCATTTATTCCATTTGTGCTTTTGTGTTACATCATAGCTATGTGATAATATGGACGTGCAAACAAGGTTTCATCAAATCAGGACTTCTCTTTTCCACTGCTGTGCCTATGTTCCACCAAAGTCGAATAGGTAACACATCCTGCATTCTGAGAACTTTTGTCTTTCAATACCCTTCTGTAACAATTTAAAAAATAAGCAGTCTTCAGTCTAGTTGCAGGAGCTTGCTTAGGTAAAGACTGCAGTAGTTCTCACCTGCATTATACCACTGTTGTAGACAATGTGAAAGACAAAAATACATTCTTAGTGATAGGGAGTTCATGTTTTGCAGATGTTTTTCTTTCAAGTATTTGATTTTATCTGTAATGCAACTGCTATGATTACAACTGATTTATTTTACTTTCATAATAAAAATGCAATTGCCCTGCTCATGTCAATGGAAATCAACAGGAAATGGATAGGTTAGATCCTTTAAAACATACAGCTGCATTAATCAAAAGTCTATGTCTATTTAGAATCATTCATAGCTAGCAAATAAGCAACCAGTGAAACTTTTAACTATATATTACTCATCAGTTAATATGTACATATCAGATCTCGGCAGTTAATATGCATATATCAGAATCTTTGTAGTGTCTATATATCTAACCGATGCAAAGTCATTGTAACACAGGCTTTTAGATGTTGCTCACAATCATGTCAATCAAGTAAGGTCTCTGACAGGAAGCAGGAACCATATCACCAAACCCTCAATCACACTGAACTTGTTAAAGTACTTTTCTTTGGGACTGCAAACAAGAATAATGAAGTCCCTAGTTATTGCAATGAATACTGGGAATTGCGCAATGAAGGACAAGGTGGCTGCTCTGAAGAACAGTTTGCTACTATAACAAAAAGCATTGCTGATAGCTGTTATCTATTCTGAAAGTAATATCTCTTTGAGCAGGAGGAAGATGTTCACCAATATGATCTCAAATCACTCATTACAGGATTCTGTTATCTGTGTTATGCCATTATAAAAATTCATGTCTTTCTGACATTTTAGTTACTTATTTTCATTTTCTTTAAATATTTATTTGGAAACTGGTTAAGTAAATTGAATTTCATGCCCCATTTTAAACACAATAAGAAAGAAATTTATAAATGACAATATTTCTAAAGAACAAGAGAAAATGCAGCAGGGCTAAGGATGTAATAAACCCTTTAAAAAGAGCACTTGAAAAAAGGTTAGGTTACTTATACTGCAGCTGTATCACAACTGCCTAATGTTATCAAAACTGATTTTATGGGCTTTATAGTTTTAACAGCTAGGTTCAGCCTTAGACTGATTGAGCTAATTGGACACAGTAGGACATCATACCTAAGAGGGCCACAACACTTGTCACGGCAATCTGCAGTTCCCTGCACTTGGCAAGATGTATAGGTTCATAGGTTCATAGAAGGTTACTAGGCTAATGGCCCTAGAGCCCTAGCCATATTTATCCCGAATTGCCCCAATTGTTGGTGGTTAGGTGAGTGAAATTTGCAGAGGTACGAGTCTATGAGAGTTAATAACGACTTCACCTGAATGTATGGAAGGCATTGTAGCCTTACATGGCTGGGGGTGCTTTCCATACCTTTGAACCATGTCTCTGTGACTGCACAGATGTCAGCATCTTAAAGTGAGGAGTGCTTCCAGAGAGTACAGTTTCTTGTTTAGACCCCTAGCATTAACCAGCAGTACCTTGCAACACAATACGGGTAGAGAATGCCTTTCCCAGTATCCAAAAGCCTAGAGGAGACAGGTGCAGACCAATTCTGGCAAAGCAGTGTGTCCTGTTGACCATGTCTTCCAAGGCTGCCAAATATTGGATCCCCTTGGACTGAAACCACAAGCTAAGCCAATTGTTAAAAATCAGTCATTTTTTTGTTTGCATTTTGGTATCATCCTTGGAGAAGACAGAATGCTGCTTAAGGCTAGGCTTATACCTACCTGTGACACATAATCTAAGTACTCAGTCATGTCTCTCTTCATATAGTCTTGTGAGATAAGTCTCAAGTCATTCGCCCCCACATGGACTGTGATGGAGTCATGCTGGTACTTGTGGTTGAGTGACTTGAGTACTTGAATGACTTAATGGATCCTGGCACCTGACAGGCAGCTAACCATAACCCACTCCTTATCGGGCCTGGAGAGGGGAATATCTGTGTGTCTCACAATAGAGTCACATATGAACAATATATTCGATTTTGTGATGTAACTCCTTATTTGTTGATACACTAGTGTATTTGTTATTGTGTGTTGTGATTGTTTTTTGCATTGTTGTGTGTGCAAGTGGTTTCCATTTAGGAGGCCTCTGATCTTTTGGTAAATTACTAGTGAGTACCTCCACATATGTTGGTTTATGTGTCATGTCCTTATTTAGTGTGGGAAGTGTGTGTGTGCTGATAACCTGTTTGGACTTCAATTTGTCCTTATGTGTGAGTCTTGCCTCCAATTTCATAGTGTAACTACATCCTTCACATGAATTCTTTGTTTGTTCCAGGATTAAGTGGTTGTGAGTATACATGAGACAATTGTTACATTGCCTCAGGATACCCATGTCTATCTGGCTGGCCAGAGAGATGATGAGAAACTGCTCGTCCATGACAGTAGTTTCTTACTGTATGTTTTATTAGGGAAGGGAATGGGTTAATTTGACAGAACTGTGCTGGTTGTCCTGAGACTACAAGACAGACTTATACTTTGTGTAGGTTAAGGTTAAGCAATAAGACAACATTGCTCAATGCACAACTCAGTTGCTCCTAGAGCAGCAGAGAAGCTTAGAAGGGTTTCACTGACAACTGTTTAGGGAAAAACTGAGCTTCTAGGCTTTTGTGTCTATAACTGGCACTGTTAACCACCACTGAGAGAAGAGCAGCATTGCTTAAATGTGAGGCTTAAATATGAGAAAAGAGAAATAAGTTTTAAGCTAACTACTAATTCAGAAAGCACACATTAAGCCTTTCACCAGCAATCCCCAAATTAGATAGGTTAGATCAGCACACTTCTGCCACAAATGTGTAGAAAACACTTTCTTAATCTAGAATAGGGGGGTTGGAGCTCAAGTGTAACAAGACAGAACAAACTATCTGCAACAGCTCTACAATTAACAGATACAATGTAATAATGTGCAAAGCAGCAGCAGACAGTTTTTTTTTTCTTTTTGAACTGCTGATGTACAGTCACAATATATAAAAGAAGTGCAAAAAATACTTAGAGCTCTTTTGTGTGTTTCCCAGCTCAGACAGACCAGGCAAATACCCACTGCCACCATATGAATAATCTCAGTCCTCCCAATGTAAAAGTCCAGTAAAGGAGTTCCCGGAGTGAAATGCTACCACAAACAAACTTAAAGATATGGATAATAGCAGTGTACTTACAACATACATTATATTATATATTTGTACAGCTTACAAAAGTGTGATTATTCAATAAAAGTACTTTGGTTTGTATAAATGAGCCAAGAGACACTCAATTGTACAGAATTTATAAAGGCACTAAAAACAAGATAAGCTGATTAATAAACTGCCCAGCCATTAAAACTACATGCAGAAATCTCAAGTGTTTCCCCAACCTAAACAGATCAGGCTACCTCCCAGTGCACTAGATGGAAAATCCAATGACCTCTTGATGTAAAAGCAAGTGCTTGCTAGAGTGTAAAAATATATTACTTTATCCAACAGCTACCTAGATAATGAATTCAGATCAAGTAAATCAGTAGAGCAGACAATGACGGGGCAAATGCCCTTTTTCAATATAAGCCCAAGAAAGGCCTAATAAATACTTCAAGATATCAACAGCAGTGTAGAAAGGGATGTGTTTATTAAGCTAAATTGACAGTAGTGGTGGTCAGCTTAAAATCAACAGGTTTAAAAAACATATCGAAGAATGGGAGAGTGGGTGAGAAACCGTAGCAGGGAATCACAGGAAGTGCTTTAGTTTATGCAGCCTTGAAATCTTTTCAGACAAAGACAAAGGCCCAGAATTTCACTTTGCATTTAAGTATTACTCAAGAGACAATTTAACCAATTAAAAAACATGTGAAATGCACAGCCTAAATAATTTAACTGTCTATCTCTCATATAGAATAAAACCACCATCCAAGCAGATTTCAAACAGAAAACAAAATGGAGCGGGTAAAACAGAAAGCAGCTATAGCAGTCACAGACAAAAAACATAGGTTGACTTTTTCACCCAGCAAAGAATCACCAACAGGTGGAAGGAATAGAGTTATTTAGTGAGGAGGATGTGGCTTGAGGGGTCTTCAAACATGTCCCAAATTCGACCCTGCAGTTACTATGGCCAGCCCTAATCAAAACAGCTAATATGCTATGAAATATAGCAACATAAGCTTTAATTCAACTGCAACAATGAGCAGATTCTTAGGACTAGACTAAAGCATTCATGCAGGAAAAGACTAAAGCATTCATGCAGGAAAAGTAAGAGAAAATAAATAAATTGGTATAGCTCTTTTGTGAAAGGTCATTATGGTGGTTCCCCTGCTATAAACAAACTCTACAAAAGAAGGAAGAAACTGTTGCAAAAGAGAGTAAAATCCCACGAGTGAAGGAGTTCCTGGTCAGCCTCAGCAAGAAGCTGAGATCCCTCATAAAATCCTCCAAAGTGAACTATGAAAACAAGATTGCCACTGACTCTAAGGACAATCACAAAGCATTCTACAGCTATGTCAAGAATCTGAATGGCAACACCCAGATGTGCTCTGAGTTACAGCACAATGCCAGAAAATTCATGGAACCAATGGGTCTATATTAGAAGCTCAACAATGTACTTACCCGAATACGTAAACACTGACAAGTCTTCATCGAACCATGAAAATATTGATCATCCTGATGCGCGAAATCCGAAATGTCGAATAGTCATGGTTGGCCCTTTTGTGGTATAGCTCCGTAAGGTAAGTGTGTGATAGTTACGGACCTTAGGGTTAGGGTGCGGGTTAAGGTAAGTGCATAGATGGTAGTGTATGTGAGATTTAGTGTAGGGTTAGAAGTATGGTTTAGTTTAGGGTTAGAAGTAGGGTTTTGGTTAGTGTATGTATGTGGTTTATTTAGTTTGTTTGGGTAGGTAGTATGTAGCGGGCGATGGGGTGGGACAACTATGGCAGTTCAAGTTTTTGAATTTTGTGGTTTAGGGCAGTCGGTGTATTCACAGTTCGTGGAATATATGCCAGTATTTTTGTATTCGATGAATAGGGCTTTCATGATTTTAATATAGACCTGAACCAACTGATATCACCAACATCCTGGCTGATAGGTTCACTGCCAACTTTACCACCCTCACCTCCTAAAGGGCTCATATCCATACTGGAAGAATGCAGTGTCCCTGCAATCACAACTGAATAGGTGAAAACTGTGCTATCAAAGGCCAAGAACACAGCATCAATGGGACCGACAATATCCCTGGCTGCATTCTACACAAACTTCAGCATGAACTAGATCCCCACCTAAGCACCATGCTCAATCATAGCCTGTTGACAGGATTTGTACCCACTGAATGGTGCATGGCAACAGTTGTACCACTCCACAAAGTGGGAGCCACCATGGACCCGGAGAACTATAGCCCTAATAGCCTGATGAGCCTGGTCTGCAAGGTCATGGAGTGGATTATCATGGAACTCATAAACAAGGATATTGGTAACCTCCAAACTCTGGACCCCACCCAGTTCAGATTTGTGAAGGGCAGATCATGTCTTCTGAACCTGATTGACTTCTTTGAAACAGTCACCAAAGCCGTGGATGAGGGTAAGGCAGTCCACACAGCCTATCTCAACCTCACCAAGACTTTTGATACCATCCCCCATTCTGGTATCATAGATAAACTCACCAAGCTGGGTATAAATCCATACGTCACAAGATGGGTCACCAACTGGCTCACTGACAGAACCCACACTGTAAAAATTGCGAACTTCAAATCTGACTCCAAACCTGTGACAAGTGGAGTACCACAGGGTTCAGTCTTGGGTCCCCTCCTGTTTGAGATCTACTTCTCTGAAGTACATGCCAACACAGAGAGCCTCTGGCTGACAACGTTTGCAGATGACTGCAAATTGGGTGCCATAGTTGAGTCCCCAAATGACGTGAATATCCTGCAAAAGGTCCTCACTGAGACTGATGCCTGGTATCAGAGCCATGTCCTCAAGCTCAACACCAAAAAGTGCATTGTCATCCCCTTTGGTAAAAACCCTGTACCCATGGACTACCACATAGACAGCAATCCACTTAATGCTGAAGGCATGATAAGAGACCTTGGGACTCTAGTGGACAGTAGCCTCTCCTTTCATAAGGATCGCCGCAGTAGTCAGGAAATCCTTCTATGTGGCACACCTCATCATGAAAGGGTTCTTATCCAGGAAAAAAGAGGTAATTGTTCCCCTCTACTCGACTCTCATCAGATCCATTATAGAGTACAATGCCCCATTTGGCATGTACCTTACAAGGCATCTGAAACAGCTGGAAAAGCCACAAAAATACCTCACAAAGAGGATTATGTGACTCAAACAGTTACCCTATGATGACCACCTCAAAAAACTCTGGATCTAATCCGTAGCATATCACCTACTACAAGGTAATCTCTGCCTAACATGCAAAGCTATGTAAAACCCTGAGCTGTTGGACATGCTACACCTAAAGAAATCCCAATCCCCCAGAGCCACACACTCTAGAGACCTAAACCTCATCACCACAATTAACAGAACATGCTGGAGGGATAGATTCCTGTCCCAGAGACTTCCCATACTCTGGAACAAGCTTCCTATCCATGTCAAGCAGAGTTCTTCACTAGCACTCGTAAAGAAAAATCTTGATGAGTGGATGGGTAATAGGATATTCACCCTAGGAATCACTTTGGTGGCCCTGCTAGACAGGGGCACAGGCAAATAGCATCCATGGGTGGTGAAAGCCAGGGAACCTTGATGGCTAGGCTTACATAGGCCCTAGGACTGATAGCCGAGCACTTACCTATGAACCTATGAACCTATGAGACCTGACTATAATTAGTAACTTTTCCACATATGAAGTTCATATGCAGAGAAAACTTTTGTTGCTGTTCATTTTATGTAGCAAGACTTATGTTTGGAAAACCACATTGTATGCATGTAGCATTATCCTTTATTCTTATAGTTGCTAAAACTGTAGTAAATTAGACATGATTATGTCATTCCTTTTATCACATCCAAGTATGATGTCATCACTCTGACCATACTTTCTGTGTCCCATTTTGACTTCTGAAAAGGTGGCAACATTAGGTAAGTATGCCCAATGGAATGTGTCATTATTTTTCAGTGTGTCAGCCAGGAAGCTATAACCAGTGTTGATGAGAACAGCTTGTCTTATTTCTTTTGTGAATGTCAAAGCACAAGGTAACTGCAATAAGCTTTACAATGGTCCTGCCTTGCCATACCTCCTGATCGCACTTATTCTACTTTATTGAAGAAGATAATATTTGAATTCCCAAGATAATGAAATATACATTTATGAGTGATCAGACATGAAAATGATCAGTGCTGTTTCTGTGAAATGAAGCTCTGAGGTAGGAATGGCTGTGTTGTTGTAGTGATACTAAACCATTGGTTAATAGTGTGGATAGCTGCGTAGCTGTGGTAGCAGGCTATTTTCATCAGTTAACAGTACAAATGGTTATCTAGCTGTGGTAGCAGTAAACCATTATCATTTAGCAATATGAATGGTTGTGTGGCTGTGGTAACAGTCCCATTCTCAGTTAAGGAAGTAACTAGAAGGGTTAGTATCTTGAAAGTCTCTCTTTCTCCTTCCACCTGGACAGAGACACCTAGTGGTTGGAGTTATTCATGCTCCCAACAGAAATTAGTACACATTTAGGTGCATGATGCGAAGGAGCAGATAGCATAAACATGTAACCCAGCGGGAGGGAACTTATATATCACAATCACTAGTTTATGGCCTTCATTTAAAAAAAAAAAAACATCATACAGTTTAGCAACATAAATTCAGAAGTTTTCAAACACCATACAATGCCTTCCAACTGTCTGTGCAGTATGGATCAAAGTAATGGTTTGTGGCCTATTCCATCCAATGCAATAGAGTCAGATTCAAAGGATCTATGCTGAGGCTGGGACCTAGAGAGAGCTGCCACAGGTAAACATCCAAGTAAACAAATAGAAAGGGCTGTCTTGCAAGGACTGTGAGTGATAAAACCTAAAGCACAGTTAAAAAAAAAAAGAGTTACCCGGAGCCAAAAAAATCCATAAAGCAAATAAAAATTAAAATTAAAAAAAAATTAAAAATGGGAAATGGCTGTTGTAGTCAAAGTGAATGAAGATAATACAAAATGAACAACTCTTTTAAAACAAAAACAAATGTAGAAAACGCCAATAACAGTCCAAGTAATACTAAGACAAGTAGTCTATAAAAAGCATACATTTCTCCAGTGAGCAGAAAGAAATATTACACAGCAGTTTGAATAATTTCATATTCCAGATGTCTTTACTTCCTTAAAACAGATCCACGCATGATGAAACATACTATATCTAAGGATAAATATATTGCTGCATACTTTTTTCAAACTGCCATAGCAGTATGTCAGTATGTCCACGTTGCTCATTACCAAAAAAGAGTCATGCTTTATATCATATCTTAAAGAATGTAGATGAAGCATCCACTGCTATCCAGTTAGGTCCATAGGCTCTGTGGAATATGGTAATCTTCTGTTTCAACCCTGTTTGTGAAGAACATAAGAGACACTGCACTAAAACAAAACAGTTCAAATCACATACTTTTGCATATTCTGTTTTGGAAAAGTCATTCTTTTCTTTCTAAATCTGTAATAAAACAGAAAAAGGAAAAGTCCTGCATTTTACTGAATCCTCTGTATTACTTTTGTTTGTTTATTTTGTAACCTTGGTGCTGATTATATAATATACCACTGATGGGGGGGGGGGGGGGGGGATGACATTCTCATAAAACATTTTTGAGATTTTGACAGTTCACAGTATTGTGATCCCAGTCATATATTTTTGACTTTGCTCCAGACCCTTTTATTAACATCAGAATAGAGAGAATATGGTTTTACATTATTTCTGGAAAATTGGAAGATTAAATACTAACAACTGTCTCTACTGAACATTCACTTGCAGACTACACATCAACCAGTGCCCTGTATGCAAAAAGCTGTAAATGAGAGATTGTTCACACTTTTAACATTTTCTTTTATAGTATTACCTAATGTTGTCATATATGCATAAATACACATCCAAGAGAAAGCCATAAACAGCTCTACAGTATTAATTTCCTTGGCTTTTAATATCACATTTTCCATCATTGCAATCAAATCTACCTTCCCCATAACACATATCTATTATTAGAACATATTTAGGGAGCATTTCATGACACCATTAATCAGTTCAGTTATTCATTCTCTGACTATACACAATTAATTTGAGGTTCATAGGGAGAGTAGGGGTATATTCAAGCACTCAGTGGTCACAAAGCAATAAAATTACTCCCAGACAGGCTGCCAGTCCATCATAGGATGCATGTACACATTTTTTCACACATGACACACAGACCCCTATTGAAAATTTGAAGGATTTCTAATTTATCTAACAGCACACATTCAAAATGCGAGATGGAAATACAGCACCCTGCAAAGACAGATGTGAGCCCAAGAAGAGCATTCAAACCCTGTACACGAGGAACGACAAATGACAACTGAACTGAAAAACAGGGCACTGAAACAAAGTTATGTTTACTGCTGTACCATTGTGTCGACCTTTTGATAGTACTACAGTGCATAATCTTATTTATTTATGTATTTATTTAATACAGGAGAATGTAAAGGTAACACCTTCACAGTACCGGGAGCAAGATTTGCATTTAGCCACTAATGCAAAACATTTTAAGGAAAAGTCCTCCGACGTGAGTCACAGATGTGAAAGTAAAATCAAAATAAGCAAGTATGATTTTAAGTGCAGTGAAGAAAGGTCTGCAAAGAAAACATTTCTGTATAGTTTCAGGAAAAGAATTAACTTGTAATAACAGACCAGCCCAAACACAGAGAAGTAATTAAACAAAAGCATACATGATCATTGTAAGCTCAAGGAAAAGCTGAACAACAGGTTTAAAGAATTTTGCAAGCCAACTCCATCTTCCATATAAAAACTAATGAATAAAGGATGAAATGCGATATGTATTAACATACATATAACTAGACATTGTAAGACAAATCAACATAATATGAGAATATCTGATTATTATACTTATCCTTCATAAATAATTCTTCAATTAAACTTCAGTGGCCACATCATAGAACTGACTGATAATACAGCAGCAACTCCGCAGTTATTACAATTGTAATCATCCAGGCGTGGAACTAAGCTCACATCACTGTCCTGTCAATTTCATAGCAAATCACAGGAAAACAGTGGAAGGGTACATACTGTAGAACTGATGAAAAAGAACTCTAAATAAAAAGATATAGTTAAAATGAGACATAAATGGTCTGAACTAGAAAGAAAGACTATAGGCTTTATGCTTATATTCAATCTCATACAAGGGAGACTTGTGCCTTGCTTATACGGCTCTAAGGGATCCAGTAGCTCAAGAACACATACCTCAACAACTCAAAAAGTCCAGCTAACACCACAGCCAGAGATCTAAATCTAGTCCATCAAATAAGTAACATTAAGAGGAAGGATAGATTTACCACACAGTGCCCATCCCTTCTCTGGAACAAACTCCCTCCCAGGTTAAGCAGCCTGACATACTGCCTGCCTTTAAATAGGAATGGTACAGCTGAATGGGTTTTCATAAATTCATCCCTAGTGCAAATGGCTTTTCCCTCTTTGAAATGAGAGGCAAGGCCTAAGAATGGGTAACGGCAAGGGGAAAACGGCCTTGAAGCTCAGTTGCCTTGCAATTCCTATGCTCCTATTATCCTAAAAGCTATAAAAAAACATTGTTTATAAAAGTATAGTGCATTTTGGATCTATACCAGATGAATGAATGCTACTTTGACAAATGAAGCATTACCTAAAATAAACAAAAGAAGCAATATTTGACACTCTACAAAAAGAAAATACAATTCTCTGCTACCAATCCATGCAAACAACTGTCCAGTGGAGTTAGGGGTTGTAGCCCAGCACTACTGCATATAGTATAATGAAATCCAAGATCATTACATGACAGGGAAAGACAGCATACCTGACCTTTTTCAGTGCTTTCTATCTACTGCATTATTTCAGTCTAACATGATCAACTTAAAATTTAGCAATGAAGTGTCACATAACATTTGTTGCCATTTGAAACTTGATCCGACATGCTTCCAGTCACTTCATTAAAAAGTTCATTAGTGCTTCCAGTATGTTTAATGCTAATAATAACTTAGATAACCTATGTGTTTTTAATAATTCTAAAAATCCATAGGTTGTATGGAAAAAAACAGACGTCTGTTGATAATATGCTTGAATTAAGGTTATGTGTAATGTTTCTAGGTAAACTGATCTTCAGAGCAAAGCAGTTAATATCAGTAATCTAGTAACACTGCATGAAATTTCTAACCAAATCATGAAACAATGACCTTTCTATTAAACCTTATCTTATATCCATGTGGCATGTTCCTCAAACTGAACTAAGATGAAATAGTTCCACTAATATATAAGGACAGGATTCGTGCAAATTATATGAAGCTGTGTATGGCTGGTACACATGTAAAAACACATAACAGAACTTTACACAATTCATAAAGATGGCCATACTCCTCTGAGTTGATGCATACTGTGTACTTGGAGAAGTCAAGTTATTGAGTAGGTTTGCAATTATATTCCCCTGTATTGTCCACAATTCATAAAGTGGTAAGTTGCAGAGTACAAAGAAAACTGCATATCATATTTTCACAACATTTCAAAACAGCAGCATTAATCTACAAAACCATGCATGTTTGGGTGTAAATAATACGGTGAAATTGAATGTCTTGAATGTCTTGATGTGTGTATAAAATGTCAGCATTCATTCATGTATTTAATACAGTTTTTACAATATTAAAGCAGTTATGAAAATACTGGTAATATTCATGATTTTATACCATATTTTTATATCTCTGGATGCTTTCACATTACCCACTATGTTTTAATGTCATTAACTATCACCAACTACTTGCATATGCCATCCTCACAGTAACAATATTGCACTCCATTTTTCAATTCTTAATATAAATATGGAAATGTGTAGTATTTTTGATAACTTTTTTGCAAACTTTCTTCAGGAATCAATTCCTGTATTTATTCAGAACTCCTCTGTGCCTTGCTTGGACATCTGTGACTACAAGACCTTAGATTGCTTTTGAAACTATAGGCCTACAAAGCTGGTATATGTTTTTCTTTTTTTGTACTTGCTGTAACTATCTCTGTATTATTTAACACATCTGCGCTGCACTTATTGAGTGCAGGTACTCACTTGTAATCCACCCAAACCCCCAAGTACTTCTAAAAGTATCTATCAGTGGTTTGCACACACTCAAAAAAGACAGCACCTCACCCAACACATAACTCTGAAAATCATAGTAGCCCCGCATCCAAGCCCATAAGGCAACACACCACACAGCCAAAATTCTAGTTATTGGGGATTCCATTGTAAGACTTACTGATGTCCCCTCACTAGGCTAAACAAGGAGATGATCACAGTGGGCTGTCAGTCTAGATCCAGGATGGACCAGATCATGCACGCACTTAGGTCTTTAAACCACAAGTACCAGTATGGCATGGTCATAGTGTATGTGGGCATAAGCAACCTAGGATGTACCTCACTGGACTATATGAAGAGAGACATGATGGAGCTTTCTGAATATGTGTCCTAGGCAGGTGTGAATCTAGCCTTGAGTAGCATCTTACCTTCACCAATAATGATGCTACAGTATCAGCAAAAAGTGATTTACTTCAACAATTGTCTTAGCTTCTTGTGTCACAACAAGAGGATACAATACCTGTCAGCCTGGGGAGACAAGATCGACAAACC
Source organism: Protopterus annectens (assembly GCF_019279795.1). Taxonomy (NCBI): domain Eukaryota; kingdom Metazoa; phylum Chordata; order Ceratodontiformes; family Protopteridae; genus Protopterus; species Protopterus annectens. The sequence goes on along the minus strand of NC_056730.1, from coordinate 495,816,799 downwards.
ACTGTATTTTTCCAGAGATAGTTTGCACTTGTCACCACTTGGCTTCCAGATACTGGCAAAACTTTATCTATCCCAATAGTGCCTTTTTAAGCCATGCCAAGTTGTTAAACCTTTCAACATAGCATAACAAAAATTACTCAACCACCTAAAGATACTGCTGCTCAATGCTAGGAGTTTAAATAAAAAATGCAATTCCTAGAAGCACTCCTCACCTTGCAGTATGCAGACATATGTGCAGTCACAGAAACATGGTTCAGAACCATTGAGAGCTCCTTGACTATCAAAGACTACAATGCCTTTCCTACATTTCGATTCCCCTCATCTCAGGAGGAGGTGTCTCAGTGTTCATAAAAGACAAGTACAGTGCTAGATTGGTCCGACAACATGACTCATTTGAGCTGCTTCATGCACAACTAACCTTAGTAGTGACCCCTTATCATATCCTTGCTAGCTACAGATCCCCTAACTTGAGTCTGGAAAACCACACCTCCTACCTAAACCTACTGGAATCTCTTAGCATTCAGCTTAACACCATACTTATGGATGACTTCAACTACCCCTCCATTAACTTGGAGACTTATATGACCCTTAATTCATTTATTCAGAGGTTTTTGGACTTTGTCAATGCAAACACCCTGGTGCAACTAGTTAACCCCCCCCCCCAACTATAGGTACAAATATCATAGACCTAGTACTCATGAACATGGAGGATGCTGCTCCCTCCCATGCATCATCTCCTCCCTAGTAAAACCACAAAATTATCTCTGTTAGTATAAAAACTAACCTAGAACCCCCATCAAACTCCAAACTTGTTAGGAACTTTGTTAAGGCCAGTTACCTCAAATTAAATGTCAGTATTTAAATTTTCAAGCCTCTCTTAACCTGCATGACACTCTGCCCTATTCTGAGCTGTACACAAAAGCTCTGTACAACCACATTCAAAGCTGCATAGATGAGACAGTATCTGTCCGAGTCAAACCTATGATTACTGGCAAAAATAAACTGCCCTGGTGGACCCACTAGCATAAATAGGCTATTCAACAAAAGGGAAAATAATCCTTTCCAAAACCAAAAAGGAAAAGACAAAGTGCCAAAAGGCACTCACCATTAAACAAACAAATTAGAGAGCAGGTCAAATATGCAAAAAACAATTATGAGGTAAAGATAGCTTCCCAGGTGAAAGATAATTGTGAGGCTTTTTTAAATTATGTTCGTAACCTCAGGGGAAATGCTCAGTAATGTGCCAAGTTAGTCACGAATGGCGGTATTTACATCCGGCATGAAACTATAGCAAACCTGTTGGCCAACAAGTTCAATTCAAACCTCTCCGTACATCACCACCTACCACACCCAGAGAAATACCAACAACCATTCCCCTACAAAACGAAGCATAGTAGCATAACAGTGACAATGGTTGTATGTCTCCTTAACAAGGTAAGGGACTAGGTACTTAAAGAAAACTGCTCTCATTACTGACATGTTGGAAGGGCACAAGGAATACCTATTGCTGTCTTGATGATGACTAATCCAGAGCTGGGAAAGACCTGATGTCCTGCAGGAATGCATGAAAAAGGTATGAAAAGAAATTTGATAAATTATTTTGCCATTGGCTTCTTTCCTAATAAATACATTAAGTGGGTGGTTGTATTTATTACCATACTTTATTGACAGGACCACAGAAAATGTTAACATTCTACTTAACTTTTAACGTTACATACAGTATGCTTAACTTTATTGGTATACAATCAGTATTTTTTCTTTATTCTCTTTCAAAAGCATTGTCAAGTTTCATTTTTCTGAATTATAATTTCACCAGCATATTTAGCACAGTCATCATTTCCAAAAGCCAAGAGAATGATCAGCCAACTAGTTGGCATCTCTTACACTTTGCACTTTCAGATGCCATTAATTAGTTCTATCCTTAATAATTTGGATGGACTTGGTGACTATGGCTGCCTCACTGGAACTCTTCTATGCCCTTTTTCTTGCTCACCCTTATTATTCTATTCCAGTGTTGGGTGGGGAGTCTACCCTCCCCAAAACCAGTTCCATAAGTTGCAAACGATCCATCACTGTCAACTCTGGACCTAACTTTCATAGCATATGCCAGGTATGGATTAACCACTCCATAACATTCTTCATGATTTCAAAGCTGCAGTTAGACACATACCTCATGGCTGCACAAGGGTTGTATTTGCCAGTAAGATGCAAGAAACGGGGACAGACTCCTGCAACCAGCATCACTCAACAAGAGGAATGAAACCACCCTACTCAAAGCATGAAGGAAATCGATATAGTCCTCCCATACCTGTTCCCCCAATTTTTCTCTTTACTAAATCCTCCCTTTCTTTATCCTAGGTCTTTCAGCAGCAATTGAATTTGTAAGCTAAACAGTTGTGAACCAATATCTGACAAATAATTTATGTCTTTCTTGAACCAAGTCAGGTCTCTAAGCTCAAGAGCCGGGTGAGCCATAATTATAAAACTAGAATTTCGTCATGATAGTTTCAAGTAATTATTAATCTGCCTTGACCAATGTGTGAATAATCATAAAGCAAGTTAAAAGTACATCAGGAATTAGATTTCTAGCTATAGTGACAGCTTTCCACTTCTTGCAATGTTTCTGTTATGCAGTTTTCCATTCCAAATGTCTGAAGTCATTAATCCACAAATATGTAAAAGTCTTGTGTGCCTTACCCATGACTCATTCTATTTCTACAACCAAGGTCCTCCACAAGAAGCTTTATTTATATTATAATCACACCCAACCTATCTTAGACCATGTCTAGCTTATCTTACAGATTGTGCCATCTAGCTCAAGTAAACATCAGTGCGATTACATATTTTTCACAAAATGTTACAGATACTTGCATACTTCCATATTAATGTGTTCATGATGCAATATTTGTAAAACCCTTTTCTACCCCAAAGATGTTTTTACATGTTAATGGACTTTTCCTGTTTTTGTATTGGCCTTAGGTGCAGATACCAAAAGGCAACTTATTGTGTCACCTGTACCCTACTCCAGAAATTAGATGAAGATTGTATTCCAAAGTTTCAAATCTTAGTTTATGAACTCCACTTCCCAGATTGTTTTGCCCTGTACCTCCTTCCACCAAGATAATTAATAGTCTAACTACACTATGTGCATGACCCAAAGCATTACCTTATGTTCCACTATATCAAAATATATAACATGCTGAGCCATATCCAGCACTAGGCAACCTAGGCAGCTACCTAGGGCCTGTGTTGTTGAGGGGAGGGGGGCAAGATTCACTATACAAAAAAAAAATTCTATAAATAAAAAAAAAATCCATAAATAGAAAACAGCAAGCCCCAGAAACCTCATCAATAGGACAATGTCCTAACTTTGTCTTCAGAAACCTCACACAACTATGGAAGATTTAAGTAGGAAATATACTCCTGGCAATATCTGTGAAAACTTGGCAGCAGGAAATGGAGATTTTGAGTAATGAAACAGGGAGTTATGCAAATTTCTGTAACAACAAGCAAGGCCCTATTTAGAGCAAATAGGTCAGAATTCTGATCCAGTGATAGTGTTTTACACCACATGTATTATGTGTGTGTGTGTGTGTGTGTGTGTGTGTGTGTGTGTGTGTGTGTGTGTGTGTGTGTGTGTGTGTGTGTGTGTGTGTGTGTGTGTAATGCCCCAGTTAGGGGCACTGCCTAGTTAAGTAACTTTTCTCAGAGTCAGACACTGAACCTTAATTATTAACAAGCAAGTACCTTAAACCTCCACACCAACTGCCGGGTCTTCCTTAACTTTTTTTTTTTTTGTAAATCATTGAGGACTACAGTATGGCAACATCAGTCACAGAGTTTCATAGTTGTGTTGTTTAAAGTCAATGCCAGTAGTACAACAGGTAGCACACTTGCTTTTGGTGCAGAAGGCTGTGTGCTTACTTCCCAAACCATATAAATCAAATGCCTGCAGCATAAGGTGGGAGGTGGGGGGCGAATGGGGCTGCAGCACTCCTGAGTGCATCCTCCTTTGGATGAGATGTGCAGAAGCTATAAACCTGTTGTTGGTTTGTCAGATATTCCCTACTGCACATCACCAGTACACCTTTTGTTTAATGTAACATAGGCAATTTACTCTTCATGGGCAGTAAGCAATGAATATGTAGGTAAACACTGAAATGCAAAGTTGTTTGCCGGCAGCAACCTCATCATTATTAACACAGATGGTGCATATTGACTGATATTTATGGATTATAATAACAGCGGTTTGAGTGACCTTTTATGGTTAAAATTTTCCATAGGTAAAAAAAAAAAACTTACATAAACACAAAACAGCAATCCCCAGAAATATCAGCATTAGGGCAATGTCCTGACATCATCTTCAGTGGTTATGGGCCAGTAATGGGTAATTTTGTTATTATTGGTTCATACATTTTGTTTTACTGCTTACTGGAAAAACTGTTTAAAACTACAAATTTAAAATACACAAATGGTGCTGTACTAAACAAGGAATATAATTTAATACAATCAGGAAGGTGAATTTATGTATGATCTTAAAAATGCATGCAGCAAGGCCCATGGTTTGAAAACAACCCAAAGGTAAACTTAATCTGTCACTGGCCAGATGCATTTTCTATGAATGTAGGTTTCAATGCAGTTTCAATAAATGTGAGTTTCAAGGGAGGAGAAGTTTACTGTTTCTCATGCTAAGTCTGATTTCAGTGTTTGTTTTGTTTAGCAAATGGCAATCGGTGTTTGTGCTATACAATTTGAAATAAAAGTATTCCATTAAATCCAAATGTCTATAATCATTGTAGTAGTAAAGAAAGAAAACAGTAAAAATACTGACAGGTTTGAGCAGTGTTTACGGCAGATGGGGAGCCATACCTCAATAATAGGAGACTAGAATGGCTGGGGGCGTCAGGGGGGCTGAGCCGTTTCCCTGCTTAGAGCTCCATTTGACCATGATCTGACTCTGTTACCATGTACTCAGTTATAATCATGACCCAGGAAAACATATCAGCAAACTTTTGTCAGTACACTTGAATTGGTTTAGGGAGGAACTCCACTTCACATGGATGGGGAGCCTGTTCCAGAGATGGGTCAGTCTTTGGGATACATACCTGTCACTCCAGCAGGTCCTATTTATATCATAGGCAAGGTTTAAGTCTTTTGAATGGGTAATTCTAGTGCTGTTTGATTTTGCGTATATCCAGGAGGTCCATCAGAGTGGTTGCTGACAATGCCCTGTATGCCAGGCATAGATCTCCCCTCAACAGCCTGTAGGAGACAGAATACAGGGATAGGTCACTGAGGCGGTCTATATAGGACATTTTACTTATGTCCTGTATTCTTTTAGTGAGGAACCTCTGTGGACATTCCATTTGTTGGATATGCCTGGTTAGGTACATACCAAAGTGGGCATTGTACTCAATGATAGGTCTGATGAATGCCAAATACAGTGGGACAATGACTTCCTTGGACCTAGATGCTCCACCTTTGTTTAAAAGTTGAGCAGCATAGAATGATTTCATTACTACTGTAGATACATGATGGTCAAAGGATAAATTTACTGTCTTTGTGAGTCCCTAAGTCCCTGCCTACTGGGTCAACTCTAAGGAGTGTGTTGTCAATATGGTAGTTACCAGGAGTGGATGACTTCCCAAAGGATACTGTTATGTATTTCTTGGCATTTAGTTTTATTCCATGACTTTGATACTAGTTTTTTGTCTGTGTCAACCCTTCCTGGAGAACATTTGTGTCGGCAAGGGATTCAATGATAGCTTCTATTTGCAATCATCTGCAAATTTAGTCAGCCAGAGACCATTGACATTAGCTTTGACTTCAGAGAAGTAAATGCCAAAAAGGAGCGGTCCAAGGACCAATCTCTGAGGGGCTCCACTTGTGACTGGCCACTTTGTAGAGGTTGACTCCCCATTTCAAACTTCATGGGTTCTGTCTGTGAGCCAGTTGGCTATCCACTGAGTGACATACAAGTTTGTACCTAATCCCTTGTGTTTGTCGACAATGCCCAAGTGGGGTATTGTTTCAAATGCCTTGGCCAGCTCAAGGTAGGCTGTGTGAACCATTTTGCCCTCATTCATTGTTTTGGTGACCTTCTCAAAGAAGTCCACTGGGTTGAGCAAACATGATGTGCCCTTGATGAAACCAAACTGGGTTGGGTCTAGTGCCTGGAGATTTATTATATCATTATTGATCATTTTCTCAATAATTCTTTCCATTGCTTTGCATACAAGACTAGTGCCACTTATGGGTTTCCAGGGTCTGTAGCTGGCACACCTTTGTGCAGAGGGATGACTATTGCTGTTCTCCATTCATGAGGCATAAAGCCTGTTTGGAGGGTACAGTTAAATAGCAATCCCAGACGGCCTGATAGGTCATGTTTCATGCTATTTAGAAGGCATCCTGGGATATTGCCAGGGCCCATTGATGCAGTGTTCTTGGCCTTAAAGAGAGCATTAAGGACCTGTTCCCTAGTTATAGCAGGGGGAGTTATATTTGGTGGTACTTCCTGAGGGAAGGTTGAGGAGGAGATGGGAAAGTTGGAGCTGAATTTGTCAGCCAGTAGGTTTGCTATATCTTTTGACTCAGTATAGGTGGCTCCATATACAATGAGCTCTGCGCACAATTGTGTATTGGCTTTCAGGCTGCACACATAGCTAAAGAATGTCTTGTGATTGTCCTTGGCATGGAAGGCCAAATTTATCTCAAATTTCTCTTCTATCATGCTCCCTCTTGTGTATATCCTAAGACTCACAGTAGCAAGCCTTTTCTTTTCTCCCATGTTCTCCCTATTGCTTAGCACCAGCCTAGAGTTACTGTATTGCATGACATCACCACCAGCACAGAGCCATTTGTTCTCATGACTAACGGTTGTAGGCCTATAACAGGCCATCTGCATTCATATGGTACAGGTGATACTGACAGCAGTGTAGAGAAAGGGTCTACCTGGATAGATTGTAGATACAACAGAGCCACTGAAGGAGTGTATATTTTGTAACTAGCAAGAACTCTGCAACCATGCAACAGCACATAAGAGCTACAGAATATCTGCTTATCTAACATACCCAGTATGCTTCAGCCACTGTATTTTGTACCAGTAATGCTCCAATACCTATTCCTGAGGCATTAATGAATACCATGAGGTCACTGTTCAGCATTTCTATCAGCTTCTGGAATTACTGGTCTGTCATCTCTATCTTTGTGAAGTTTACATAAGCACTGTACTTGAATAATTAGTTGGAGAGCATGCTACCCTAGAAAAAAATAGGTAGAAACATGTGGCAGCAATTTGATAGCCCTGAAGAAGCCCTGACCTGTTTTGTGGTAGTGGGTATGGGCCAATTTCATATGTTTTTTTTTATCATCAATGCCTGTAGTTTTATAAAACCTTAAACCATCCACTGAAACTCACAGTAAAAATTGACTAAAAAATGCAAAATCCCTTAGGGTACAACAGCGGTCGAGTCACTTGATTAAAAAATAAACCACAATGCAAAAAAGTACTTTAAGCACCTTCATTCTTTACTTGGTAAAACTTCTTCAGAAATATCTTATAACAACACAGGCAGTTTAAATACACTAAAGGAAATTAGGAAAATGTTGGTATTGCTTTAATATTTCCCAACAATTACCACATGTCCCTTTACAACAAACCAATACCAAAATTCAGTTCAGCAGAGCTTCTTATTACTTTCCTGAAATTAAACAATTGTAAACAAATATGTATGACTGTTTTTACATCACTCTTGTTAACAATACAGTTATACTGGAAGATATCCTACATTAGATATCCATTGCCAATATCCTGACAGATTGATTCAGTGCCACCTTCACCCCCCTCTCATCCCCTAAAGGGCCCATCTCAATACTGAAAGATTGCCAAATTCCGATATTCATGGACACACAGGTAAAAATTGCACTCTCCAAAGCTAAGAATACAGCATCCATGGGACCAGACGTCATCCTGAGCTGTGTACTACAGGAACTACAAAATGAGCTGGCACCTCACCTAAGTGTCATGTTTAATCATAGCCTCACCTCAGGCTACGTGCCCATTGAGTGGCACACAGCTACAGTTATTCAACTCCACAAGTGGGGATCTATCTTGGATCCTGGGAATTACCATCCCATCAGTCTGACGAGGCTGATCTGCAAGGCCATGGAATGTATTATCATGGAACTTATAAACAAAGACATTGACAACCTTCAAACGCTGGACCCACCCAGTTTGGTTCATGAAGGGCGGATCATGTCTCCTGAACCTGATTAACTTCTTAGAATCAGTCTCCAGAGCCGTGGATGAGGATAAAGCGGTCCACACAGCCTATCTGGACCTCTCCAAGGCCTTCGACACCATTCCCCACTCTGGAATCATAGATACATTTACTAAGCTGGGCATAAATCCCTGCATCACTCAATGGGTTACCAACAGGCTTACTGACAGAACCCACACTGTAAAAGTAGCCGACTCCAAATCCATCTCCAGACAAGTGAGAAGTGGAGTACCCCAGGGTTCAGTCCTGGGACCACTCTTGTTTGGCATCTACTTCTCTGAAGTACAGGCCAACACTAAACAACTCTGGCTAACAAAGTTTGCAGATGACTGCAAACTGGGAGCCATTATTGAATCCCCAAATTATGTGGATATTCTACAAAAGGGCCTTACAGAAATAGATGCTTGGTGGCAAAGCCATGGGCTCAAGCTCAATGATAAAAAGTGTATAGTCATCCCCTTTGGGAAAAAACATGTACCCATGAATTACCACATAGCTGGCAGTACACTAAACACTGAAAGTGTAATAAGAGACTTAGAAACACAGGTGGACAGTGGTCTCATCTTCGATAACTACATTGCCACAACAGTCAGGAAATCCTTTTGTGTGGCACACCTCATCACTAAGGGCTTTTCATCCAGAAAAAAAGAGATCATTGTCCCATTGTACTCATCCCTCATTAGACCCATCATAGAGTACAACACCCCATTTGGTATGTACCTCACATGACATCTGCAACAACTGGAAAGGCTGCAAAAACAGCTAACTAAAAGAATAACAGGCCTAAAGCAGATGCCCTATGCTGACCGACTAAAGAACCTCTAGCTATACTTTATCATATATCGTCTACTCAGAAGTGATCTCTGCTTAACATACAAGGCCATGTCAAACCCAGAGCTGTTGGACATGCTATACTTAAATAAATCCCAATCCGTCAGAGCCACACACTCCAAGGACCTAAACCTTGCCATCACAATGAACAAAACATGCTGGAGGAATAGGTTCCTGACCCAGAGACTCCCCATACTCTGGAATAGAATGCCCATACATGTCAAGCAGAGTGCCTCCTTGGCCCTCAAAAGGAACCTTGACGACTGGATGGAAGATAGGAAATTTACCCAGGAGAACACGTCAGTCGCCCTGCTAGACAGGGGTCCAGTGAAGTAAATATTGTGGGAATAAATAGCCAGGGAATTGTTATGGCTAGGCTTGTACAGGCCCTAGGGCCAATAGCCTAGTACCAACCTATGAACAATTCCACACAAAAATACTAGGTGATGTGAATGTCAGTTGGTTGGACATAAACTCTTAACTCCCTTACATTTAGTGCAAACTTATTTGATTCCACACAACTAATTAATAGACCCACATATTATAGAAAGACATCAAAATTCCTATTAGATTGGATCTTAGTATCAGACCCTAGCAAATACACCACCTCAGGTACACTTAAACAGCATGCTTATAAACAACTTGCAAGATTTCCAAGTTTAACCCAGAAGTGTTCATTACTAACCTATCATCTATTAATCTGAACTTCCTAAAAATCCTCCCCTTAGCTGATGCTGTAATTTAATTCAGTGCAACTTTCCTCAATGTCCTAAATAATCTTGCACCTCCTAGAAGGAAGAGACTAAAAATAAATAATATGATTTAGCTATACAAAAACAGTAGAATGTTAATGCAAGATAGAGAAAAACATGGAAAGAATAGCAAAGATATAAAGCACCGCATTATCTTGAAAACTTCAGAATGCTTCACAATTGTACTAAAAGCAAATTAATGAAGACAAAAAATTATACTGTAGTAACTTTCATAACGATAGTGAGCACAACTCTAAAAAATTCTGGAAAATTCCACACTAACCACTCTCTCAATAACTCATCACTTGAAGCCACAATACAATTCAACTCTTATTTCATAGATAAAATCTCTAACCAAGGATTTCCAGCATCTAATCATAACTCTGCCCAGCAGCTACATATCACTTTCAAACCTGTGCTTACATTCTATATAAAACTACTCTAAAACAAAGTCAAACAATGCTCTACGTCAGTTGACCTTCCAAGTGAGTATCTTAAAATTGTAGGCAATAGCATTGTCTTCCCTGTCTCAATCCTTATAAATAGGTCAGTTCAGGAATCTCATGTTCACTCTTTCTGGAAAGTGCCATGCATTATCCCTCTCCACAAAGTAGGAAATTCAACAGACATTACTAATTTTTAAACCTATAGCAATCTTATCCCCCTCTCCAAAATACTTGAAAAATGTATTCAAAAACAATTGATAAACTATCTTATGCAGGAAGAACTCCTATCCCCCACACAACATGGCTTCCATCCTTCCCGTAGTACTAACACTGCATTTCTAACCTATATAGATACTGTCAATAAAGTTAGCGATAACAGCAAATTGCTCTCCTTATTTCTAGACTTGCCTAAAGCCTTCAACACAGTTTGCCACAGCAAACTTCCACTTCAGATGTCCTCAGCAAAACAGCACTACACCTTCTCACCATTGGTGTACCACAAGGCTGTATCTTTGGTCCACTCCTCTTTAACATTCTCACCAACATCTTCCACACATCCACACAATAGGCATCTCTAATACAGTTTGCAGATGACTCCACACTAATTTGCACATCTGACAATATGGCACACCTCCAAAAAATTACTCAGGAAGCTTTAACAGTAACTGAAACATGGCTTTGTAACTCACAATGCATGCTCAGTCCTAAAAAAAAACTACTGCTTTTTTCCCCAAATCCCCCTCCCATGAAAAAACTAAATTTAAAGCCACTCTCTTGATAATATAACCATTGAAGTCACTTCTTATAACAAATTATTAGGGATGATTGTGGATGATAAGCTTAAATTCAATCTGTATATACAAAATTCCATAAGAAAAAATCATCAGAAACTTGGAATGCATTATAGAGCCAAAATCTTTTTCAACAACACAACTAAAGTTACACTTCACACTATGTGTCTCCTCCCCACAGTATCACAAAAATCAAAATTTGAACAATGCTATAATAACATTGATAAGTTTGCAGCAAATACCTTTTTCAGAACTGACCACCATACAGCACTAAAAAGCCTAAATTGGTTAGAACTACTCCATTGACTAATATTCTTATCACATATAAAATTATCCATAATCCATCTGTCTGTCCAATAGTGAATAACATTCTACACAACTATGTTCCCAGTTGGTCATTATGATCCAATGGCCAAAAACTCCTGTCTGTCCACAAACCTATCAAATCTGCTGGACATTGTACTCATATCATATTGCTAAGGCATAGAACGCCTTAACTCTGGCCATCAGGTCAGTACCCTTACTCCTATCTTTAAAAAAACATTCTGAAAAACTTCCTAGCAAAAAGCTGGCTCTTTTCTTGTTCAACACCAGGATAATTATATCCTTAAATTTGAATAAATGCTTATTTATACCTTACATTTCCTTATTCTCCCTTATTAACTCACTTCCTTACTTCTATTAATTTCTCTCCCCTGGCCGTCTCTCTAAATATATCGTAAGCCTATTTCCTCTCACTTCATATAACAACTCATGTTTGTATTATATTAACTTACCTTTAATCTCTCTACAAACTGGCTAAACTTTCTCATTGTCATATAACTTGTATCTATTCTTGAAAAATATTTTCAATTGTGTCTAATTTATTATTATTTAACAGTAGTTGTTTTTTTGTATTATTTTTAAAGACTGTCAAATTATTGTTCATAAAATAATTTTTAATACTTTGGAGTTTTTTCTCCAGGCATCCACTGGAAATGGATTCCTACCCAGTTGGATTTTCCAAGTAAACAAATGTCAATTAAGAAAGAAAAAAAAAAACACTTGCAATAAGGTCCACATTCCAGTAGTAAGTTCTACTATGGTGATGTGCAGTGTGAATGCTGAGTGTATGGTAGTACTGAACTAAAATCTGAATTTCTTTGTATTCTCTTTAATGCCAGCTTAGAGTTTTCACTTACAAGTTCATGCTAGTTTAGTTTAGGCGCACATGGGCAATGGATCATCTTTGCTTATACAACATATACTGCAGTGGTAGATCTTAGCCTGCTAGGGATAGCTAACTTGGGTAGAACAGCAGCCTTTTGGGCCCACTTGACACAGGAAGGGCTCACAAATTATTTTCCAGCGCTATTAAAGAGAAATCATGATTATGGAAGGGTAGTATAGAGATGAAATATTTAAAAAAGTGAAGAAGAAAGGGAAGAAATTTCCAGTGGAGTACAATTTAAGGCTGTTGGCATAGTGCTAATGGTCTTGTTTTGTTAGAGGTGAAAACTAAGCCAATGTATGGTGGGAAGTCTGCTAGTCTACAACCCAAATGAAATGAACCTGCAATCTTTGCTAACAATGACCATATGGTAGGATATGAAATCAACTACATCAATTTGGCATACTGTTGGTGTGCAACATCTGAACAGCTAAATGACTGATTAAGACCCCTCTGTGTGACAGAGTCAAAAACAGAGTTAAATATATAAATGGAGAAGCCATTTATAATGTTTGTGTGTGTGTGTGTGTGTGTGTGTGTGTGTGTGTGTGTGTGTGTGTGTGTGTGTGTGTGTGTGTGTGTGTGTGTGTGTGTACACATGTATGTGTATGTGTGCAACTTTGCTGTTGATCACTAGGAGAGCATGGGAGAAGAGAGGAATGCCACTGCTGAGCCCATGATGTAATTTGGGTGAGCATGAGAGAAGGAAGATGGAAAATTCAGTGAACGGGCAGGAAAAGGCACTGAAACCAATGAGGGAATGCCTTCTCCGGTCACTATATTAAGGTTTCTCCAATGGAGTTAGATTTGCTTGTCTTTAATCCTAAAAGGAATTCTGGGGGGAGTCTAACAGTGTGAAAAAAAATCCTGATTTCATTATGAAGGAAATGTTACCTATCTGAATTTTCTTTACCCTATTTATAAAGGAAAGTCAGAGTGATTCTATCAGTTGGTACAAGCCTCTTTCAATATATTGGTATATGCCCTATCCAGGAATATAGGTACCTGAAGGACTGAGAAGCTGTTTATTAATTTTGCCAAGGTTAAAACACCTGCTTGGTACTGTAATTTTGTTTTTCTCTTAGCAGTCTTGCTGAGAAAAGTCTAATTTACGTTTACACACTTTTGACTTTGTTACCAGTAAAGCTTTATTTACTGCTGCAGTCGCCAACCTCTGCATATCATGTAAAGGGAAACATTCAGAAGTATTACAAGTACTAGAAAGTTTGGACAAAGTTTTGATCCCTGTTACTGATAACTACATAGAAAATTATGTAAGGTACTTTGGAAAGGATTGAGCACTGCTTTTTTCTGGGTGTGACGGGCTTATGATGCCTGTAGGGACTTGCTTTCTTAAAGTAATTTGTGAATGAATTCTGTTAAAAGACTTCATTCTACCAGAAACTGACCTTATTAACTGTGTATACTACAATATTATAACCACCTTTATCTGGGCTGCAAGTAATGTGCCCACCTCCAAAATGGATTAGAAAATGGGGAAAGCTGCTACAACCACTGAGAAGTACTTGAACAAAATGACAGAAAACAGTGCATCTACTACTGGAGCTATTATCCAACAGCTACTAAGACTTGCTGAAGCTTGTATATCCTTACAGAAAAGGATGACCAATCAGTGACTGACATTTTGTCAGTTTGTTACTAGTCACTGTGATGAGCAAGTCAACAATGGGGTTGAGAACTTCAAAGGCTGTTAACTATATAAAATATAGCTTGGTTTGGTTGATGATATGGAGGTCTACTTCGCAGCATTTGAGGTGTAGGCAGAGGGAGAATTGATGACACAATAAGTGGTCCAGAATGCTCTCAAATCATCTGACAGGTGAATCATTGATGACCTGCTTGGGTATGATTAATACTGGTGCCCATAATTACCAAAAACTAAAGAAAGGCATCTTGTCCAGGGTTAATAGTTTCACCTTAGACCCATGAATGTCAATTATGTAACTAGACTTTCAATATGGATAGACTTTTAAGGTTATATTTGGCAGCCTTACTGCATATTCATAAATTTTGGTTAGAAAAATCACATTACCAACAATGTTCTACATACACAATCAGTAGTGAGGCATTTGGCCACCCAGGTTGATAGCAACCTGAATTCTGAGCACCGTGTAGCATCTGTTGATCAGAAAGCATCATAGATGGGCCAACTCAAAAGTTAAGGATATCTCATCCAGGGACAAAGAGGCCATAAGATCCATGCATTCTAACCTTGTAAGGCCAATTATTTTGTACAATGCCACCTTCCGCATGTACCTCACAAAGCACATGCAACAGCTGGAGAGACCACAGAGTTTCCTCACCGGGAGAATCCAAGACCTCAAACACCTAACCTGCATAGACAGGCTAAAAGCACTGTTCCACTACTCAGTTCCATACAGACTCCTCAGAGGTGATTTCTGTCTGGCATACAAAGCAATCCACACCCTGTCTTGATGGGAGTGTTGCACATCTGGAAGTCAAGGCCCACTCGATCAACCTGTAGGCGCAGCATCAACCCAGTCTGTGATATCAATAGGGCTTGTTGGTGTGACAGATACATGTCCCACAGAGTATCCCATCTGTGGAATGCACTCTCTGTACACATCAAGTCGAGTACCCCAATACCCCTTGTGAAATTTTCCCTGTATAAGTGCATGGGAAACAGAAGATACAGTCCTGTGATTCCACCTGTGTCCCTGCTGGACAGGGGCTCTAGGTGCTGACATATCTTAACATGGGCTACATTCTCGTCTGCAAGGTTTATAAGGACTTCATGGCCAATAGCCTAGTAACCTCATATCAACTTATCAACATATCACTAAATGTCTGTCAGTGTTTCACCACTCTACTCCATACTGCTCTGCCACTGACATACCTGGAAATGACAGTGCTATGTGGACTATATCACACATATAATGGACATCTCTGCTCAGTAGAATGCACTCTGTACCCACACCAGGATATGACTTTTCAGTTAAGAAGAATACCACACAAGCTAGAGATCCCCAGCCAGTATATCACTGAGGTTCTGGACTGCTTACACAGCTTCATCAGCCAATCGGCTGTAACCACACCTCTCAACTGGCCGGATTGGGCGAGAATGTCTATAGTTTGTCTCATAATTGGTTCATGGATTCATAGGTAGGTATTAGGCTATCTGCCCAAGGGCATTTATAAGCATAGCCAGAGCGTGTCAGCTTTCGCCCCCCCCCCCCATTGATTAACTAACTGCGCCTCTGTCAAGAAGAGCCAATGAAGTGATCCCAGGGGTGTATTTTCTGTTACCCATGCACTCGTCAAGGTTTCTCTTGAAGAGTGCTAGTGAGGGGCTCTGCCTAATGTAGTTAGGAATTTTGTTCCAACGCATGGGGAATCTCTGTGACAGGACTCTCTCCCTCCAGCATGTTCTATTTATTGTTGTGGCGAGTTTTAGCTCACTAGAGCGAGTGGCTCGCAGTGACTTGGATTTCTTTAGGTGGAGCATGCCCATCAATTCTGAGTTGGACATGGCTTTGTAAGTCAGGCAGGGATCACCTCTGGGTAAGCGATATGCCACTGAGTACAGCTGGAGTTTTTCCAGTCGGGCTGCATAGGACATATGTTTGAGGCCAGTAATCCTCTTGGTGAGGTACTTTTGTAGTCTTTCCAGCTACTGAAAGTGTCTTGTGAGGTACATCCCAAATGGGGCATTATACTCTATGGTGGGTCTGATGAGTGATGAGTAGAGGGGCACTATAACCTCTTTATTTCCTAGATGTGAACCCATTAGTAATTAGATGGGCTACATAGAAGGATTTCCTAACTACTTTGGCAATATGATTGTCAAAGGAGAGATTTCTATCTACCTGGGTCCCCAGATCTCTTATTACCTCTTCTGTATTAAGGGAGTTGCCACCTATGTGGTAATTCATTGGTGTTTTGTTTTTTCCCAAACAGGATGGCTATGCATTTTTTGGCATTTAGCTTGAGACTGACACCAGGTGTCCGTCTCAGTAAGGCCCTTTTGGAGAATGTCCGTGTCAGCCAGAGAGTCAATTATGGCTCCCAGTTTGCAGTCATTGGCAAACTTGGTTAGCCATAGTCCTCTTGTGTTTGCCTGTACTTCTGAGAAGTATATGCCAAACAGTAGGAGTCCCAGGACCGAGCCTTGTGGGACACCACTTGTGACTGGTTTAGAATCAGACCTGGAGCCCGCTATTCTTACCGTGTGAGTTCTGTCTGTAAGCTAGTTGGCAACCCATCTCATGACGTAGGGGTTTATGTTCACACTGGTGAGTTTTTCTGTAATTCCCGAGTGGAGAATGGTGTCAAAAGCTTTGGCGAGGTCAAGGTAGGCTGTGTGAACTACCTTCCCCTCATCTATGGCCTTGGTGACTGTCTCGAAGAAGTCAACCAGGTTTAGTAGGCATGATCTGCCTTTAACAAAGACGAACTGGGTCGGGTCAAGTGTTTGGAGGTTCCCAATGTCTTTGTTAATGAGTTCCATGATGATGCGCTCCATAGCCTTGCAGACCAGGCTAGTCAGGCTTATGTGGCGATAGTTACCAGGGTCAGTTGTGGCCCCTCCTTTGTGGAGCAGAATAACTGTTGCTGTGCACCATTCTATGGGCACATAGCCTATCGAGAGGCTGAGGTTGAACAGTATGTTTAGGTGGGGGGTTAGTTTGTTCTGTAGTTCATGCAAGACGCAGCCTGGGACACCATCTGGCCCCATTGATACTGTGCTTTTTGCTTTTGAAAGGGCTGTTTTCACATGTGCGTCTGTGATTTCCGGGACACTACACTTTTCCGGTATTGTTGTGGGCCCTTTTGGGGGTGAGAGGGGGGTGAAGTTTGCACTGAATCTATCTGCCAGGATGTTGACAATATCAGTGGGTTCAGTATATTTTGTGCTATTTTGCACTAGCTCAGAGCATATCTGCGAATTGCCACTTAGATTCTTGACATAGCTAAAGAAGGCTTTGTGGTTATCTTTTGAATCCTTGGCTATTTTTCTTTTGAAGTTAGCTTTGGAGGATTTTATGAGGGACCTTAGTTTCTTATTGATACTGATGTCTTTCCTTCTTGGGATTTAATTTTTTTTCTGAACTAGTTTCATCCTTCTGTTGTATAGCCTGTTTATGGCAGGGGTCCACCAGACTGATTTCCTTCTCTTAGGGGAGTGAGTCTTGGTTTTCCTAGGGATGGCATGATCCATGCACCCTTGTAGGTGTTCATAGAGTGCATTTGTAAAGGTTCCTGCATATTGGACACTGTTACCCTTTAGCTTGGGGGCTGTGAAACTTACCACCTCTGTCTTGGGTAAGGTAAAGTTTTCTATAGAAAAGTTTTTCACTGTGGTTTCCTTGGTTAGAGGTGATGGTGTGGTGTGGACATCCAGAGTGATTAGTTTATGGTCTGATCTAACCAGTGACGGGTTGACCTCTGGTGTGGAACACCTGTCGCCCATGTTGGTGATGACCAGGTCCAATATGTTTCACCTCTCGTAGGGGAGTTTACCAGCTGATACAGGGTATTTGAGTTGATAAATTCCAGGAAGCGCTGGACCTGGGAGTTTGTACTTGAGTAGTTTCCCAGTTAATGGTAGGGTAATTGAAATCGCCCAATATCAGGGTGTTCGGTAGGACCTTCATGTTTTCCAGTGTCTCCAGAAAGGCCGAGTGGTGGTCCTGGGTCATGAAGGGTGATCTGTAGCAGGCCACAATTTGCATTGCAGATTTGCCTGATGTTAGTTGCACATGGATGATCTCGGAGGTATCATGCTGCGCCACTAACTTGGAGGTGTAGTATCCTTGATGAATATGGATACACCACCTCCATTTGTGTTTTTGTCCATGTTCCGTGGCCGAAATATGTGGTATGAGTTGTAGCCCAGTAGTGCTGGGGTGCTCTGTGGAGCCTTGAACCAGGTTTCAGTTACTGCACAGATGTCGACGTTCTCCATATTGAGGAGTGCTTCGAGCGCATGCATTTTGAGATTTAAACTCCTGGCATTGAGTAGTATAACCCTTTTTTTTTTTTATTTGTGCTGTTTATGGAGGTGGGTTTGACTTTTGAGCCTTGCCTAAAAAAGGCACTATGGGGGCAGCAAGAGCCTTGGCCAGTATTCAAAAGCCTAGGGGTGACAGGTGCAAGCCATCTCTTGCGTAGCATGGTTGTCGAGCATGTCATCCCAGGCTGACAGACACTGGATCCCTTTTGAATAACACCAGAATCTTAGCCAATTGTTGAAATTGATCATTTTTTCTTTATACTGTGGTATCATTCTTGGTGAGGGCAGGATGCTACTCAGGGTCAGGGTCATACTCGCCTGGGCTACATGATCAGAGAGCTCTTCCATGTCTCTTTTCATGTAGTCCAGGGAGGTACGTCTCAGGTCATTCACACGAACAATGACAGAGTCATATTTGTACTTGTTCTGGAGTGACCTGAGTGCTTGCATTATGTGGTGGATTCTAGCTCCAGACAGGCAGCTAACAGTAACCTTCTCCTTTCCCAGCCTAGTGAGTGGGATGTCAGTGTGCCTGACTATAGAGTCACCTATTACTAGTGTGTCAGATATGTTATTTTGCCTTAAGGGCTGTGATTGTGCGGCACACTGATTTTGTGTTTTATGTGTTGTCTGGTTTGTGATGGGAGGTGCAGGTTTTTTGGGTGTCTGCTTTGGAGGTCTCTGATGCTTTTGTAGGTTTTGAGTATGATTTCATGTATTTATGTGTATTTTTTGCCAGTGCTGGTTTAATATGTCTATGTAAGGCTGGAGGTGTGGTGCAAGTGTTAAACTTATCCTCATGACTGCCTGTTCCAGTCTTGAGTGGAGAGATCTTAGCCTCCAATTTAACTATATAATTGCATCTCTCAAATATGTTAATGCTTTGTGGCAGGAGGAGAGGGTTGTCTGTGTACATGAGGCAGTTGTAACATTGCCTCAGGATACCCAGGTTCACCAGCTGGACTGGAGAGTATACCTGAAATTGCCCTTTGGTCATGCCTGAATAGTAGGGTGAGCTTCTTAGTCGCTTGGTTGGTGAGGGGTGAATAATGAGCCTTGCCCTACTGGGCAATCAAGTGTTGCAGTATATTAGTGCTTGCTATTAGGTCTGAGCAAGTGCTGGATGGTAGGATGCTTTTTAAGTGCTTAGGTTGAGAGATAGACTACTTTCAGTGGAAAAACTGAAGAGGAGACTTGGTGGAGCCGGGATAAATTTAGCCCTAGCTAATTGGCGCTGCCTGTACGTACAAAACCGTGCAAACACGTTTTTTACAGCAGGGAAATGAAAGAGATAGAAATTAGCCCAAAATGGCCTATAAACTACTAACTTCTGGGCTGGAGCCACTCCTCCAGGGACAGATGGCTGCTCAAAGCTCCCTCTCTCACAGGTGAACAGAGAAACCTCCTTCTATCCAAGTAAGGTATGGGCAACTCAGAAAATTGTAACACAGCCCTGAATTCAGCACTAGCCTGAAAACTGGACTACACTAGCTTAGAAAGGTGGGAAACAAGGACATTTTTTTTTTGAAAAGATAAGGCAAAAACAGTAAAAAAACAGCTTGAAACTACTACAAACAGTAAAAATACACTTAAAACAGCTTTAGATGATTGCAAGCAATCAGAAAAGGATTTTAAACAAATTACCTAATTAACCAGTAAAAAAATCTCAAAACTGAGCCCTGTTCCTGTAGTCTTCAATCAGACAAGTTCTAACTGCACACTCGTGCCACTGGGGTGCAGCGGAACCTTTTCCAAAAAAGAAGGCCTGGATTAGTGTTCAAGTTATTCAAACAAAGCTAGATTCAGCAGGCCTGGATCTAGTCTATGCTACAGCAAACAAGGCACCCCGATTTCAGTAAGAAACAGTTTAAATATGCAGGCGTTATAAGCCTTTAACCAGAAATTCCCAGCTCAGAAGGGCAGAATCTAGCCTCTCCTCCCACAAGAGTGCAGACCACAAACCTTCTTAATGTAAAATAACTGGCCTGAAGCCCAAGTGCTTAAACCAGAACTAATACACTTTTAGAATAACAGACACTGAGCCTTCAATCAGCAGTTCCCAACTTAGAAGGATGTAAGCTACCTGTCCTGCCACAACAGTGCAGACCACAAACCTTCTTAATGTAAAACAACTGGTCTGAAGCCCAAGTGCTTAAACCAAAAGGCTTAGAATGATAGTTACACCAGGCAGTAATAAATACAACTGAGTACTTCTAAGATGATGCAAAAGCAAAATAAAGTAATAAAGTAGGAAGAAACACAAATACAGTAAGCAGATAAATAAAGTGCAATTGTTTTTGAGTGAGCAAATGAGATGGGCCCAGGAGGAGTATACAAATGCAAACTTACAAGAGGGGTGGGCAGTTTCAAATCCACCAAGATTAACACCAAAACAAAAGCAGGGAGGGTGGGTGGGGAACTAACTGAAAAAACAGAGCCACAACTTCCAGCTAGATAGTATTCAATGCAACACAAATAAATCAATTTAAATGATGTATTATTTGAAAAAAGTACAGATAAAGATTTACTTAAATTCACTTATGCATCCAGTTAATTGCATGTAGGTCTTAGCTGGCCAAAGCTCAGAGTTTAAGCAGAAAATAATCCAAAATGTACCACATATATAAGGCAGAAACCGAATATCAGTGAAGTGAACTACCCCCACTTATCACTGGCTATGCAAGAATTCTAACAAGCACTAAATCCTAACAAGCATTAACTGAAAAAAACAGAGCCACAACTTCCAGCTAGATAGTATTCAATGCAACACAAATAAATAAATTTAAATGCTGTATTATTTGAAAAAAGTGCAGATAAAGATTTACTTAAATACACTTATACATCCAGTTGAGTGCATGTATGTCTTAGCTGGCCAAAGCTCAGAGTTTAATTTTGGTGTGTGCATCATACAGCTTGTATTTCCCAGAGAAATCACTGTGATGATCTGAGGATTTCTGTCAGTAAGTAATGAAATAATACATTTCAGTGTCAGACATCATATATGTCAGAAAATGTCTGCTAAAACAAATCCTGTTACTCTAGCAACTTTCTACATTTATAAGAGCAATACATACAGTATCTCCTC
>NC_056730.1:495497910-495792910 GCF_019279795.1 Protopterus annectens | reverse complement strand
TAGCACCCTGCAGGTTGCAGTCCATGTTTGGCAAAGTGTGACCTGTGACAACAACTGAAACAGTAAAGAGGTCCCAAGAGTGTAGGACAACAAAAATGTCATGCTGTCATGTACTGGTTGCATAGAACAGTTATTGCACAGAACAGAAGCACCTCAATATTATGACAAATAGCATAGGCTAAGGTAATGTCACACATAGAAGGCGTCATAGTAGCAAACCAAAGGAAGTCCTGTGTGTTGCACTTGCTGTAGCCATGGTATGTCTTGCCAACTGTCATGTTACTACAGGTCATGTCCCACACTTCACATTTGATAATGTCACAAAGCCATTTATTGTCACTTATGTGTGTGTGATATGTATACATTTGAAGGCCCTGTGACTACCTGATATCCCCAATAACCCACAAGTATATAGGCATGAATGTTAATTGGCTCCACCCACATATGTAGGTACAGCCTAAGACTATGTGAACTGTAATTATTTTGCACTCTGTCATTGAACCACAAACTGCTAACACACTGCAATAAGCCATACAGTGGGTATGGAATGCTCTCAAGGTCCCAGCCTCAAGCTGTATGTAGACAGCAGTGTCAGCATGCCGTACAGCAAGTACATGTCCCCACTATGTCTCACATCAGCACCAACCCCATAAACACACAGACTGTGATGACAGGCCTGGGTACCCAGGATGACAACATAGTTGCATTCAAGCACCAAGTATTGGCAGTCGTCAGGAATTGCTTGTATGTGGTTTTCCCCATAGGTGAAGGGATCGCATCCAGCCAAAAGGTGGACATCACCTCTGAATAGTGCTCAGTTAGTAAAACAATACATTAGCAGCATGACCAGTCTGTTATACACCTATGCAGACATCTGCTGAATCTGTAAAGTCTATGTTAACCCCCACAAAGGTCAGCCATGTCCCTCAACATACACACACGTGGCACTGGTACAGGATAATATGTGCATTTATGAACATGTACAGTACAAGCTGTGATACTACCCAAATCACTGACAGTCACAATAGGTGTGCACTTGTGTGCATTACAAAACCCCACCCACAAATGCAGTTTCGCCTGACATATGCATCCAAGTATGCAAAGGCTGCCACTATGAATGCTACAGTATTGACGTGATGCCCACTGGGGCCTTACATGTGCACTCCTGGGCTGTTGAGTCTGTTCACCCAACCTATATGACAAATGTGGGGATGTGTGTCTGGGAGGCGGTGGCTCCACCAAGGCTGGTGAGGAACTCCTCTGTTGGTGTCAGTGGTGCTTCTGTATCAGGTTCTCCACCAGTGCCAGCCTGGTCCCTGGGCACAGTTGCAGCCCTTTGCCATGCATTGTATATTACGTCTGTGGCATGGTGTCGGACCTGTTCATAGCCCCTGCCATGGTGTCTACTATTGTTGATGGTCCCCACCAGTTCTGCCCATGGGGCAGTTCATTGCTGCATGTGCTGCCGGCTTCTCCCCAACAGTACCCTGTGATGTAGTCTCAGGGATTCTAAGATTACTGCAGTCTTGGTCTCTGTGTATGGTGGGTGACATTAGAATACATCACACTTGGAGGGCATGAACAAGGGAACACATCACAGGACTGCATACGTTGCCTACCATTGTGTACAGTCCATACGTATCCACATTTGGTAGCACTATCCACCACCAACACCCACATTATACCCCTGCCATCTATCAGTACAGTATGTGTGTGAGTATTGTGAACATACCACCATTTCAGCATGTGTTGCCCCCCCTTATCCTGATGTGTCATGTTTCCCCCACTGTGTACCATTAATATGCATAGTCCACCATTCATCAGGAACATCACGTAGCACATGTAGCAGCTGGGGACATCACGGAGGTTCCCCACCAGGGAATACCAGGGCATCAAACATCTACCATACACCTATAGGCTATAAGGCCAACCCTCTGCCCAGTGTCATACATACATACATACTCCTCAGTAGTGACATCACTGTGGCGTGCAAGGAAATCATGGTCTCCACATTGCTAGGACTGTTGGCTGCATGAATGCAGATCATGCTCCACTGTGTTAACACACACACACACACACACACACACACACACACACACACACACACACACACACACACACACACACCGTCAACCTGGTAAGCGACCTGGACTGGCCTTGTTGGCAGCTCATATGTGTGTTGCACACACACTCACCCTGCAGTAGAATGGGCACCATGTCCACATCATGCAGGGTAGCTACCAATACCTTTGCAGGTGTAACCTGGTGAAATGGATGGTTAACAGCACACACACCCTTGATATACCACCTGTGTCCCTGTGGGATGGGGACATCAATTACTGCCTTGCATGCACATGGGCTAACTTGTGTCCTAGGCATATGGCTGCTCATGGCTCATAGCTTAGTAACTTGAGATGGTAGCAGGACTTCCAGAAGTGTCCTGACTGGTGTGACAGACTGTGTTGCTATGTGTTCATACACATCACTGTCATCGACTGCTGGGTGCCCTCTAGCGGAAACTTTACAGTACCAGGTCATCCAGCCTACATCTGGCAAATATTTGAGTGATACTACAGGTACATGTGGACATTCCAGGAACATCTGAGGTAAACAATAAGAGGGAGCAGTGCATATGTGGTGTAGGGTGACCTACTCACAGGTGTCTGACATCTGCAGTACCAAACGTCATTATTTTCCCTGACTGCAGTCCTTCATGATTTGCCACTAATTTGCAAGAAAAACAAATTTTTATGGAAAACATGGGCAAAATTGTGAGGCATATGTCAGGACATTCTGCAAAACCTTATACAGTTCAGAAGTATGCTGGAGACATAGCCATCAGGGATGGCTGTAGGTGCTGGACAGCAGAATAACATGCAACATGACAGTCCCAGAAGTTTTGTTGAGAGCTACTGTTTAAATTTCTATTTCTCATGATTGCACCCCCCCCAGCTACATTCCACTACATACTTAATTGTTTGATACACCTGGTATAGTGCTGTACCCCCTTTTCAGAATAAATCCAGAAAAGGTGTTGTGAATAGTCACAGTCTGTCTTCTTGACAAAAGTATCAGACCTGTTTAGCATAGGCATCAGCTTGCCTTTTGTAGGTAATACTCATGAAGAGGTGATGGCCTGTGCACCAATCTGTTGGTCCCGTTTGTTAATTGCATCCAGAACAGCTGGCCTGCCTTCCTATTAGCCAATGTCATGCATCCAGAACAGCTGGCTTACCTTCCTATTAGCCAATGTCATGGCAACACAGTGCTATAATTAAGGCCTTCATGTGGGCCTTGCTCCTTTTCCTGGCCTGTGAGGAGGACATTATGGAGGTGTGGGAGCTACAGCATCAGAGAGGGTAGGTGGAAATACTGTTCACTGTTTGGATTGATGTGTTGTGTCCACAGTTTTGCATGCTATGTCTGCATACCTCTCAACCTGTTAGCACAGAAAATGTGGACACAGCACAACAAAATGTGTGGACAAAGGTTCACAAATATGGGAGGGATTAGAAATATTGGTGTCATAACCTTCAAGAGTTGCTAGAGTAACAATGTTTGTTTTGACATTCAGTTTCTGAGGGATTTGAAGTCTGACACTCAAATGTGTATTACTATTTAGTGACCTCCATCCTGATATCATCTCAGTGATTTAGCAGAATACTACAACTGTTATAAGGAACAGGCCATAAATATGAGCCATAACCCTGGACATTCTGTGGAAATCTGTGCAGTCACATGCGACACTTGCAGCATTTATTGTTCTGTGTACTGGTTCTGTGTCAGAGGCCCAAGTACACTGATTTTGGCCACTATATGTCAGAGTACTGTGTGACTGGCTATCAGGATGTTTTCATATAACTCAGTTGTTGTATGCAGTAGGTCAGTTGGCCTACTGGTATGTTGCCCTGATCACAGTTCAAATAGTTCTGTGTTCATAATTCGGCAGTGATGTTTTCACCCTAAAGGTATATCCTTGTACTGCCTGATAACTTTACAAATGCATCAGCATACGAAAAACTGTACATATTTTCAGAGAATGTCCGGAGTTTGTGCTGATATTTTTGGTCTGTTCCTCAGAATATTTGTTGTTTTCTGGCAGATAACTGGGATAATCTGAGGTCTGATGGCACTAAACAATGACAGTGGTTTGAGTTACAGACTTTGAATCCTTCACAAAATCTATGTTAAAACAAACCATGTCACTCTCGCAACTTTCTGATATGTATACCTGCACTATGTAAAATATGTGCCTATTGTTTGGCCTCTTTCCCCCATTTTGTCAGTGTTCATCCAGTTTCTTGCAATAGGAGGTTGAAAGGTATGTGCATTAATTGATTCACAGAGCTGTTTTGGTGTAGTGGTACGTTGCTCTGACTCTAGTGTAGAAGGTTCTGGATTCAAGAGTTGGCAGTGATATCTGTTTTCCATATTGCTAAATGACTGTAATGCATGATATGTTTGAAAAAGCATCACAAGCTCCTACAGCTCATGTAGCATAGTGGTACATTGCTCTGACCCTAGTGCACAGGGTCCTGGCTTTGAGACTTGGTAGTGCTATGTTTTTTCCCTAATATTACATGACTGTAATCCATGATATTTTTGAAAAAGCATTATCAGCACCTACAGCTTATATGGTGTAATGGTACTGCTCTGACTGTTGTGCAGGGCTCTGGGTTTGAGACTAGCTAAGGCTAGCTATTTTGTTGCTGGGCAGAATGGGGGCTGATGGAGACAGAGTGATTAAAGCAGTTTTAAGCAGGTTTGCCTGCCACTAAGTGGTGCCAAGAGGCACTTAGTCCTTTTTGGCTTGGCTTAGCACTGCTTATTCCCACTTAAACCCACGCTAATTTCAAAAAAAGAAAATAAAAAAGGGTGATAGGAAAGTGGTGAAATGGCAGCAAGCAGGGGGAAAAACAATGTGAAAAGCAGCTAGGGATGTGCAGGATGGGTGTAGGAAAGGACCATAGCACTCCATTTCTTCTGCAGCAACAACTGTGATTGCATACAATTTGGAATTTAAAGCCTCACACCACACAGGGAGGGGTGTGGGCAACATACATTGGTTGAATAATTCAAGGGTAAATTGACTGACGTCAAGGCAAAATGGAGAGATATGTATGGGACATGATTTTTTTGGGGGGGCAGATGCCCTTTTTTTTTTTTTTTTAAGGTGAGATTGAGATGTTGGGGAAAGGTTGTAGGTATGTTTGGGAGGTACGTTGGGTAGGAGAGGTTGCTTTTGCAGACAGGCAAGACAGACATGACAGCAGACAGGGGCCGTGTATGTCATATGAGGGGGTAAACACCTTGGACGGGGAAGGTGATTGGGAATCGGAGGCCCATGTGCCTCCAGATGGAAACAGTAGGACTGAGGTCCCCACCCATGGGCAGTCACCACTGCCCCTTCATGGCACCAAAGGTGGCTGTGCTGGGGGGTGGACAACAGGAGCAGTCTGTCCCTTGAGGTGTATCAGTCTGCCCTCAATCTGGCTCAGACATCCATCCAAGTCTGTTTGGATGACCCTGCACACCATACCTTGGAACTTTCTGCAGGTGATGGGTTCCTCTCCGTGCCCACACCCGGGGGAGTGAGAACGGGCCCTGTCCCCTGAGGCAGTTCCACCCGAGTGTGGTGCAGGACCAGCGGAGAAGGAAGTTCTGGATTGGGTCCCAAATGTGCTGAGGCCCAGTCCCCACAGCAGGTGAGGCAGGACAAGCAGATCTGCTGGGATCTGCCTTCCCAAATGTGTTATGGTGTTTAGGTTTTTCAAAATGTATTGGTTAGTCATGAACAAAACATTTCAAGATTAGTTATAACAGTATACGTGGGTATTCCAGTTAACCCAGAGCAATAGAAGTGAAACAATTGCATAGCAAACAGAACGCATGCATAAATGGAATAACAAATCAAAATTCCACTTGAGAAACAGTAACCAAACTGACTTTATTACAAATAGTCCATAGATGTGTACAATGTTAACCTAGGTTACTTCCTCCCATAAGGACTTCTTCAGAACAATTGAACACATTCAGTGCAACAATTTAAATACCCACCCATCCTACCTTTAATCAAATAAAATCACATTCCCATTCCATAAACACTTAAAGAGACAATACTTATACCAAATTACCACATAAAAATACTATCATAAAAATTACTGTTCTAATATTCAACAATTACATTGTAAAGCTAAATAATACAAACCTAAATAAATTTGAAATATTAAAATATTTCAGATGTTAAAATATTCTGAATGTTATAGGTATTGTATTGTAAGGTGTTACAACTGGCAATTTCACTTGATAAAAATGCCATATACACCCAGGTGTATATATTTCATCTACCTAAAATATGTTTAACTTTCAAAATTGGGGCAATACTAATGGCATCATTAATGGCCAGGAAATGGTGTACATCTATCCTTAACTGCCATTTTAATTCACTTATATCAAGATACACATCAAATAGTTTACTTTGGGGGTCTACTGTAATATGCTGAAAGACACAGAATTTGAATCTGTGCTCCAGATATTCACAAATATGTCTAGCTAAGGCATTAGCCACCCTTGAATGTTGAATATCCAATTGGTGTTCATTAACTCACTCTCTAAAATGCATAGAAGTTTTTCCTACATAAAATGCAGGACAACAGTCACATTTAGCTATGTATAGCACATTTTGGGTTTGACAATATAAATGCCCACTTACAGAAATGGTGTTGGCATTAATCCTAATTTTGGGTCCTGTTTCTAATATAAACTTACAAGTTTTGCATCTGCCACATTTGAAATTGCCAAAAGGTCTACCAGTAACTATAGTTTTACGCGTCAGACCATTTTCCAAAATTTCTTTAAATGATCTGTCCTTTCTAAAAACTATTTTTGGACAGGCCCCCATCTTTTTGTCTATGTCTTTGTCCAATTTCAAGATGTCCCAATTTTTTTGGACCATCTTGACTAACCACTCGGCCTCTAAATTGTAAGTCGCCACAAAATACATCACTTCCCCCTTCTTGTCTTTAGAACACAGGTCATCCTGACATCTTGACAATACTTCTTGTTGCCCACACCTTCCAGTATGTAAAATGGGCATATAAACACCTTGTTTTCTTTTACGCATAATTTCATCTTTCACTTCCAAACATAAACCTTCCAGGTATCCCCTTCTAATGAACATCTCAATCTTATATTCCAACTCCTGACAAAAGTCCTGTTCAGTGTTTACCATCCTGGCAGCCCTCACCATCTGTCCCTTAATTATAGACCTTTTTTGATGGTGAGGATGCCAACTACTGTAATCTAGATAAGAGTTGGAAAATGTAATTTTTCTGTTAATAGTAGATTTAAAACATTTGGCTTCTTGATCTATTTTCAAACTAACACCCAAATACGTTATTGTATCAAAACTGTATTCGTAGGTAAATTTCAAAAAGGCCACAGTGCTATTAATATATTTAAAAAATGCCATAATTTCATCAACACCCCCTGTCCACACAATAAATATATCATCCAAAAATCTAGTATATTGTTGGAAGTAGGCCTGACAGGGGCTTGAAAACGCAAATTCTTGTTCCCAATATGCCATGATGTAATTGGCATATATTGGGGCACAGGCGGCACCTACGGCCACCCCTGCTGTTTGTTTGTTTGTAATAAGGCCCCTAAAAATACAAAAAAAGTAGTCAACACTGCTTCCATAAGGGCAATGAAAACATTGACCTCATCCTGCTCGTATAAGACAGTTTTCAGTAATTGACATTAAAGCCATGTAAGCCCTTCCTCATGTGGTATAACGGTAAATAAATTGCACACATCTACTGTGAGCAAAATAATATTTTCCATAATGTTATCATTCTTCTTCTTCTTCTTCTTCTTCTTCTTCTTCTTCTTCTTCTTCTTCTTCTTCTTCTTTCAGCTTTTCCCGGTTAGGGGTCGCCACAGTGGATCACCTGTCCACTCATGATTGGCAGTGAAGTTTTACGGTGTCAAGTTGCCAGCCCACCGCCCAACCAAACTTCCACAGAAGGCACACACATGCACACACTCATGCCTAGGGCCAGTTTAGAGTGTACAATCCACCTACAGCATGTCTTTGGGATGTGGGAGAAAACAAGAGCACCCTGAGGAAACCCACGTGACCACAGGGAGGACATGCAGACTCCTTCAATTTCTCTAAAAAGTTCCATAAATCCTTGGTTATGTAGCTAAATTTGGTTAATCCCTTTTGTAAATGATGGTCCAAATATTGGCTAACTAAGAAAGTTTTACACCGCTTGCGATCAACAATAGGTCTGAATTTCACATCATTGAGACCTTTATGTAATTTAGGGATTCCAGATATGCTACTAACCACTGGATTTGGATTAACTAAAAAACTATACTCCATTTCTGTTATCTGACCCTGAAATAACATACCATCAGTCAATAAATCTAATTTCATGTTAGCAATGTTAATTTCATTTATGCTACTTTCCTTGTAAAAATCATCTTCCAACATGCTTAACATGGCATAAATATAGTCATTCTTATCTACAATCACTGCACTATTGCCCTTGTCTGGCTTCATAATGCGTATTTCGTGATTATTTACCAATTCATTTAATACACTTGTCTCTTCCATAGACAAGTTAATAAATTCATTTCTCCTACTATTAGAGTTATTAAAATATACCCTAACATCTAATTCACAAGCCCTTTCAAAAATGGCAATCATATGGTTCATAGGAGGGTTGAATTTACTTGGTTTGTGAAGCACTTTGCTATCTTAACTTGACTTTTGATCAGCAAACCATAACCTCAAATTCATTTTCCTGGTAAATCTTTTTAAATCAATTAACAATTCAATTAAATCCCCCTTCCTTCCCGGGACAAAGATGAACCCTTTGAATAATAAATCTGCATGCTCCTTAGTACAAACAATTTTAGAATAATTGTACACTTTATAGTCACCAACTTGGTTGGTAACTATCTCAGGATTTTTTAACACTTTCAACTGTTCGTTAACCTGAACATTCTTACCACCTTGCTTAAATAAATCTCTAAAATACATAATATTCCCATGACCATCAAAATGGTCACCCATTTCATTGTTTTCAATGTCATTTTGAATATTTAATATATTTTCCACTATTGGACTTTCATCACTATGACTACCAACACTTTTATCATTTCCAACACTTACATAATTTTTAGCTTCATTATTGGTGTTCAAAAACATACACATACAATCAACATTAGTTTCATTTCCCATACCCTTGTTATTATAAGAACCGCATCCATATGATGTTTCAACAGAATGAATGCTTAGGTTTAATAAGTCACAATCATTAATACCTTCCGGTTCAACATTCAAAATCACTTGCTCTGTATTAATCTTATGAAAACAATTCTGTATCAACTCCAAATCAAGCACATGATCATGCTTGTAACTTAACATTTGTTGCTCACTCTGTCACAATTGTTCAAAATTACCCCAGTGTCATAGTCTGTTGAATTAAAAGAACCCCCCCCCACAACAACATCATAAGTCATAAGCACACTTAACTGTTTTGGATTGTTCAGAAACAATAGCCTGCTTAGAAATTGTAGAAGCATCGGTGGAAAAGCAAACCACTCTGTCAGACGTATTTAAGTCAGTAACACCAGAATTAGCTGTACCCACCTCCATACAGCCTAAGCTGCATATATACTTTTGTAATGCTGGGTATAAATGCTCGTCACTGTCAGCACTTACTTGAGTCAAACCACCATGGTTCACACTTTCAGTTAACTCCCTGAGTAAACACTGGCACCTTTCCGCAGGTAATTCCACTTCTTCAGTCAAGTCCCCTGTTGCTCGTATTGCTTGTCCTCCTCTCTTCTCCATGATAAATTTCCTTTTCCTTTTTGGCGTAACCTCTCTGAATGCCTGGGCTCCTCGTCTAAAGGGATTACCGCTTGTCGTGGCTGACTGTGATTAGCTTCCTCCTCCATCATGACATCATAGGTTCATACTAGGCTATCTGCCCTAGGGCATTTATAAGCCTAGCCAGAATGTGTTTGGCTTTCGCCACCCATTTTAAATTTATTTTGCTATGCCCTTTTTCGAGGTTAGTATACTGTGCCTCTGTCTAACAGTGACACAGAAGTGATACCCGGGGTAAACCTACGATCTCCCATCCACTCATCAAGATTCCACTTGAAGAGAGTCAATGAGGGACTCTGCCTAACCTGGACTGGGATTTTATTCCAGAGTGAAGGGAGCCTCTGGGTTATGAATCTGTCCCTCCAGCATGTCCTATTTATTTCAGTGCTGAGGTTCAAGTCTCTCGAGTGCGTAGCTCGATGGGATTTGAATTTTCTGAGGTGCAGCATGTCCATTAATTCCGGGTTGGACATGGCTTTATACGTCAGGCACAGATCGCCTCTGAACAGGCGGTATGCCCCTGAGTAGAGCTGGAGTTTCTTTAACCGGGCAGCATATGGCATCTGTTTGAGCCCTTTGATCCTCTTGGTGAGGTATTTTTGGGGTCTTTCCAGTTGCTGCAGGTGTCTGGTAAGGTACATCCCAAAGGGCATTGTACTCAATTATGGGCCTGATGAGGGATGAGTAAAGAGGCATGATGACGTCCCCTGATCTAGATGTGAATCCCTTCATGATTAGGTGGGCTATATAAAATGTTTTTCTAACCACTTTGGCCACGTGGTTGTCAAATGAGAGATTGCTATCAACTTAGGTCCCCAGGTCCCTAATTACTTCTTCTGTACTTAATGGATTACCACCTATGTGGTAATTTGTGGGCACTTTGTTTTTGCCAAAGGGGATGACTATACACTTTTTGGCATTTAGCTTGAGGCCATGGCTCTGGCACCAGTTGTCTGTTTCTATGAGGCCCTTTTGGAGGATGCTTGTGTCGACTGGAGAGTCGATTATGGCGCCCAGTTTGCAGTCATCTGTGAACTTGGTCAGCCACAGTCCTTCCATGTTGGCCTGTACCTCTGAGAAATATATACCGAACAAGAGAGGTCCCAGGACTGAGCCATGTGGGACACCACTTGTAACTGGTTTGGAGTCTGACATGGCGCCAGCAATTCTAACCATGTGGGTTCTGTCCTTGAGCCAGTTTGCAATCCATCTAGTGACATAGGGGTTTATATTTAAGCTGGTGAGCTTATCTATAATGCCTGAGTGGGGTATTGTATCGAAGGCTTTTGTGAGGTCCAGGTAGGCTGTGTGGACCACCTTCCCCTCGTCAATGGCCTTGGTGACTGTTTCAAAGAAATCAACCAGGTTTAAGAGGCAGGATCTGCCCTTAAAACTGAACTGGGTAGGATCCAGTGTTTGTAGGTCCCCGATATCTTTATTTATGAGGTTCATGATGATCCTTTCCATAGCTTTGCAGACCAAGCTAGTCAGGCTTATGGGGCGATAGTTTCCAGGATCCGTTGAGGCACCACCTTTATGGAGAGGCACCGTTGAGGCACCACCTTCATCTCGTTCTTCTCGCTCATTGCCCCCTTCAATTACACTATTACGCTCACGTCGCTTCCCTTTAGAGAACGGGTAAACCTTATCATTGTCATATTCCACCATATCCCTTTTGATTTTTCTTAGCTTTCTCTGAAAAATTACTTGACAATGCTCATCAGCACTGGCTATAGTATTGTTATAGTTAGTAAGAAACTGTTCAAAAACAAAGTCTTTCAGCAGACATTCATTGTCATGCTCAAGCTCACGCATATATTCCTCAATTTTTTCATCATTGTATTTTACCATAAGCTTCATTAACATTATGCCAGTGTAATCGAACAATTTATGCACTTCATTTAACATGTCAGAATTCAGTTCAACACCATTTGGGTATCTCCAAAGACGTAACCCTTGTGGTACCAAGCCTAAATCAATGTTCTTGAATAAGTACTCGCTCTCTAGCTGGACTTTTTTCATATTTTTCAGTTTAGCTTCAAAATGCTTCAAACATTCAACAAAGGACATGACAACTGTTTCTTTACTTTATACCTGAGCATTCAGGTCTGAATTAAAGTTAAAAACATTGTTTTTCCACTTTGCACTATTGTTGCAAGTAACTGAACTCTTATTGTCACTGTTAGTGTTAGCATTTAAATTCAAACCTGCACAAGTCATAGACTGCTGGGGAGCATTGGAACTCCCTGTAGACTGGGTGGGTTGAGTAAAGGGAACTCCCAAACTACCAAAACCAAAATTAGTTGATTGTACCTGCTCCTAGTTCTCAGCCAAAGATTTAATTTGAGCAGTATGCTCCATAAGTTGCCGATTAATTTGTTGTAATAAGTCCATAATGTCAGAATTGGATTCTTAGGTTAACATTGTACACATATACGAGCTACTTGTAACAAAGTCAGTTTGGTTACTGTTTCTCAAGTGGAATTTTGATTTGGTTGTGACCTTTTACAAGTCTGTTTCATATAAATGGAATAACAGTCAGCATTGTAACAGCATTCCGGTTACAGTTACGGCAATAGGCCACCAACAATGGTATTTGAACAAGGTATGTTAGTATGCAACCAATTAAATATATGAACAATAATAGAACACAAGTCCCAACATTAGGTTTTGAGAACAACATACCCTCAGTATATGAATAATAATTATTGATGCAGATAAGGGGTGAGGGGAGAAAAAAAAGCCCATTAACAACTGTATAGGCTTCCATTTTTCACAACAGTACTGCTCAATACTCTACAGGTCTGCCCTCACTTTACATCTACCTATGGCCCATAGCTTCTGCAGCACATACATAACTGTTAAACTGACAACCTGGAATGGCATGGGGCAAACTGTGACAATTCTGGGTACATGACTAGAGGGGACTCGTACTTGTCAGGGTTACATATATTACGAAGAAGGTGTACCCTGCACTGATGTTGTGTGAGTGTGCTACTGGCATACTTCACCTGGATTCATATCTGTGTTCAAGGTTATTGGCAGCAGTGACCACTAGCCATGGCAGCGTGAGACTTGAGAGACATGTATCGGGATGGGTGCAAGGTGTATGCACCTATCCTGCTGTCATTTGCAGGCATGGGTTTGGACAGTGGAACAGGTGTACACAGTTTATTAGTATACCCTTCCTACAGCTACTACAATCATTTCTTTACCTGTAAGACCTGTGAAGAGCATATATGTTAACACTACCTGACTGCTTCTGCAAATATTCAAGATTACTTGAATATAAATATTCACACATCTTAGTACCACTCCCTGGATTCAAACCAAGGTCTGGGTGTGCAAAAATGAACGACAAAGCTATTTTTCATCACACTGAGCTACTGGGGAACTGATGTTCCTTTCTTGACTGATTTCTGCCTAATATTCTCTTGGATAGACAGTCTGACTTTGTAATCTAAGTGTAGTGTCACCAAAGGCTGTGGTGACAGTTGAACATGCATGCCTAAGATTCATGCATGACAGATAGTGTACTGTGTATTAATCCGTTTAAATAATAAGATCTGGAATGGAAAGGTTAACACAAGGCAATGCTGCAGGAGAAACACTATGATACATTGCACATTACTATTTAAGGTTCAGATGTTAGTGCAGGACATATTTCATATTTCATTTATAGCTTGTTTTACAGCTCCACAATGTACAGTTTTGCATAACAGCTGGTTATCAGAACAACCTCAGTTAATGCATGCTGTCAAAGCCATATTTGCTGTGAAGCACCTGTACACATTCTACTTCTTTAACAACATACCAGATTAAACACAACAGTTTGTGGTATAAAGTTTTATTTGAGTAACATGACACAGTGCTTTATTACAGTTAAGATTCTACATTCAGTAGTACTGCATATCCTGTAGATCAGTATTGGTCTGACAAACTTTATTTATTCAGTACACTCAGAACACACTATACCTACTGGCAGTAAACAATGTACTCCTACTTATTTATTGCACTATATACTGCAAGATGGATCTATACTCACCAGACTCTTGCCTCAGCCTCGTCAGTCTGTCTTCATGGGCTTCCACATTGCTAGCCCTCTCCTCTGCAGTTGTAGGGGAAAAACAACCATTATGCATACCTTATATAGTTATGAATCAGTAGGAATTATATATGATGTTAGGTGTCCTTGTGATAGATTTTATGTGGGGGAAAGTAAGCGGGCTTTTAAAACCCGCTTACAGGAACATCTTAGAGACATAAGAAAGGATAGACAAGAAAGCCCAGTTGCTTGCCATTTTCAAGAATTTCATCAAAGTGATGAAAGTGAGCTAACTGCTACTATTTTGGATCAAGTAAAATGTGGTCCATATAACAAAGTTTAAAGAAAAAAATGCTATATAAAGAAACAGTTTTTATCTTGAAATATGACACCCTTGCTCCAAGGGGTTTGAATTTGGAGTGAAACCGGAAAGTTTTTATTTAGTTGTAATACAGTCTTTCGGCTTTTCCTGGTTAGGAGTTGCCACAGTGGAACTCCAGTCCGCTCATTATTGGCAGTGGATTTTTACGGTGCCGAGTTGCCAGCCCAACACCCAACCTTCAACAAAGGCATACCCATTCATGCTCGTACCTAACAGCATGTCTTTTAGTGTCACTCAACCACAGGGAGGACATGCAGACTCCACAGAGAAGGTGCTCCAGCCGAAAATTGAATGAGAGAACCTCTTGCTGTGAGGTGACAACACTAACCGTTGCACCACCGTGACCTAATACTGTTAATTAACTTAAGAGTATATGAGTGTTTTGTTATGTGTATTAGCTTTTTACTCTGTAAAGGCTGTATGCTGAGGCACTAAGAGGATTCTGTGTTTTAATAAAGAACAGTTTTGGAGAAACTATGTGTCTTTTTTGAAACTTTGGAACTTATTGGGATATCTGGCAATGTATGGTTGTTTTCTATACTTTCCTCTTTGGACTGTGGTATTGGACATTATGCATACCTCTGTATCACATACTCAGGCTGGAATTTGGTACAGCTGTGGTTGAAATACCTACAAACTACTAGGGCATTTCCTTCTCAAGCATCTTGGATCCATTGGGCCAAGAGCACCTCCTTTTTCCTCTGTAGGTTGGCATAGTTATGTACTTACCTAGTCACCAGTTTGGGGGATTCCAGTGGCACTGGTGAGGTCATGTGCCAGACAGTCCCAGGCTGCACATTTGTATTGGGATCCCTGGTACTGATCCTGCAGCAGTCTATTGTCATGGTGTTGCACAAGGAGCCCAGCCATGACCCTGGACTCCAAAATGCCCAAGCGCTGTGCCCGAAAGTATGCTCCCTCTCCAACTCCAGACATAGATCCTGCAGTGATCAAACTACAACAGATTCTGGCTGTATTCCCACCTATTTGGTTTAAATAAGGCCATATTCCTGCCCTTTGCCGTCATTGGCCTGTTTTTGAAAATGCTGAGCACAGCTCAGCAGCAATCAAATCTGCTAAGCTGAGTAGAACAGTGCTTAAAGGGGCAAATGCTGAGCAGTGGTTAGCAGTGCAGAAATTCGCTTAGCTGGGCGGAATGCTGCTTATAATTATACTTCTAAGCACTGCTCAAATGGCTAAGCACTGCTAAGCATTGCTCAGTTTTCATTTCAAAAAATATTTACAGACTGGACATTAAGTATTCATTAGTGACATATTATTAGGTGTATATATTTTACTTTACATGACATACCCCTATGTGCTTTGATTACATTACCTTGGGGTGTGACTGTACTATATGGGACACTTATGTTTACATGAGGGATTTCACATCATATATCCACAGACATTGCAATTTTGGACCAGCTACACTACCCTGGTTAACAAATATCAATTACTACATCATTAAAAATAAATAAAAATTAACAATGCTTTCCCATATAAAAGATGAATAGCTTCTCTTGGTATTCGAACGGTGAACTACTGCGCAAAGCCAGAACTCTAACCACTAAGCTAACTCACTATTGAAGATTTTACTGATACATTTCTATTTAACTCTTACAAGATATTTAAGCAGTGCTGAGCAAAGCACTACGACATGCAAACCCGCTCAGCTACCCTTAAACTTCACATATAAATGAAAAAAAATATTTCATGCAACCATTTTAAATAGATATATCTCAGTATATAACTATCAGCATGTCAGTTGCAGGCCACATACTTTTCATGAAAATCTATGGTAATGTAAAACATGTCATTCTATCAACTTTCTAAGTTTGTAAGAGCAATATTTTAAAAATGCTCCTATTTTTGGCCCTTTCTTCTCCTTTTATTTAATGGCTTTGCCCAGATTTCTTGCTCTAAGAGGTTGAGGTGTGTGTCCAAGGACACACTTTTTACTGTAATGTGCCGTACGCCACTTTGACAATGCAGGGGGTGTGTTACTTCCTGTCACACACCCCCTGCATTGCATTGCATTGTATACATTGGTTTTCAGTGTCTGCACATACTGAAAGCATTTAAAAAGTGCTGTACAGCACTTTGACAGTGCAGGGGGTGTGTTACGGATCTGTGAGCACTACTGCAACATGCCCCCTGCACTCATTCAGTGTTCATGTCCACAATTACATCTCAGTAGTGCGCCTTCATTAATATGAAAGGCACAGTGCTAAGAGGAGGATGTGGATGTCAACACCATTCTCGCTGTGTAGCAATACCACTATTCCTACACAGAGCTTATTGAATCGTAGCCATAATGTAGAATAGAGATTGCTGTTAGGGTGGGATGATATTATGAATGAATATTATGCAAAGCAGTATGGGAGGAAGAAAAGTAGTTGGGAATGGTGCTAAATATTTAAATTGAAGTTGAGAATTAAGTAAAAAGAAACACAAATGTTTGTATGATAGTAATAAAGCTGTCTGAGAGGGATAGAAAACATGAGTCACAACTGAAATGTGTTTGTAAGAAGTATAATAGCAGCAAAGGGGGATGTATTGGAATTGGGGATGGGGTAGTGGATCAAAGTCAAGCTGAGAGTAGTGGTCTTCCACCCTCAGCTCAAATTATAACAGAGTATAATCAGTTTATAGCCAATACAAATTAATTAACAGAGAGGTGCAAAGCAGATCAGTTTTATTTCATTTTCTGAATGCAGAAACTTGTCAGCTAGGAAGACTAAGTAATTGACGTGTAAAGTATAATCTACCGGTCAAGAGAAAGGACAGTGACCAACTTAGTAAGTGGTCCATAAAATGCAAGGACTAGTATTTCAGAGGGGGGAGGGAGTTAAAGCCATTTTCCAGCACAGGCAGACATGTATTTGTCTAGATGAAGTCAATACACTGTAAGTTTCTTCAAGTTAAATTTGCTTACATTATACACAGACAAAATTCTTAGTGAAGTAAGTATTGGGACTGGATATAGTGACCACAGGCTATTGTACAAAGTCAAAATTCTCAGTGAAAACATTTGGGAGTTGGCGACTGAGGCAGAGATTCTGCAGTATGGAGTTGGATGTAGTAACCACATTCTCTACACTGTGAAGGAAGTTGGTAATTGAGTGGTATATTTCTTTATTTTATTTTTTGTAAGTAATAACTTCAAAAAAGCTTACAGCTAACTTTTACCTTTAGGACTCTTCCTATCTGCTACTCTAGCATAGGTCGTGAGCACCTAGATCTAATCCTATTTTTTCATTTACTTTTTACTTATAATTTCACGTGTAGCTATATCATGTGATGCCTACAAGCAAACCTTTATTACCTCATTAATTCAGCACTGACTGAATTGCTCACATACTCTTTTGCATGGCACAACATAATATCAGCCTTCAGCATTTCCATATCCAATAGCAAACTGATAGGCTGAAGTGGAAGAAGATATATTAGCATAATGCCAAACTCTTGGTATCATCTGTGGTTTCAGACTTAGTGCATCCCTACTCTATCACTAAGAACCAGCCCATTACATGCAACTCCAGCTTTCTGCCTGCGCACACGTATGTGCACATGCACACACACACATATATTTAGAAAGCAATTGTGCCTGAAAAAAATGTATCAACATGGCGCATGTATTAACCAATGCCAATAGATAAACACAAACAAAACTGTAATATAACACACTGAATTTATTCCCCGACCATCAATAGTTGCAGACCAAGTTTCTCTCTGATGCTTGGAGCTTCTTCATTGCATAAACCAAATGATAAACAATCCACCATTAAAATACATTGACATAAACAAATTAGATCATTACTTAAAGGGACAGTTTCCAAACATTCAGAAGTATAATACCATTATACACAAATACAATGAAATGTATGAAGTAATGCTCCAAACTAGTACAATAAATATCAGACAAATAAAAATGTACAAGATCACTAAAAGCAAAATGATATAAGCAAAAATGATTGAATATTTCACTTCTTTGTGTTCAGGCTCATAAATAATGCTAGATGAATAATCCATCTTTGCTCTTCCTTATGAAGCAGCCATTACTCATCATAGATATCAGGTGATGGTGACATATTCTGGTCAAAACAAAGCTAATACAATACCAGTGCATGTCCACTCTTTTGTCTGCTCAGACATCTTACATCTCTCAAATGTAATGACATGTACTGTTTAAATAGTCAAGAGATCTCACCTATTTAAAAAGTGCAGCAGACACATTCTACAAGATAAATAACCCAATCAGGAGTAGAAGTAATAAAATCTTTGATATCAAATGTTTGGTAGATATTCTTGTTTGAGTATTTTTAGAAGTAAATGTTTTTGTTTTAAATATGTTAGTACAAAAAATACACCTGCCACAAGGGAAACATCCAATAGATTTATTGACTATATATTTTGACCAGACATACCCTTTAGGGAATTTCAAAATTAGATAGTTGACAACCAAAGTTTGTGGCCTTCCTGTAAGCTATACCTGCATCAATTAGAAGCCATAGTACCAAAATATTTGTCTGTAACTGATAGGGGTCAAAATCTATCAGTAATGTTTATCACCTTGTATATGCTACTTCCATAAGTGGTAACAAAATGTAATTGAGTCCTGGCATTTTCCTTCACTAGTTTAACCAGATCTGATCTTCAAAAACTCATCTCAGACATTGTGCTTTGATGCACGTATTCAGTATCACTAACCAGTTGTAGATTCTGTCCAGGCATTTTTGTTTCTGGGTCATTAAAGTGTATTTCTAAATCCTCTTCACAATTACAGATGCATTCAAGTCTCAAGAACAATGAATAGGGCACATTGTCAATCATATATTTTAGGTGACAACAGGATTCAAATAAAAATTATTTTTTTAAAAAAAGGGTTATGATACAAAGATGTCTTAATCAAGCCATCTAAAAACGTGATCACACTAGCATCTCAAAATGCTATACTAAACAATTTGTTGTAAACCTCAAACCCATAACATTGTTTTTAAGAAACTTAATAAATTAATTGAAATATTTAATTGCACCACCCCAAAGTGCCCAGCATTCACAGAGGAGTCTCCTCTACATGATGCTATAGAAATAAAAGTGGTTCTTAAATGAATCATAGATGTACATTTCCTCAAACTATCCCACAAATAAATCGGCATATATATTGGATTAAAAGTAAGTCTTAAGGCTGAACCTTGTAACTACAAAAAACATTTGTTGGCAAAATGCATAGCAACATCTGTAACTACCATAATAAAAAAAAACATTGAATTCCCTGTTGTATAAACCAGTAGACCAAAACTAACACTTGATAGCATCTACTCCCTGTTCATGGGGTATAGAGTTACAGAGAATTCCAACATCCAAGGTACAAGACCACATATTATTTTTAACTTGTATGTGATCTATAAGAATAATAAATTCAGTGCATCACAAATCCTAACCCACACCTCAGGCAAAAATGGTTAAAGATAAAACTAAGAGAATTCAGACAAGAGTTCCATTAAAGAACTCCATCTAAAAACAGTTGGTTGACCAGGGGTAAGTGTAAATCCTTTCTGCACTTTAGATGGCAAGT
Source organism: Protopterus annectens (assembly GCF_019279795.1). Taxonomy (NCBI): domain Eukaryota; kingdom Metazoa; phylum Chordata; order Ceratodontiformes; family Protopteridae; genus Protopterus; species Protopterus annectens. Next base: position 495,772,998 of record NC_056730.1, on the reverse strand, counting down.
AAAGTGAAACCTCTGACAGCTAGGCAATATACACACACAAACATACATACACACACTCTCTGTTTGTGAGGTAATTCCACAAGCCTATCTGCATGTGAGACTCCATGCCTTCTACTCTCTCATGGTACATATACTCCTTTTATTCCTAAAGTGTGCCATTTAATGTTGCAGAATGAGCACCATGGATGATCTGATTCAACACATTGCTAATTATGTTTTAAGATTAAACTACATGGGAACAGAAGTTTAATTTTTATCTTTTTTAGACTCTATATATGTTACATTGAGTAGGTAACATACTCTGCTGAAGACATAGTGACAATGGAAGCAGCTTAAATGATTATATGCATTTTATTAAACTTTATATTCACTAATATTTTTAGCATACATATTTAAACAGTCAAATGCATATAAAGCTTGTATTATTTGTGAAATAAATCAGCATCCATGCTGACACAAATAATGATTAAAACCATTTTCTGTTGCTTAAAAATTAGAACTGTTTTTAGGTCAAACACAGTGTGGGGCTCCCTCTGACCTCTTCTACTTTCAGTGACAGAATTGTGTGAAACCCTTTACCTCATGTATGGGAACAACCTTGTTTGAGATTCAAAACTCAACATGGTAGGTTACCCTTTGACCTTAGTGATGTAAAAGATGTAAAATCCTATATGGAACCTGTCAGCATTCACAGCAAACTGAAACAGTGTTTTTTGGCATCCATATATTTATTTAACTCGTAAATCTTGAAAGACTCAATTTCCCAAGTTCTATTCTTAATTGATGGGCTCAGCAATCAATGTACTCCTCAGGAAATCATTGCCAGTGTGATTCATAAATGTCCACCAGCATAGATTACTTTAGTTTTGGAGATTACGCCCTTCTACATGTTATGGTAATTACTGGTATGCAAGATTCATGGGTGTGAGGGGCATGCCCCTTACATAAAACACATTTAATTTTCTTTGATGGGTTAAACTTCAACTAATTTAATGTAGTGGGTTGAGTCCCCATTGAGTTAAATGTCAGCAATTTAAAACAGGATTTTTTTTTTATTTCTTGCAAGTTCAAACAGCCAATAATTAAATATTTAGCACTTGAAACATCAAAGTCCCCCTGCACTCATCCAAGCTATTTTGAACAGTAATTCACAGTATAAGTCACAGTGATCTAATTTAACAACTTGTTATTCCTTAACCCCAGCAGAACAGAGCAACCTGTTCCTGCAGTCCAATCCTGTACCTCCCACCTAGCCAAGAAAGGCCTAATAACTCACCCTCAGCTTTAACACTGTCCCATAAGTGTTACCTATACCTCCTCCTTCCATTCAGTTTTAACTGGCTGTATTACAGCATATAGCATAAATTAATGAAATACATCATAACTGTCATCAACAGATATTGCCTATGGCCTGTTTTTTTTTTTTTTTTTTTTTGGTAAAATGTGATAATATACTGGACTAAATCAATTACTATACCTCAAACACTCCAATTTACATACCTCAAAATAAAACAGAGGTATATAAGGCTCAAAGTCTAAATCTCTGGTATGAAAGCCCAGTGTATAACAACTAAGAGTGCACAGACCTTGTTACTATACCCTTGAAAAGGATAATTCATAGCCACATATTAATAAAAACGGGTCTATATTAGAACAGCGAACATTCAAAATTTCGAGTGTTCTAATATCAACCCCTTTTCAGCGAACACTGAAAATATCGAAGAAACAGAAAACCAAATTTTTTCCTAGGGAAATAATTCCTTTGTCCGTTTCTGTTGCTTCAGTATTTTCAGCACTGTGGTGGAAAGTTACGGGTCGGGTTCAGGTAAGTGTGTGATTGTGTGGACATGAGGGTTAGGGTGAGGTAGGTGAGTTAAGGTTAGGACATGGGTGAGGTGACTGTGCGATAGTGATGGACCTTAGAGTTAGGGTTTGGGTTAATGTAAGTGGATAGTTAGTGGTGCATGTATAGTTTAATGTACGGTTAGGTGTAAGAGTTTAGGTGTATGTGTGTGGACTGCTGTTTGTTTGGTGTGCTTGTGTTGTGTGTATGTGTTTTGGAACAGCAATTTTTTTCCCTAGGAAAAAATTTGCTGTTCTGAATGTTCAATGTTTTAAATTTTCGATTCATAGGGTTCGATATTAGAACACTTAACATTTTGAATGTTCGGTGTTCTAATATAGACCCAATAAAACAGCTATTTTTCAACTTTTAACAGGCTAGTTCACAGATCCATATTAATGAGTGAGATACTTCAAAGTCTCATCCACTTAATGCAAATTCATTTATTAAATGAATAATAGAGCAAAACTGAATTAGTTTCTTTAATAAAATTTACTTCCACAAAATAACAAATTTAGCATTCCCCACTTGGGGATTACCTTGCTCGCAATTAGCTAGGCCTGACCAAAGCCAAAGTGATTGTACAGTCATGCCACTGGTCAGTGGGCAGATGGTCTGTCCTTTCCAGAACTGCATAAAACAAAATCTGACTACTTCCTAATCCTTGTTTATATTATTCTTGTTATCCCCTCTTCCTGATCAGGCCTCTCTCATCTTATTATCTGATTCTACCTAATCCATCCCCCCTTTTAGGTTCCAGCCACTTTTAGTCTAGGCATTGCCTGTCTGCCTTGCTAGCATGAGGGTAGGAGCAATTGACCAATGAAACCTAGTGAAACATATTAACTGTGTATGTAATACTAATGTGTTTCGGGGATGTGAAGGAGATTTAAAGCCTTTCCATCCTGACCTTGGGTGGAGAATGGGAGCTTTTGCAGGGATCCATATAGTTACTATGGTCTGCGTATTTACCATACTATTTTTTTTAATATATCACACTATTTTGAGATGATATACATGTTCCAGCAGCATGCCTTACTACTGTCTTAAAGTTATAATATTAATGACTACTTGTGATGAGGGTCTGTACGTGGAAGCATATACTTCTTAACCAGTGGAATTCAGTGCTCAAGAAATAGTGGCTCACATACTAAGAAGAAACATCTGTTATACTCCAGATACTATATTTCAACCTTAGAACAACCTGGAAGAGGAAAAACTAATTTGGCACTAAAATTGTGCAGGTCTTTACATCAGTCAAGATGTTTCACTGAATAAAAACAAATGCTGAATAAGCAAATATGCAAGTCACACAGCAACAAGTGAAATATTTATAGTCTATAGACACTAAAATGCCATTTAACAATGAAGCATGTAATTTTGTCCTGCGTAGGACTACCTGCATCATACACTCAACATATAGTTTGGGCTTAGCAAATGGAGTATAACAATAAAGAATTGTTGGTCGTCAGCATTCCTTTCTGAATGTATTAGCCTTGTCTTTTACTTATTCTATGCTGACTGCATCATATACGCAAGTTCACATGCTGCATGGTGCTATGCAGTGATGCATATCAGCACTGAATGCTGCTCTTCAACATTCCAATCACTCTAGTCACACAATTAAAACTGTGCACTTTTTTGTAATAAAACTGGTTTGAAAGGGTCCATAAGTTGCAAAGGTCTTAAACTTTATTCAAGAGAGCCTCCTTCAAATCACAGAAAACCCGCTGACCCTTCCCTAGACACAAAAAAAAAGATATTTCTGGCCTCCACATGAAAAAAAAATGCTAGACTGTAGCAAGCCTGCAGATTCTCACACTGAGATACTCCTCCTACACATATTTGAAATGAAACCTGACTTAGTACAATACTCCTTCAGCACTGATTGTACTCATTGACTGTGATAATCTGCTCTTAGCCTGATCCCACATAAAAATAATACCCAACAATTAATAGTTTAAATACATATCATCACACTTACTTGGACATGAGCTCGATCTTCAAAGAGGATGTCCTCAAAATTTTAGAAAGGATGCCAAATACTATAAATCCAGTGGTTGCTCTGTTGTTGGCAAACTCTTAAGAAATTATTTTTGTATACCTTTAACTAGTGATAACCTCACAATTTGCATGTGGAAAGCCATTATTATTTAACAATTACCCTATTGCAAAGGTTATAAAGGTAATTAATAGTAAAGTTATATTCTTTAAACCATCCATGCATATGTAAGCAATACTAAAGTGCAAAAATTTTGCAAAAGTAACACCATGTTAATAAAAAGTGTATTTTTTAACTGTTTGCATATCTTATTATAGCAGGGTTATGTAATTCATCCATTCCTTTAACTCATCAAATAAAATGTTTTTAATCATTGCAAAAATCCTTATATGTCTATTGTACTGAGTGATAATATATATTTGAACTTTTAACAGTATATTTTGCAGAAGCTGGAAAAAGAAGTGTGCAGAAAGATTTTGGCAAACATCTCCTGCACTTGTAGGGCAATGCCTGCTGGGGATGTAAAGTGTACATTAAATGCATTATTTTAATGGCAAACATGTTACAGACAATCTTTGTCATCTACAAACAGAAGGTGAAGTATTTCACAGAATGTGTAGTAAATAGAAGTATATTTTAAAAAGTTACATTGTCAAACAGTGGTTTCATTCTTGAATGCATGGGACAGAAATTAGGTAGTTAATAGGCTAGGAATGGTAAAATAAGCTATTGGCTAAGTAGGATTGTCAGGTTATGTAGTAGGAAGGGGAAACATAGAGAACACATGTGCAAAGAAGTTATTTGACATCAGTATGTAATGTTTGTCCCCAGGATTTAATAAAGTCTGTGTATGAGCCATGTAGAGCCTACATGGAATGTATCCATGTACATAGCCACAGTTCCCCTTTGGCAGCACTCCATGCATATTAATGCTGGCACACTGTTGAGGGAAAGCATAGGAACAGGGTTATTGAATCGGTGTAGGCAGAAGTATAATGGTTACCCGTCATTGTGAATGGCCTGTACTGATCCCTGCTACTGTTGAAATGCTGTGAATTGGGTGAAATGTGTAATACTTTATTTTAATTATTTTTTCCCCTGTTTTTTTGTATCACATATAGACAGCTAACACCTGCCAAACATCTAAAAATATCATAATTATGTATTTTTGTTATTTTAAATATTTTTGTACTTTTTCATTTTTTTTTAATTGCTGTTTGCACACCGTGGTGCTTAGCAATGCTAACAGGTAGCCCAATAGTACATGTAAAGGTATACTAGTTTTCATAATATCCAAGTAGCTAAATGGGTATAGTTACAACCTAATGTTTATTAGATCCTGGGTTCGAGTCCATAACAATGATAATATCTCTTTAAACATGCTAATGGCTACTTTTGTTTGCATGGTGCTAAGCTGAGCTAAAACCTCTGTTGTGTGAGTTTTCTTACTGCTTAACTGTGCTTAGCTGGTTTGTACACTGCTAAGCAATGTAGCACTTTTTTGAATGTTGCTCAGTGATATGTAAATGCTGGAAAACAGCCTATATTAGGTGCAATAGGCAGGAATTCTGCAACCGTCTTTGGAGTCTGATCAACTGGTGACATGGCAGGTAGTGCTGGTGAAGATATGTGCTTTCGGGTGTAGAGATGAATGTTCAGGAGTCCAGGGTCTTTGTTGGTCTCCTGGTACAAAATTATGAACCTAGGCTGCTGCAGAGCAGTTTCCAGGGTTCAGAGTGTAAGATAGAGGCCTGGGACTGGTTAGTCAGGGAACTCAGCAGTGTTACTGGTATTCCCTGCACAGGTGAGCAGTGTCATCACTATTATGATGACCTGAAGAGGGGAAAGAAGAGAACCTTGGATGCCTGGGTCCAAGAGGTACAAGCTGGGAATGCCCCACAAATATGCAAGTATGTTTTCCTCTGTTTTACCAATATGCAAGCTGAATGTCTGCAAAACTGGTATGCATAACAGTGTGCTTCTTTTCCAACAGCTGCAGCTGAGAGGGCTTGCAATGTCAAGTCACATGCCAGGTGCCTAACCAGGTTGCACTGTGAGTGTGGTATTTACAGATTTATTATGCTAACTGTAGTGCGATAAGCAAGAAAGAGTAAAGCATTTACTGCAATAAAGTATACACAATAAAAACTGTAGCACAATAAATGGGCAAGTAGAACCATAGTACAATAAATGGGCAAGTAGAATCTGGGCATAGTGGGGCAATGCAGCAACTGCCTCATGTACACAGACAACCCTCTCCTCCTACCACCCAACACTACAACCTGTGAGAGATGCACTTACATAGCCAAACTGGAAGCAAAACTCTCTTGAGCCAAGATTGTGCTAGACAGTCACGAGGAGAAGGTTAACACCTGCACTACACCTCAAGCAACACATAGCCCTTCAAAACCCACACCATCAACACCCACACATAGCAACACTAAACCCACATATGTGGAGGCCCTTAACATTAACCTGTCCAAGCAACAAGGACCTCCGAAGCTGAAATGCAAACAAACACCAATCACAACCAAAGTGACACATAGCTCACAACACCAGTGTGCCACCCAACAACAGCCCCTAAGGCAAGACAACGTATCCAACACTTTAGTCATAGGTGACTCTATAGTCAAGCACACTGATATCCCACTCACCAGGCTGAGCAAGGACACAATTACAGGCAGTTGCCTGTCAGGTGCCAGGATCCACCACATAATGCATGCACTCAAGTCACTTCACAACAAGTACAAATACGACTCTGTCATTGTCCATGTTGGAGTGAATGACTTGAGACGTACCTCCCTGGACTATATGAAAAGAGACATGCAAGAGCTCTTGGATCATGTGGCCCAGGCATGTATGACCCTAGCCCTGACGAGCATCCTGCCTTCACCCAGAATGATGCCACAGTATAAGAACAAAATGATTTCATTCAACAACTGGCTAAGATTCTGGTGTCATTCAAAGGGGACCTAGTATCTGTCTGCCTGGGACGACATGATTAACAAACCATGATGCTTTGCCAGAGATGGTCTGCACCTGTCAACCCTGGGATTCAGGTTACTGACTAAAGCTCTTGCCACTCCTATAGTGCCTTTTTTAGGCAAGGTTCAAAGGACAAAACTACCACTGTAACAGATACAAGCATGCAAACTCTGAAGGTAATGCTACTTAATGCTAGAAGTCTAAACCTCAAAATACACTCTCTCAAGGCACTCCTAAAATTGGAGAACATCGATATCTGTGCAGTAATTGAGACCAGGTTAAAGACTCCAGAGACCACCCCTGTAATACCAGGCTACAACTCTCACCACACTTTTCAGCCACCAAACCAAGACCGAAACACTAAAGGTGGAGGAGTGTTCATATTCACCAAGGATATTCAAATATCCAGGCTAGTTGCCCAACACAATGCATCTGAAATTCTCCAGGTGCAACTAACACTAGGTAAGAATGCATTCCAAATTGTAGCTTGCTATAGATCCCCCACCATGCCCCAAGATTCTCACTACACCTTTCTAAACATACTGGAAATATTAAGATACAACCAAACACCCAAATACTGGGTGATTTCAGCTACCCTGCCATTAACTGGAAAACTACTTGGGTACCAACACCTTTTCCCAGTGGTTCTTGGAATTCATAAATTCCAGTGCCCTGGATCAACTAATCCATTGTTACACCAGGGCTCTAATATCCTAGACCTGGTCATTACCAACATGGGAGATAGATGCTCCACACCAGTGGTCACCTCCTCATTGATCAGGTCGGACCATAAGCAAATCACCCTTGACATCCACCCCCCACCCCCACCCCCCAGTAAGGAAACCTCTGAAAAAACTTCTCCAAAGCCAACTTCATGCTACTTAAGTCAGAAGTGACAAAGTTCATGGCACCCATGCAGATGGGAGCTGAAAGTTCGACTGCTGAATCCTGCACTAAGGCACTGTACAAGCACATCCACTCTTGCATGAATCGTGCCATCCCAAGTAGAACCAAGATGCTCTCCTCCAGAAAAAGGAAGCCAATTTGGTGGACCCTGCCATAAATAAACTATACAACAGAAGGAAGAAACTATTGCAGAAAAGAGGAAAATCCCAGTTTGCAAAAAACTCCCTTACCAGCCTCAGTAAGAAGCTGAGATCCCACATAAAATCCTCTAAAGCTAGTTATGAAAATAAAATTGCAAAAGATTCCAAAGACAACCACAAGGCATTCTATAGTTATGTCAAGAATCTAAATGGCAATGCTCAGATCTCCTCTGAGCTACATCAGAATGGCATTAAATATACTGATCCCAAGGATATTGTCAGTATCCTGGCAGATCAATTTAGTGCCAACTTCACCCCCCCTCATCCCCTAAAGGGCCCATCTCAATACCAAAAGATTGCCAAAGTCTGGTAATCACGGCCACACAGGTAGAAACCGCACTCTCCAAAGCTTAGAATACAGCATCCATGGGACCAGATGACATTCCAGGCTGTGTACTACATGAACTTCAAAATGAAATGGCACCTCATCTGAGTTCATAGGTTCATAGATTAGTACTAGGCTAATTGCCCTTGCGAGCCATTTAAGCCTAGCCAGTTATCCCCTGTGAGATTCAAACCCTGTGCCTTGTGTTTGTAAGGCAAACACCTTAACCATTACGCCACCCTCCCAACCCAAAGTGTCATGTTTAATCATAGCCTAACCTCAGGCTTTGTGCTGACTGTGTGGCACACAGCTACAGTTATTCCACTCCACAAGAGGGATCCACCTTGGATCCCAGAAACTACCATCCCATCAGTCTGACAAGCCTGATCTGCAGGGGCATGGAATGCATTATCATGGAACTTATAAACAAAGACATTGGCAACCTTCAAACACTGGACCGCATGCAGTTTGGTTTCATGAACGGCCGATCTTGTCTCCTGAACCTGATTGACTTCTTCGAATCAGTCTCCAGAGCTGTGGATGAGGGTAAGGCGGTCCACACAGCCTATCTGGACCTCGCCAAGGCCTTCAACACCATTCCCCACTCCGGAATCATAGATAAACTTACTAAGCTGGGCATAAATCCCTACTTCACTTGATGGGTTGCCAACTGGCTTACTGACAGAACCCAGACTGTAAAAGCAGGCAACTCCAAATCCAGCTCTAGACAAGTGACAAGTGGAATACCTCAGGGTTCAGTCCTGGGACTACTCTTGTTTGGCATCTACTTCTCTGAAGTACAGGCCAACACTAAGGGACACTGGCTAACAAAGTTCGCAGATGACTACAAACTGGGAGCCATTACTGAATCCCTAAATGATGTGGATTTTCTACAAAAGGGCCTTACAGAAACAGATACTTGATGCCAGAGCCATGGGCTCAAGCTTAATGCCAAGAAATGTATAGTTATTCCCGTTGGGAAAAACCATGTACTCATGAATTACCACATAGGTGGCAGTACATTATACACTAAAAGTGTGATGAGAGACTTACGGACACAGGTGGACAGTGGTCTCACCTTCAATAACCACATCACCACAACAGTCAGGAAATCATTCTATGTGGCACACCTCATCACTAAGGGCTTTTCATCCAGAAAAAAGGAGGTCAGTGTTCCACTGTACTCATCCTTCATTAGACCCATTATAGAGTATGTACCTCACAAGACATCTGCAACAGCTGGAAAGGCCACAGAAATACCTCACTAAAAGAATGACAGGCCTAAAGCAGATGCCCTATGCTGACCATCTAAAAGAACTCCAGCTATACTCTGTGGCATATCGTCTACTCAGAGGTGATCTCTGCTTAACATACAAGGCGATGTCAAACCCAGAGCTGTTGGACATGCTCCACTTAAAGAAATCCCAATCCCACAGAGACACACGCTCTATTGATCTAAACCTTGTCATCACAATGAACAAAACATGCTGGAAGGGTAGGTTCCTGACCCAGAGACTCCCCATACTCTGGAACAGACTGCCCATACATGTCAAGCAGAGCACTTCAATGGCCCTCTTCAAAAGGAACCTTAACGATTGGATGGGAAATATGAAATTCACCCAGGGGATCATGTCAGTCACCCTGCTAGACAGGGGTCCAGGGAAGTAACAACTGTGGGAAGAAATATCCAGGGAATTGTTTGGCTAGGCTTGTACAGGCCCTAGGGCCGATAGCCTAGTACGAAGCTATGAACCTATGAACCTATGAACAATAACATCTGTATTCCAATAAGCAATAAGCAATACCAATAACGGTAAGCAGAATGGTGTACAGCAGGACTGTGTTGTCATAACCAATGCAGTAGAGGTGTATGCATTACTTGTCTACGGTAAGATTGCTGTAGTCAAGTGTAACACAGTAATAGCTGCAGAATGCAAAAACTAATGGCCTGCAAACTGTATTGTTTAACTCATAATATGGTACAAAGCTGTCTCCAGGCCAATATCAGTCACATACTGTTCTCAGTTCCTCCTACTCCAGGTAATAAAGGTATATGGGTGAGGTAGCCCACTCTATGGGCAGATATTGTGTGGACATCATAGATATTTATCAGCAATACCAATAAAGTGTTAAGCAGTGTTCTTGATTCCTACGGAAATCTGTTTTAATAAATGCAGTATTACCGTATTCCAGCATGTGCGCTCTACTGTCACTGCAGTGAATTGTAGCACTGTAATAGTTATGGAATGCAAAATGAATTCAGTCACATAATGCTGTCTTTTTCTCCCACTCTAGGAACAAAAGGTATATGGGTGGAGTAACCCATGTTATGAACAGATATGATTGTGGTTACATTTCACAGACACTTATCAGCAATACCAATAAAGTGTTAAGCAGCATACTTGATTTCTAAAGAAAGTTCTTTAAAAAAATGCAGTACAGCTGTATGCCATGCATGTGTGTTCTACTGTCACTGCAGTCAAGTATCTAGTATGCAAAACAAATTCAGTCATATAATGGTCTCTTTTTCTATGGTAATAATAGGTTTGTAGGACACCTTGCCTTTTACAGTAGGTTTGTTGATGACCTCTTTGTTGTTTGGAATGGGGATGAAGGCTCACATTTGGGTCTATATGGGTATATGACTAGCTCTACCCCCTTTTTGAAATTTACTTTAGTACATTCCCCTGTTGAGGTTGTATTTTTAGATGTCAGTATTTCCAAAGATGGAGATGATAATACTGATACTTAAGTCTTTAGAAAGAGCTGTTATAGGAACACATATCTCTAGTGGCAAAGTATGCATCCTACACACATTTTTAGGAATGTGGTTAAGGGTCAGGACCTACAGGCCTCTAGATTTAATGCAAGGGAAGAGGGTTTCCATTGAGATTTAGATGCATTAAAAGCTAAGTTTAAGGATAGGGGTTATAGTGACAAAGAAATTAATGAAGGAATGCCTACATTACCATCTTTGAGATCCAATAAAGGGAAACCATATTTCTCAGAGAGTACTATGCAGGCTATCAATGCAGATAGTGGAACACATACATTAAGGGTACCTATTACGTATTCAGGTAAAATCAGGGCTATACAAGAAGTCTTTAGAAAGAACTGGCGCATTTTATGCGTGGATCCAGAAGTTAGGTCTATAGTGGGTTTGACGCCCAGATTTCTTTTATAAAAATCAGAAATCAATTAAAAGAATGCTTTTTTATTCTAGGCCTGATGCAACCTGTGCCTTAGACCTACGGAAAGATGGTACACATCCATGCAATGGATGTAATTACTGTATTTACTTGGATACCACCAATAGGTTTGTACATCCGGATACACATAGGTGCCTGAGTTTCAGAGTGAATGCAAACTGTAATTCATTACATGTGGCCTTTTCAGCCTACTGTTTAATATGTTTGCCATTTTATATTGACAAGACAGACAGGAGGCTTAGAGATCGAATTAGAGAACATGTGTATAATATTAACAGTGCCATTAACACCAGTGCACTAGCTAGACATATTATCCAATTTGGGCATATACATAAGTTTAGATTTATAGCGGTTGAAACTATACACCTTAATATATGCAGGAGAGATATTAGGAACCAAACAGTGACTGCTCAGTTGAAGTGAATTATTAGGATGCGGGCTACCAGGGGGAAGGGTTTGAATGATCATGTATCTATAAAACCTGTGCTACACACTAGAGAGACCTCTAGGTAGCCAATATATATATATATATATTTTGCAGTGTTTTGATTATATTTTTTATTATATTGTGTGTGTATATATACATATATATATATATATATATATATATATATATATATATATATATATATATATGTTTTTATACCTATGCATTTTAAATGTATAGATGATGTGCATATGTGTGCATTTAAAAAAACTGCATTTCTAGAAATTGTCTCATTTGATAGTTTGTATATTTCATTGAACTTAATTGAATACTTGTTCTTATTGGATATATGAGGTTTAAATGTGATGACTTGGTAGGATGATTTTGTCTGATGAGGCAGTTTATGTGGCTGCAAAAGTGTTTACTCCTTCAATAAATCAGTTTTTATAGTATTTTGTTCTGTGGTTTAGTTCTTCACAATCTGTTTTTTGGTATATGGTATATGGTTGAGGTAGCCCATATTATGAGCAGATATGATTGTGTTAATATATCACAGACAGTTATCAGCAATACCAAAAAAGTTGGATTTTTTTGCAGATGTCCCCTGCAGTCACAGCTATTGGGTTCTATTCCCATACCTGCCAACTAAGGCATGGCGGATATCTTGTTTATGTACTATAAACAAACATGCCTCTCAAGTGTCAAGGTTTCCTGTAATATAATTAAAACTGCCTAATCTGTCTGTCACAGGATTACCAGAAAAATGATTACCTGAAATGCAATGTATTTCCAAATCTGCTTACAGAACACAGTAGTAGTTATAGAAGTCTACATTACGTGAAAGTGTTCTGTGTAGTTGTATACCTACATTTGTTATTGCTTGGCCCATACTGACCCATGCTAACAGCTTGAGAGATATGTGCATGCTGCATCAGCTATAGCAGAATTGTAGTCACTGTACTCAGAACTGACACTACATGTCTGTAGAGTATTTATTATCAGTGTTTTCAGAGATATAGTCTGCATTGTCAGTAATGGATTGCTTCTTTCTCTCTTTCTCCCCACCCCTTATCTTCATTTATTTACTATTATTTATTATTATGATTTAATATTAACATATGTTATTAAACTAACTATAGTTTTGCAAAATGTGATGTAATATTGTTATGTGTTAGTATGGTTCACTATTAACATACTTTGTTAAACTGTTTTGTTATCCTTATGGTTTACTTCTTACTGGCATGCTGTTACCATACTGACTGTTATGTTATTTACTGTTGTGTTACATATGCTATGCATTAATATGTAATTGGATTAATTAAAATGATGTTCCATTCTATTAATACTAAGAATGGTTTGGTTATTACTAACCTTAACTTATTGCTATACATCATTCACCACAGTACGTCAAAGTAGACCAGCTCTTGCTGATCTGTCTACCTTGCCTCAACCATCCCTGGCACCAGGTCCCAGCACATCTGGGATCTGACTGGTGGTGCTCCCTCTACTGCGCCTGCATTATCCTGCACCATTGGGTAGTACTGACCCATGGGACAGGACCCAGCCCCCCTCCAGGAGTGATGGTAGATGGAGTGTTATCACTCTGGATGAGCTGCTGGTCTTGGTGTACAGGATAGTCTACCATGAGTTTGACCACTGTCTGTGCTGGATTGAGGGCATGCTGGCTGACCTGGTGGGGAAGCCTTGCCCTGGTGCCCAGCTCCCAGCACTTCCACCCTCAGGACAATGAAGGAGCAGTGCCGCCTTCCCATGGGTGGTGATGTGTGTTATGCTGCTGCTGTCTGGAGGCACATAGGACTTGGGTTCCAGAACACCCTCCGTATCCAAGGTGTTCACCCCCATCATGTGTTGCACACTGCCACTGTCTACTGTCTTGTCTGTCTTTTCTGTCTGCAAATGCATCCTCACTTACCCAACATACATGTATCTATGTCCCTTCCCCAACATTCCACTCTTACCTTAAAAAAAAAAAAATGAGCATTTGTCCCAAAAACAAAAGTATTGTCCCATACATAGCTCTCCATTTTGCACATGTCCACTGGACACAAGTAATTTGGTCCAATTAGCTTGACAACACAAAAGCACAAAAATGCAATACCAAATTAAATACCATATAAATAACCAAAGTTAGATTTACACAGTTAGATTTCAAGAAAATTTAAACGTAGAAATTCAACTAAGATCCTACTATTTTATTAAAGAGAGCTTTATTAATTATTAGAGACTTCTCTCTCCTTCCTCAGACAGAACAGAAGTTATTAGATTAGACAATGTTATCCTTTAAATAGGATACCATCATCTAATTTACAGTCAAATTCAAAATTTAAACAATTAACAGCTTGTGACTTTACACTTTACATAACAAAAAAACAGTTAAAAACAAAACCAACCCCTAAAAATCACCTGGTTACACATTTTTACACCCCAATTTCAAAAAAGTCTTTTTATATGTGCAAGGTATAAAACCTGTGAATGTTCAAGTTTATGTTATGTTGTCCTTACCCCTCTCTCTGGGGTTGAAAATTCAAAGTCATGTACAAATTCTGTCAAAGTGCACAGTTGTTTTTGTACAAGAAATGAATAGCTATGTTTTTTTCCTAAACCCTTCCTGCACATCGCTACCTGCTTTTCACTATGTTTTGCCTCTGCTTGCACCCAATTTTTCCACTTTCCTTTCTCCCCATTTTTCTTTGCTTTATATTTTTTAGTGTGTTGCTGAGTGGTGCACCGTGGCACACAGCTTCGGTAAACTTAGCTAAATAGAGCTATACTGACTATATCATAGGATCATAGGAAGTTACTAGGCTATTGGCTCTGAGGCCCTTGCAAGTCAAGCCAAGAATTTAGCCCATGTTCCAACAAGTCAGCACCCTATACCACTGTCAAGCAGGGACACAAGTGGAATCCCAAGGGTGTATTTTCTGTTCCCCATCCAATTATCCAGGTTGCGCTTAAAAAGGTTTAATGAGGTACTCTGCTTTACGGAAAGTGGGTGTCTATTCCACAAAAGGGGGAGTCTCTGGAACACAAATCTGTCCCACCAATAAGTCCTATTGATCTCACAGACCAGGTTAAGATCACACGTGTAGGTTACTCAAGTGGAGCCTGACTTGTGGATATGCAGCAGTCCCATCAGGGCAGGTTCTAAGATTGCTTTGTATGCCAGACAGAGGTCACCTCTGAGGAGTCTGTAGGAGACTGAGTTGAGGGACAGTAGGGTAGATGTTTGAAGCCCGGGATTCTCTGGGTGAGGAACCTCTGTGGTCTCCCCAGCTGCTGCATGTTCTTTGTGACGTACATGCCGAAAGGGGCGTTGTACTCAATAATGGGTCTTATAAGTCATGAATACAGGGATGTTATGACCACCTTGTCCCTGGATTAGATACCCTTACTGATGAGGTGGGCCATGTAGAAAGCTTTCCGTACAACGGAGGCAATATGGTGGTCAAAAGTCAGTTTGCTATCAACCTGGGTGCCCAAGTCCCTCACGGCTGATTGTGTGTTTTGTGCCTTATTATCAATGTGATAATCTGTGGGGACATCATCCTCCCCAAAAGGGATGATGATGCATTTTTTGGCATTCAGTTTGAGGCCAGATTTCTGGCAAAAGTCATTTATTTAGTTGAGACGCTCATGAAGGATGACCACATCACTAAGGGTATTTATAAAGGCACCCAGTGCAGCCATAGCCCACTAGATTTGGCCTGTACCTCTGAGAAGTATATCCCAAACATCAGAGGCCTCAAGACTGATCACTGAAGTATACTGCTTGTTACGGCTCTATTACTTGAGGTGGTTTCCTCTATTTTGACTAGGTGGGTTCTATCTGTGAACCAGTTTGCTACCCATCTGGTAACACATGGCTTGATGCCTAGTTGAAAGAGTTTATCTATTATACCTGAGTGGGGAATAGTATCGAAGGCCTTGGCCTGGTCAAGGTAGGCAGTGTGTACTGTCTTCCCCTTGTCTATGGCCTTGGTGACTGTCTCAAAGTAGTCAACCAAATTTAACAGGCATGACCTCCCCTTGACAAAACCAAACTGTTTCGGATCAAGTGTCTGGAGGGTGCCAATATCCTTGTTAATGAGGTCCATGATAATCCGCTCCATGGCCTTGCAGATCAAGCTAGTTAGGCCGATGGATCTATAATTTCCTGGATCGGTGGATGCTCCACCTTTGTGCAAAGGGATGACAGCAGCTGTCCTCCACTCAGCTGGGATGAAGCTGGTACTCAAGCTTTGGTTGTATAGGGTGCCTAATGGTGCTGCAAGTTCCTGCCTGGGTTCATGTAAGATGCAGCCTGGGATGTCATCTGGTCCCATGGAGGCTGTATTTTTTGCCTTTGAGAGGGCAGGGATGATTTGCTACCTAGAGATAAGGGGAGGGGGGCAGGTGTTGGGGATGTCCTGTTTTACTGATGGGGGACAGAGGAGTGAAGTTTTCACTGAACCTGTCTGTCAGCAAGTTGTCTATAGCTACAGGGCCTGTCTATCTGGTATCCTTGAATACCAGTTCTGAGCAGATCTGGGTATACCCTTGTGATAGAGGACATATGTGAAGAAAGCCTTATGATTGTCTTTAGTAGATGTGGCCAGTTTGGAGGATTTCACTAGTGTAATCTAGTGTAATGTGTTTTTAAACTTGTAATACACACTTACAGAATAAACACATGTCCCATGTTTTGAACCCAAGACCATCACACCTGCAGACTACTGCATTAATCTACCACACTACACAACTCTTACTTAAAAAGGGTGGTTTAAAGAAAACATAGTAATTGCAAGTTACAGTCATTAAGCATGTTTCAGTGGAGCTGCTGGCGCTCAGTGCCATGCAAATTTGATTAAAAAGTAATTAAATTAAAAAGATTAAAAATGGGAGTGTACTTTGGACTCTGGTGCAATAGTACACCACTAGAAGGGCAAAGACATAATAATGGATGTAAGTGAGGCCTGTGATAGCAGGTAAATGTGCCCTTCAGCAGCAACATGTAGAAAGACACCTGCCAAGGCATTAAATGCAAAATACGTGTTCAGCTGGGACGTTGGTGCACATATACATCTATATAAAGCCATGCACATACCAATGGATGTAGAATATGCATGTCACAGTCTGTATGCATGCACATATATCTTGCAAATACACCAGCTGCAGCAATGACTCAGTAGTTCAATCTGTTAATTGCCTTGCAAACAGTACATTTTGCCACATACAGTGCTGGGTTCAAATCCAGTGGTGTGTAGAAATGAATTTACAGTTTTGTGAAGGAAGCAATTAATGACCGAGTCATGCACTCTTTATCTACACAATGCATTTCAAATGGCATGTTTGCTTTTCACTGATGGAGGTCACAGGCCTGCAAATAGGAACACACTTCACATATCCCTATAGCAAAACTATAAGTGTCACATCATGCATTAATATGATTTCACACAGAATGTCAATGCAGTACTGCAAACAAGGGCCACTAAGAGTGCACCACACAATCCTTCCAAAGTCATTGTGCAGATTATCACAACTGCACACCTAACATACACATTGGAAGTCCCTGCTTGTAACAAGGCCTGCCTTCATACATGCGGCAAATTATTACCAGACTATAACACATGGCCTGGCAGTTGTCTAAATGGTGGACATATTCTTATATTTATACCCCATTTCACCCAAGAACACATCAAACATGTTGCATAGTACTCTGTTAGTGATACCCTTGCCTAAAATCTTTACCTTAAACACATGCTTTATTTGGAGTGAAAAGGGTAGCCTCACTCTGGCTCTGTCTCTGCAACAAGGCTGATACAGCTCTCACAGTTAATCCTACAGGTTGTTGTCTTCTAAAGTATTCACACTCTCTGCCTATGTCTATTACCTGAGGCAGCAGCTGCAGCTTGTAGCACACACATCTCTATGGAAAGGTTTCTTCTACAGACCTACCCTCTGTGATGAAGTAGTCTCCTCACCCCAGTAATGTCCGGCACAACATATTAGAAAGGGGGCCTAATCTACATGAAGGGCTTATATATTGTACAGTGGTTGGATGTCATTGGCGAATATAGTGTAAATCAACTATGTTAGCTGCAATTAGCATTTCAGACCTACAGATTGGTTTAGAGGCAATCACCTGCTGATGCATGTTTAAAAGGCAAGCAGCTGGGTATGAGGAACCAGTCTGTATGAGACTTTCCTCACACAGAGGACGCCTTTGTGAAAACTTTACTATCACCACATATCAACAGAGGAGTATTACATTCCATCAGGTATGTAACTGATTTTGTGTACAACAGAATACAGATGCATGACTAGACATATGGGGAATAGGGATTACAGCATTAAGCCTGTCATAGACCTGTGATAATGATATGTCATTGCTCTCCTGCTGTCTTACACCTACACAGGATGCACAATACATCAAGGGTGCATTGTCTGTTGTCATTGTGGCACACTAGTCTCATTCTACTGCTGACTGTTTCCATCTCACACTCACCAATGAATGGAGCTGTGGGCAGCAGCACAGACTCTACATAGTCCCCCATAGGGGGAAGAGTTGTACAGACCAACCACTTTGGGCAACTACTGTGGTGCACGGTATCCTCAAGATAGGAGAACATGGATCACAGACTGAGCACTGTGGCAGGGCTAGCCACTTGACAGTGTAAGATATGACTCTAGGTGATTTGGTGATGTTGACCAATGTCACCAAAAATGGGCATGGGTAGGACCCGGCCTACTCTGACCCGGACCAGGGACCCGTTTTAATGGTGGGAGGGGTATATGTGCCCCTATTGGCCAGTGTGTGCGATGATACAGAGGAGGCTGGACATCCTATGTATCCAAGAGACAAGATGGAAGGGCAGTGCAGCAAAGCCACGTGGCTTGGGATCCAGAATCTACTACTCAGGTGGAGGGCAATGTAGGAATTATGGGGAGAAAGAGGCTTCAAAAGGCGGTAAGGGATATCATCATTATTAATGACTCATGGCAGTCAGACTGTAATGATAGGACACTATTCATAATCTCAGCCTATGCCCCACAGTAGGGTTGATAGTGAGGACAAGAGTACATTCAGACAGCAGTTGCAGGACCTACTAGATAAAACAGGACAGCATGAATTGATGTTGATAATGGGTGACTAATGCACGGGACAGACAGAACAGGATATGAGGACTGCCTGGGTTCACATTGGTGGGGCAACAGGGATAAAGAAGGAGAAGCCATTCTAGACTTCTGTCTGGCAAATGGCTTGGTTCAGAAAGAGAGACAGTCACAAGATTAGTCAACATGCAACTCAGGTAGACTTCCTCCTGGGGTAGAATCCATGATTGCAAAGTTATCCTCAGTGAAACAGTCGTCCCACACTAGCTGCCACAATCAGCTGCAAGCAGTGGTCAGAGAAGGTTCTAAGGTCAACAGAGACCAGGCTGAAGACCTGGAAGTTGACTGGAGAGAAAGTACAACAGTTTAAGGAATTATTCATGGCTTTAAGCAAAGACCAAATACAGACAAAAACTCCAACCTTGCATAAAACACAGCTTTATTTAGTGCTTTTGTCAGTGTATATCAAAGACTTCTTCAGACTACAGCCATATTAAAAAAAAATCACATGTTTAAATACCTTATACAATCAAATCATGTGATAAAATGACCCAATGAAAACCCAGCCATATTAATGTCTAAAAAAATCACTCTAATATAAATTTTGAACAATAATATATATATATGCCTAATAACTGTAATTAAGACATAAATTACAATGTGTGCATATATATCAACAGTTTTTAAAACCTGTCTCCACATATAAACATTTTGTTCTAAGCCTTATAAGAACACAGTTTCAAGTAACTTATACTAATACCATCATTCAAACCAGGTTTGATGAGTGCATTTAGCTTAATTTGCCAACAAAGCTCTTAAAAGTCCAATTTATCATCCCAAGGTCCACCCCTGGGATCCTAAAATATTTTTTCAATAATGACAAATTTAAAACTGTGGGATGGGTGGTTCTTCATGTGATGAAATAGAGCACTATTAGAATTCCATATTTTTATGTCCTTGGCATGCTCATACATTCTCTCCTTAAACTTTTTTTTGGTTTTCCCTATATAAAACCAGTACATTTGTCACATAAAGCAGCATATACTACCCGCAGTGTATTACAAGCAAATTTCCCTGTTAACTTTATCAAGGAATTATTTTATTTATTTATTTTATTTGCAGTTGTTTAACCAGGATAGTCCATTGGGCCCAAGGAACCCATTTTCAATGGAGTCCTGGGGAGAAAAGCTCCACATACAGATTATACAAAGATTAAGTTCCACACATAGATTACTTGATGATTACAGAGTAAACATTATACAATTTCAGGTTATAATCATGTCAAATATATTTGAATCAAAAGTAATACATGCAATAGTATTTAATGTAAAATTTTTTAATGTAATTTTTTTTTTTTTTTATAGGTAGTTAGATGCAGTAGGCTGATAGGTAGTTAGATGCAGTAGGCTGATATGAAGTTATATGCAGTAGGCTAGGAGATTGTTGGGTATAAGTAGGGAAATTATATACTACAAGCAAGCTTGAAATGTCTATCTGGGATTTGTAAGAAGGGGAAGAGAAGAAGAGTGGACAGTAGGCTATGGGGGATGGGAGCAGGAGCATTGCCATGCTGATGTTAGATGACAATGAAGTTGTTTTTTAAAGTATGAGAGGCTAGTGGTAGTACGAATGGAGGGGGGTAGGGAGTTCCATGAGCGAGCTAGTGAGAAGGACAGGAGGTTTTGTCCTGGGGTGCGGAGGGGTCTGTAAACCTCAATAAGGTTTTGATTGTTTGATCTTAGAAGTCTTTGGGTGTGGTGCATTTTAAAGGTAGTTGAGAGGGAGGGACAGAGGTATGGTTGGAATATGAGTTTATGGACATAGGTAAGCTGAGTGTAGGAAAGGTAGTTGGGGAGTTCTAGCCAGTTGAGTTTGTGAAGAGGTATACAGTGATGGGTTGATGATTTGTTGCTGGTGGCAAATCTGGCTATTTTATTGTAGCATGAGGACAGTTTGGCTTTGAGAGATGATTGTAGGTTTGTTAAAGAGGGGCACCATAGAAAGGGAAGGAAGGAGAAATGTGGTAGAAAGAGTAAGTTTAGTAGTTGGGGTGAGGAACCGATTATGTCGGTAGAGCATGCCGAGTTTTTGATGGGTTTTATGTTTAGTAGCAGATGGGAGTTGAAATTAAGCTTGTCATCGATTTGGACTCCTAGTAGTTTGGTTTCAGATACCAGCTCAAGAGGTGTGTTATTTTGGCTAGTGATAGAGAATAATTTCCTGTCAAAGTTATTAGTTTTAGAGGGAGTAAATATCATTAGTTTAGTTTTAGCAGCATTAAGTGCTAGATGGTTGTCTTTCATCCACTGTTCAGTGGAGGAGAAGGCATCTTGAGTAAGTTTTAAAAGGGTTGGGATGGATGAGGCAGCACAGATAATTGTTGAATCATCTGCATATTGAATAATGTTTGCAAGAGGGACAGAGTGGAAAAAGTCATTAATGAAAATATTGAAGAGGAGGGGGCCCAGTATAGAACCTTGTGGGACACCAGTGGGGGTGTTGAGAAAGGAGGAGGTGGCTTTCTTCCACTTAACAGCTTGTTGCCTATTAGAGAGAGAGCTGGTAAACCAAGTAAGGGATGATAATGTAAGGTTTAGTTTAGATAGTTTAGTAAGAAGTAAGTTATGAGAGATAGTGTCAAAGGCTTTAGAAAGATCGAGTAGGATGGTAGAAACAGTGAGGCCAGAGTCTCTAGCTTTATTCACAATTTCTAAGAAGGATAGGAGGGCTGTCATGGTACTGTGATGGGGTCTGAATCCATGCTGGGTAGGAGTTAATAGGTTGTTATCTAAGAGATGGGGAAGGAGTTGAAGATGGATACATTTCTCAAGGATTTTTGAAATGGGAGAGAGGATGGCGATGGGACGGAAGTTGGTGATATTAGTATTAGTTCCACCTTTATGGAGAGGAATGATGTAAGCTTTTTTCCAGATTTGGGGAACATTGCCTTCTTGGATGGAGCGGTTGATTAGGATACTGATGGGAAGAGCAATGGCTTCAGCAGCTATGCTGAGGAAGTATGAGGGAATGTTATCAGGGGCATTGGTGCATGGTTTCAGTTTCTGTAGGAGTTTTTTTATGGTGGAAGTAGGAATCATTTTAATGATGAAGGCTGGGGGTTGAGAGGGTGGGGGATCAGAAAAAGAAAATTGAGGTGGAGGTGGGTGAGGAGAAGTGGAAGTAGTTGGTTGGTTGGTTGTTATTTGAGAAAGAGGAAGTAAGTTTGGAAATAGAATCTATGAAAAAAGAGTTGAATTGTGTGGCAAGATCAGTGTCTTGTGTATTTGGGCAGGGTATTGGGTTTTCTATAGTACCAGGTTTTAGGAGGGTGTTTATGCCTTTCCAAAACGTTTGAGGGTTAGTTTTATGTTTGCTTTGAAGTTGGGAGAAGTAGTTGCGACGGTCTACATAGATAAGCTTTTTAACTGAGTTACGAAGGGTTTTGTATTCATTAAGGGTAGATGAGGATTTGGTCCTGTGATATTGTGTCCAGGCTTTGTCTCTAAGTCGCATGTTTGTCAGTGTATTTTTTGTTAACCAGGGGCTAGATTTCTTTTTTATTCTTTTAGTTATTAAGGGAGCGTAAGTATCTAGAAGATTTAGAAAGGTAGTATTGAAGTGAGTGATTGCATTGTTGAGGGGTAGAGTTTTTAAAGGGTACCAGTTAATGGATTTTAGGAGTCAGAGAAAGCTTCTAGGTTAAAGTTTTACTGCATCGGGTAGTGATGTAATTATGAGTAACTTGCAGGGAGAAGGAAGACGTGTTGTGAAGATGGGAAGGTGGTCACTGAGGGAGTCAGGAAGTGTTCCACTTTTGGGGTAATAGTGAGGGTGGGAGACTAGAATCCAGTCTAAGATGTTGCCACTAGTGAGGTCTTTGCATGGCCTAGTTATGGAGTTGATGAGTTGAGAGTAGTTATATAGGTTTATGTTGAGGGAGTCAGTAGGGGATAGAATGGAGGACCAGTTTATGTTGGTGTCCCCCATGATTATAGTTTCATTACAGATGTTAGTTGAAAGCCAGGAGAGGATTTCTTGAGTATTGGTATATTGTTTCCAGGGGGTATGTAAAGGGAGGCTATGCATATATATTTGTGTTTGTTTAGCTGAAGTTGGGCTAGTATTAATTCTGCATTACTGAATTGGGGAATGTGTTTGTTAAAAGGTGTTATGCATAGGGAGGATGAGTAGAGTAGAGCTACTCCACCACCCTTTTATGGGTTCTATCTGTTCTGATGATAGAGTAATTGGGTGGCACTATCTCTTCATTTTTGATATGAGGTTTTAGCCAGGTTTCAGAAATGGCTAGGATGTCAGGTTTATTGTGGAGTAGCCAGGCATGTAGATTTGGAATTTTGTTGGTTAAGTTTTGTGCGTTGAGAGATGCAAATAGGATGGATTTAGATATTGAGGAAGAGGGGTGTGGGCCTGGGTTGGGGTGTACGTCGCCAGATAAAAGTATGGCAGTTAGAAGTTGAGTTAAGTAGTAGTGGTATTTGGATTGCTTTGAATGGGAGGTGCAGGTTGAAAAATAAGTGGAGGATATGGTGGGGAGAGTGGGTGTTGAGGTATCATGAGGAGGGATTAGTTTGTAATGAAAACATAAGTTGGGGTTGGTGGGATATAGTTCAGGAGAAATGGAGTTATAATGGTAAGTTAGTGATGTGTGGTGGGGGTAGGTTTTGTGTAGGAGAGGGGTGTGGGTGATGAGATTAGGTTCAGTCAGATAGTAGATATAGGAAAGGTTGAGAAGTAGTAGAAGATGAATGGGGAGGGTTGAATATGTTATAAGCATATTGGGTTATGATAGTTAAAGTAAGTGTTCAGTAAGGAGGAAGCATAATTGTGATGAAGGTGTGTTATGTGAGGGGGAGGGGATAAGAAGATGATGGAGAGGAAGTAGGAGTGGTTATGAAGGTATAAATGTAGATGCAGTGGGGGTGGGTGGGAATTGGGGTAGGGTAGGGGAGCGGAGTGAGCCCAAGAGGGCTTAACGGAGCGGGGAAGACAAAGAGGAGAGTGAAAAAAGTATCAGCTACTACTGCTGATGATTTACAAGGTTAGCAGGTGTGGTAAGTATAGAATAGAAAAGGAGGAGTAGTTTGTAAAGATGTAAGGGGTGTTATGAGTTGGGTAGTTAAAGTTGTTCAGGGGGTGAAAAAAAGATTGTAGTCAGAGAGAGAACAGAAAAGGTTGTAGTCAGAGGGAGAGCAGAAAATAGAATACAGGCTTTTTAGTTGAGGAGTCAGGTTACTAGGAGGGAGGCCAGGTAACATACAGTTACATCGGCAGTTGGTTAGAGGGCACTGCCACCTAGTGGTGAGAATGAGGAAAAACAGGCAGCAACGTTGAGCAGGTTACTTGCAACGTTCGCTGTGAAAGTGTGTGGGACTAAGGTGACTTGGGGGGAGAGAGTATGTCCGAGTGGTCCACGGTAGGCTGCTGAGTCTCTTACAAGGGAGGATAGACAGAAGTAAATGTAATATTAGGTAGGTAGTACAGGCACAGTAGATGGTATAAGGCTACCTACATTCAGTATTAAACCTTAAGGGCAGTCTTCAGGAGTTCTATGAGTCAGTCTGGTAGGCAAACTCCTATTTGTTTCACTAAAGGACATCGGGAACAAAACCCACATCTTTTCATACCAAAAGGCTCTCATTGTAAAGGACTGATGCCTTTGTTTTCTAACAGCTGTTTAAAAGTGAACCCTCTCCTATAGACTTGGACCTGGTTTTTCAATAATCCCATCAAAACCATGGAACATGCGCCAATTCTTGTTCAAAATGTTAGATAGAAACCGATAATCCACTGTGAATCTAGTAGTAAAGGAGCATTTGAAGTGCCTGTTCTCTAAAGTACCGTCTTTTTGATGGACATCCATGGAGCTCACCTCCTTACTGTAACTCAAAAGTGGTACTATAATACCCTTCTCTCTTTTAATACAGATTTAATTCAAAAAATTCTCTAGTAAATCAGATGGATATTCATGAGACCTAAACATGT
This sequence comes from Protopterus annectens, assembly GCF_019279795.1. NCBI lineage: Eukaryota > Metazoa > Chordata > Ceratodontiformes > Protopteridae > Protopterus > Protopterus annectens. The sequence goes on along the minus strand of NC_056730.1, from coordinate 495,747,985 downwards.
CAATGAGTTCATTACATTGGATAAATAATTGGATATCTCTAGTGACCATACGGGCCAATCTAATAAGTTGCCCCTTCACTAAGCCTTTCTTTACATGCATAGGGTGATTGCTATGAAAATGCAATAATCTATTGCTGTAAGTTGGCTTTCTGTACAGGTCACTAATATAATGTATGTTATTTTCCTTTTTAATGACCACGTCCAAATAATTGATACTGTCTGTGCCATGTGTGAAGGACTAAGACACTGGAAGTACCCTACAGGTTTAATATCAAATTCTCCCTTACACTGAGAGCTTATTGCTTTATTTGACTGGCAGGGTTTGGAGTTAATTGACATTTTAATTAACTACAACCATAAAACTATAGAAGCATTGCAGAAAGAATTGACTGATTTGGACGAAGTACTATGTAATGATTTGCTATTCGAACATAATGTGTCAAAATATAGAAATATCTTTGAAAAAACTGACAAATTAATTGTTGACATCCAAAGTCAGAAAGAAAAGAAATTAGTCAGAGACATTAAGGCATACACTTCGGGGTTAGCATATCCAAAACCCCCGCAGTTTTTGTCAAGTTCCACCCCCCGACTAGACTTCAACCAATGAACAGGGGAGAAGTAATAACACGGCAGATGTTGACTCATTTGAACAAGCACCTTTAGGGTGGGATGTTCCGAGAAGGTCTACGAGGATACGCAACCAGATGCAACAAGCAAACTACAGGCCACCGTGTTACCTTCAAGATTGAGGTCATCAAAATCAGTAATTCTACCATACAAACAGGCAGCAGATGAACTGGAATAGATTTGAAGCAAACGGCTTCTAGCATAGATACATCACACAGAGTTTCATAGTTTAAGGAACCAGAAGTTCCAGTTGTAGGATTGACCTGTATGTTAGACACAGAAGAAACTGCCAATTTGGTATCTGTTCGGACTTCTTTTGAACAGAACAACATTGGTGCACTTTGTTTGGTTTCTGATGAAGACACCATGTAACAGTTATGAGCATCTTTTCGAAATTTCCAATGACAAAGGTGACTTTACTGTTTTTAACTTTACAACACAGTTGTTTGATAAGGATGTTACAAATTTGCTCGGTAAGGGCTTAAACTTTGTGCCTGCCAAGCATTCTAGTTTAGTAGAGGTTATTTTAGATTTAAAAATGTTCAAGAATTAGAATTTTAGATTAATGTTTGATCAAAGGATTAGCAATGAGAACAATGTGATGTTTCATTAAAAAAATTTATATAATCCTCCCTTGGTTAATTGTTTAACTTTTTTTGAAAAAAATGTGTGACTTTGATTTCCGAGCATTGCTCAAGGGCAAGGAGAATTGTGTCCACAATTTATCTAACAAGGAGAGGAGTTGCTTTCTATGTTAATTAATGACAAGTCTATTCATGTTATGAAACCTGACAAGGGGGTGGGGTGGTTTTAATGTCCAAACGTTAACAGAATTAATGTACTGTTGTTAGATGACACAGTGTACAAAGAAGTTTCCAAAAGCTTTGTGAATGTTTCTTAACATAAAATTTACATTATACTACAGGATTTACAGGACCAAGGACTAACAGATGCTAGCAGCGGCAGCTCGTGCCATTGGACTGCAGGACTGCAGCCCCCCCCCAGCTGTAAAGCAAAAAGGAAAATAAAATAAAAACTAATAAAAGAAAAGAAAAACTAATAAAAAATCAAACACGAGTCATGGAACATCGTGCATGCGCACTCGCAGCATTTCTGGACTGCTGGTGAACCAATCTGGAGCATGCACAAGAATCCAGACTGTCTCACCAGCAGTCCAGATTAGGAAGAGAGCATTCAGCAGCACTCTCCCAGAAGTCTAAGCAGTTACAACTGCATAGACTGGAAGGGGGATCAGACTGCAATGTCCCCAGGCTGGGTAGTACCCAACTGGCTCTGCTCTCACAAGAAGGACTTGCTCTCGTCATGGGCTTTTGGATAGTATGGACTGCTGGGCTGCCTGTTTTATGGACTTTACTAAGGAAATAGGCTAGCTGCTAAGTACTTTAAGGTAAGGAAGGAATTGTGTGTGTGTGTGTGTGTGTGTGTGTGTGTGTGTGTGTGTGTGTGTGTGTGTGTGTGTGTGTGTGTGTGTGTGAAATGCCCCAGTTGCTATATGGTGGTGGATAGAAAATACCACAGGCTTGAACCCTGTACTTTGGGCCCAGGTGGTAAGAGGCTGAATTCCCTACCCACTACCATTTGTAAAACAATTGGCAGATTTTTGCCTCATATTTGTTCTGTTCTATTCCTCATAAAATATGTGGTTTCTGTATTTTTACATCTTTACACAATCAGTAGTGCAGTAGTGCAGTGGTGCAGTGGTAGCATTGTTGCCTGACAGCTTCAGGTTCTCTGGTTTGATTCTTGGCTGGGGTACCTTCTGTGTGGAGTTTGCATGTCATCCAAGGGTTTGTTCTGGTGTCATCCTATCTTACAAAGATATGTGTCTGAAGTGTTTTTCCCTGGGCCTCTGCTGAAACTGTTCCAAGTCAGACTTTCCTGGTTAGCAAATGTTAAATAAATAAAAATGACAAGCATTTGAATTTCAGACTTCATATTCTTCAGAAAGTACGTGGTAACACAAAACCTTTTATTCTAGCAATTTTCTAAGTTTATAAGATGGATATTTGAAATTGGTCCTGATTTTTGGGACTGTATTGCCCCGTTATTGGCTTCATCCAGGTTTTTTGTGCTAAGGTTAAGAGCTATAGTAATAACTGAATTCACTGTATATGTTTCGGGCTGTATTCCCCATTACTGGCTTTGTCCAGGTGTTGTTTGCTAAGCGTCTGAGAGCTATGGTGAGAACTGAATTCACTGAATATGTTTGGGGGCTGTATTCCCCCATTATTGGCTTTGCTCAGGTGTTTTGTGCTAAGAGGTTGACAGCTATGATGAGACTGAATTCACTAAATGGTAGCCATTTAAGTTTCAGTCTTTCTCCCTTTCACAAAACAGCTGATTTGGCATAGGGGTATGTTGCTCTGACTGTTTTGCACAGGGTCCTAGGTTCAAGACTTGGCAGTGAGATGTATGGTGGTAACACAGCATTTTATTCTAGCAACTTTCCATCATTATACAAGCAATGTTTAAAATGTGTCCCTGGTTTTTGGGCTTTTGTCCCCCCCCAATAAATTTTAGCTTTTTCCAGATTTCTTGTGCTGCAAAGTTCAGAGATACAGCTGAGTTTTGAGTAGATTTTACAAAGAGCTGAGAGCTGCAGGAGAGTAAAGCTTTAGTGCTGCTTATGCTAAATCTGCTTGCACTGTTAATAGCACAACAGGTTGCGTACTTGCTTTTGATGAGGAAAGCTGTGGGTTCTACTCCCACAGTAGGTAGATGCATTGCTGATACTGTATTGTGTTGCAAAAGGGGTGGATGCTGCCGTCCTTTTTGGTGAAGATACCTAGTAACTATAAACCTATCAGTTTGCCATCCATTCCTTATTGCAATATTACTAGCTCTGTTCGATTCTCGGCGAGGCTTGGGAGTGCCTTCTGTGTGGAGTCTGCATGTCCTCCCCGCTGTTGGGTAGCATTCGAGAGACATGCGTGCATAAATGGGCATGCCTTCAATGAAGGTTGGGCATCGAGCTGGCACCTTGGCGTTTCATAAAAATCTACTGCCAATCATTAGTGGACCGGAGTTCCGCTGTGGCGACCCCTTACCGGGAAAAAGCAGAAAGACCATTTTTTTAGTGTAACATAGGCAATTCATTCCTCAAGGGCAGCAGATACTTTATTTGTAGATGAAACAATGAAATATAAAGTTGTTTGCTAGCAGCAACCTCTTCATTAGTTACAGATCTCTTTAATGTGGAATTATTTAGATGACTTTTACTTCTTCAGAGATTGTGCATATTTACTGATACTGGTGGACTGTAGAAGTTTGAGTAGACTTTTATGATGGAAATGTTCTGAATTGGGCAGTTTTGTCATTATTGGTGCATGCATTTTGTTTCATTGTTTACTGGAAAAATGTTCTAAACAATAAATTTAAAATGCCCTCTAAAGCTGTACTGTATTGGACAAGGAATATAATTTAATACAATCAGGAAGGTGTGTCAAAGAGCATGTGCATGTTTCGTGTGCAAGGGGCCTGTGATTTCAAAACAGCTCAAAGTTAATATTTATCTGCCACTGGCAAAATGTATTTTTTAATGTGGGTTTCAATGCTATTTCAATGAATGTGAGTTTCAAGGGTAGAGAAATTTTAATGCTAAGTCTGTTTTCATTGTGAGACTGCAATGCTTGTTTTGCAGGTATCTATTAGTGTTTGTGCTGTAAAATGCAAAATAAAACTTTCATATGAAGTCCAAATCATCGCAGAAGTAAAGCAGTATGCACATTAGTGTTTATGGTAAATGGGGTGAAATAGCCAAGTAATGGTTCACTGGAATGGCTGCAGGGAGGAGGCTCCATTTGACCATGATTTTGTGAGGGGGGAAGGACGCCAAACTTAAAGACAGCCCCGCCTGAACTATACCTCTCAACTGTCCAGATTTTTGCAGAATGAATAGATTTTTACTTCTTATTTTTCTTTGTTCCTCATAAAATTTGTGGTTTTCTGGCAAATCATTTAGGAATTAAGTCCCTAAATAATGACAGACACTGAGTTTCAGACTTCATAACCTTCAGAAAAATGCATGCTAAAGCAAGACCTGTTATTCTATCAACTGTCTCAGTTTATACAAGAGCAATTGTTAGTACTGTTTATATGTTCCCCCAGTATATCTGGCCTTTCCCAGATTTCCTGCATTAACAGGTTGAGAGGTACATGCAAATAAATTGCTTTATAGAATTAGGCATATCAAAACCTCTCAATTGTCCCCAATTTTGGCTCAAAATGTTGCTCTTCCCCTAATAATCCCTCTGCAAAATGGCAATTTTGGAAGAAAATGAGGGTTTACAATTAATAAATAACTGTAATAATCAGAGTTATAGATTACTTTTATTTCAGAAATGCATGTAGATTCTTTTATTTTGTCAGCTGCTCAAGTTAGTAGTACTAATATTAAAAAAGTGTTGCTTCTTTGACAGGTTCCCAGCTGTATTGTGTGGCTTTTTTATATTTTTGCATCACATTTTTGGTCCGTTTTTCATAAAATTGTGTTTTTTGGCAAATTAGTGGCAAATCATTAAAGGCTGAAGTTAGAAAATGACAGACATTTGAGTTTCAGATTTCATACCCTTCAGAAAATTCATACTAATGCAAGACCTACTATTCTACCATCTTTCTACATTTATAAGAGCAATATTTAAAAAATGTCCTTGTTTTTTGGCCTTTGTTCCACTTCTATGTATGGCTTTGTCCAGATTTCTTGCTCTGAGGTTGAGAGGTATGACAAATGTGTCAGGGCCATCACAATCAGCCAGAGACATTTCAAATAGTGACATACTTGTTGCACCCCACTCCTCCATGTCGTGACTCTGGATGTTTCCAAGCAAGACAAGGAGCAGTTATGCAGTGTAAATGTGCAGAGTATCCCCTCATCCAAGGTAGACACAAGTACTACAATGGCTTTTCATCTGTCCTTGATTTTGCAGAATGTTCTGGTTTCTGTCATATTTTTATACTGTTGATTTATGCTTATTTATGCTTATTATTATTATTCAGAAAGTGCCTGTTGCTCTGTGTTTAAGTAGCAATGCTTTAATGACAAGTATATCTTCGCTGTAAGGTATCAATGAAGGCTGTCCTCCTATAATTTAGGTATATTTACATATAAAGTTTTTTATGGTATGGAATATGTGATGATATATGCTTAACAAAAGTGGTTTTGTAATGAGATATTCCAATATTCCTAAGGAATGATAAACTCGCTATACCACAATATTAATAGTGGTGTACAATGGTTCAATAACTAACTAATTAATTAAATACATAATGAATGTGTGAGCCAATAGGAAGTCTGGTAATATTATATAAAAATGGGTGGATTGAGGGAGACAGATGATTCTGACGAAGTCTCTGGATGATGAGATGAAAGCGCGCTAAATCTGTATGCTGTATTTTACTGGAATAAAGCTGTGTTCTTGCTATTGCTGGCTATTGTTTTTTAGAATCGTAATTTACAGGGAAGTGGAGGACAGCCTTCATTGATACCTTACAGCGAAGATATACTTGTTCAATGCTTTAATGACCATCGGTTAAGCTTGTCTGAAATTGTAAGATGCAAGTAAGCTTTAATAAGCATGTTGTTAAAGAACTGTCAAGATTGAAAGCCTTTCTGTTGGTGTCATGCAGAGAATACTTACATAACTAGATAACGTATAAGCCTTGGGTACTGAAATGCATATGACAGTATTTGTAATAAAGGACAGGATTACATTATTTTAAGAAGCTCATTACATTTGTTGGAGACTTGCAGTCATCTTTGCAGGCTTTACCTGTAAACTAAACAGAATGCCAATCTATTGTGTGTGGTCCATGACCTGTGCAGTAATCCTTTAAGAAATGTATCTTGAGCTTGTTTCTTTTTTGCTTTTCATTTTTTACTTTGATCATATTTTCCCCATGAAACAAGTAGATAGTTGTTGTCAGGCAGCAGGTCTTTTTTGAAGATTTTACAAGTGGGGGTATCACAGAGATTGCTACTTTCAGCATGTTACTTGGTACTTTATTAAAGCTGAATATAAATTATGATTAGAATTTAGAACGGCAGTGTAAGGAGAAGTGGGTTGAGTTGAGTGCTGCTTGTTTTACTTATACTTGATTTTGACTGGCATTCCAGTAATGTATTTAAAAAGTAATTCATTTTTTTCATGCCTCACAACCTTTTTGTTTCCATCTAGATATTAAGTAAGTTGTCATGCAGCCAATGCATTGAAATATTTTTTTTTTCTACACTTCATTTTGTCCTGATTGGACTCTCATAATGACAGTTTGGCACCCAGGGCAGCGTATTTAATTAAGGTTACAGTTTTTTTAGCACGGCCCCTCCCCTTTCTAGTTGGCCACACCCCTTCCAATTGACCCCACCCATTCAGCTGTCTCTTGCAGCCCCCCTTTGATTTGAAGTCATCAGCTGCCACTGGATGTTAGGCTATTAGAATTTTTACAAGTGACATTTTTGAAAATACCTTGTATCTTTGGCATACCAAAGATACACAAGGACAAAGTGGACCCTCCCCATGAGGCCAATTGTTAGTGCAAATGGATCCAAGACAGAATTCATGGGAAAATATATAGATAGTGTACTAAAAGATGTTCTTAAAAGTGAACAGTGCATTTGTATAGATTTGTGGCAGTTTTTAAGAAAGTTTAATGCTGTACAATGTGACAAAAAAGCCACTTTGTTAACTGTGGATGTTGTAAATTTGTACAATTCCATTCCACATACAGTGGGGATAGAGTGGTTTGAAGAATTTTTGTATGAGAGTGCATTATTCAATAATGATCACGTGACCATTCTTGTAACATTAATGGATGTTATGTTAATAAATAATTTTATTTTTTTGAGGGTCAATATTTCCTTCAAAAAACAGGATACATGCCCCTGTGTTTGCAAATATAGTGATGTTAAGGTGAGAAAGGAAATATTTACTCAATTCACCGATCATCAACAAATGGAGTTTACATTTACGTTACATTTATGATTTGTTTTTTTTTTGTTTTTTTTATGAACAGGAGAAGATAAAGACATTCAGGATTTTATATTGTATATTAGCAGTACCACTGAATTTTTGGAGTACAAAAAATATTTCAGGATCCCAGTGGTGGACCTTGGGAGGATAAATTAGACTTTAGAGAGCTTTGTTGGCAAATTAAGCTAAATGCACTCATCAAACTTGGTTTGAATGATGGTATTAGTATAACTAGTTACTTGGAACTGCGTTCTTATAAGGCTTAGAACAAAGTGTTTATATGTGGAAACAAGTTTTAAAAACTAAGTTTATACATATTATTGTAATTTATATGTCTTAAGTACAGTTATTAGATTCATATATTATTGTTCAAAATTTATATTGGAGTGATTTTTTTAGACATTGATATGGTTGGGTTTTCATTGGGTCATTTTATAACATGATTTGATTGTATGAGGTATTTAAACATGTGATTTTTTTTTTTAATATGGCTGTATTCTAAAGAAGCAAAAACTAAGACTAATTCTACTCAATGCCAGACATCTAAACCTCAAAATGCATGCACTCGAGGCACTGCTCAGTATGGAGAATATTAATATCTGTGCAGTAACCGAAACCTGGTTTAAGGCTCCAGAGAGCACCCCAGCACTACCAGGCTATAACTCATACCATACTTTTCGGCCACAGAACCCGGACCAAAACACAAAAGGCAGGGGTGTATCCATATTAATCAAGGATACCCACACCTCCAGGTTAGTGATGCAACACAATGCCTCAGAGATCATCCATGTGTAACTAACAATGGGCTAAACTGCAATTCCTATGACCCAGGACCACCATTCCGCATTTCTGGAGACACTGGAAAATATGAAGGTCCTACCAAACACCCTAATATTAGGTGATTTCAATTGCCCAAACATTAACTGGGAGAACATCTCAAGTACTAACTCTCTTGCCCATCGCTTCCTAGAATTTATAAACTCAAACTCCCTAGATCAACTGCTCAACACCCCCACCAGAGGTGACAACATATTGGACCTGGTCATCACCAACATGAGCGACTGGTGTTCTACACCAGAGGTCAACCCTTCGCTGGTTAGATCAGTCCATAGACTAATCACTCTGGATATCCACATTCTTCCCCCACCCCCAATCAAGGAAACCACCGTGAAAATCTTTTCAAAAGCAGACTACATGTTACTTAAGACTGAAGTGGAAAGATTCTCAGCCCCCATGCTAAAGGACAACGCTGTCCAAGCTGCTGAATCCCTTACAAAGGCACTCTATGAGCACCTGCAAGAATGCATGGATCATGCTGTCCCAAGTAAAACCAAGATTCACTCCTCCAAGAAAAGCAAACCAGTCTGGTGGACCCCTGCTATAAACAAACTATACAATAGAAGGAGGAAACTATTATAGAAAAGAGTGAATTTCCAAGAAGGAAGGACATCCCTGATCAGTATCAACAAGAAACTATGATCCCTCATAAATTCATCCAAGGCTAGCTTCAAAAGAAAAATTGTCAAGGACTCCAAAGATAACCACAAAGTGTTCTTTATCTATGTCAAAAACCTAGGTGGAAACTCTAAGATCTGCTCTGAGTTAGTGCAGAATGGCACACAATACACTGAACCAACTGATATTGCCATCATTCTGGCAAACAGGTTTAGTGCAAACTTCACCCCCCTCTCACCCCCTAAAGGGCCCATAACCATACCAGAAGAATGTAGAGCCCCAGCAATCACTAACGCACAGGTTAAAACAGCCCTATCCAAAGCCAAAAACACAGCTTCAATGGGACCAGACAGTGTCACAGGCTGTGTCTTACACAAACTACAAAATGAACTAACCCCTCACCTAAACACACTGTTCAAACTCAGCCTCTATACCGGCATAGAGTGGCACACAGCAACAGTTATCCTGCTCCACAAAGGTGGAAACACAATGGACCCCGGGAACTATCGCCCTATAAGCCTGACTAGCCTGGTCTGCAAGGCTATGGAGTGCATCATCATAGAACTCATTAACAAGGACATTGGGAACCTCCAAACATTGGACCCTACCCAGTTTGGCTTTGTTAAGGGCAGATCAGGCCTCCTAAACCTAGTGGACTTCTTTGAGACAGTTGCCAAAGCTTTAGATGAGGTAAAAGAGGTCCACACAGACTACCTAGACTTCACAAAGGCTTTCAACATCATTCCCCATTCTGGTATTATAGACAAGCTCACCAGCCTGAACATAAACATCTACGTCATAAGATGGGTTTCCAATTGCCTCAAGAATAGAACCCACACAGTGAGAGTTGCAGGCTCTAGGTCCGACTCTAAACTGGTTACAAGTGGCATTCCCCCAGGGCTCAGTCTTGGGACCCCTCCTGTTCGGTATATACTTCTCAGAGGTACAGGCAAGCACAGGAGGACTATGGCTGACCAAGTTCGCAGATGGCTGCAAACTGGGGGCCATAATTGACTCTCCAGTTGATACAGCCATCCTCCAGAAGGGTCTCACTGAAACAGATACCTGGTGTCAAAATCATGGCCTCAAGCTAAATATCAAAAAGTGCATAGTCATCCCCTTTAGAAAAAACAAAGTACCCATGAACTACCACATACGTGGTAGTCCCCTAAATGCAGAAAATGTAATAAGGGATCTGGGGACCAAGTAGATAGTAATCTCTCCTTTGATAATCATATTGCCAAGGTGGTTAGAAAATCCTTCTATGTGGCCCACATAATCACAAAAGGGTTTTCATCTAGAACAAGAGAGGTTATTGTGCCCCTCTACTTATCACTCATCAGACCCATCATAGAGTACAATGCCCCATTTGGGATGTACCTTACAAGACATCTGCAATAGCTGAAAAGACCACAGAAATACCTTACCAAGAGGATTACTGGCCTCTATGCAGCCTGACTGAAGAAAATCCAGCTGTACTTGATTGCATACCGCTTACTCAGAGGTGATCTCTGCCTGACATACAAGGCCATGTCCAACCCAGAATTAATGGACATGCTCCACCTAAAAAAAACAAATCCCTGAGAGCCACATGCTCTAGGGATCTAAACCTCACCACAACAATAAATAAGACTTGCGGGAAGGATAGATTCCTGTCCCAGAGACTCCCCATGCTTTGGAACAGGATTCCAATCTACTTTAGGCAGAGCCCCTCACTAACACTCTTCAAGAGAAACCTTGACAAGTGGATAGGAAACAGAAAATTTACTCCAGGGATCACTGCAGTGGCTCTGCTGGACAGAAGCACAGGGAACTAATAGCTTTGCTGGACACAGGCACACGGAACTAATCTAAGGGGGTGGCGAAAGCCAACACATTCTGGCTAGGCTTACAGATGCCCTCGGTCAGATAGTCTAGTACTTACCTATGAACCTATGAACCTATATACGCTGATGAAAGCATTAAATAAAGCTGTGTTTTATGCAAGGTTGGAGTTTTTGTCTGGAAATGGTCTTTGCTTAAAGTTTCATGCTGGTTCTTGGTTTGTGAAATTACTCATGGCTCTAGCACCCCAAGAAGAGGAGGAAATAGGTGGAGTTGAAGAATGGAAGCACCTAAAAACAGCATGTGTTAGGACTGCAGAAAAGATATGTGGTCGAGCCAGGTATGGAAATAAGGTATATAAGGAAAGTTGGTGGTGGAAAGTCATCAGAAGAAAGAAAGAGTGCAGGAAGAAGTGACTGACCAGGCTAGGAAGGACTACTGGTTGGCTAATAAAGAAGCTAAGAAAGAAGTTGCAAAAGCAAAGAATAGGGCATCGGAGGCACTGTGCCAACTCCTGGAAAGTGACTCAGTAAGGGGCACAAAGAAACTATATCAGGTTGCAAGGCAAAGACAGAAAGATAAAGAAGATAGTCAGACATCCTTCATAAGGGATGCCAGCATCAACCTGCTCACCAATTCAGAGGACATCAAAGGCAGATGGAAGGAGTATTTCCAGCAGCTTCTGAATGAAGAAAACCCCACATAAGCTGTACTGCCCAAGAAACAGCCTATGATGAGAAGAAGAGGAGCCCACCCTAGAAGAAGTAAGAACAGCACTAAGGAAGATGAAGTCTGGAAAAGCAGCAGACTTACATGAGGTCACAGCAGATATGATAAAGATGCTGGGTGAGATAGGGCAGTAATGGCTCCTGCGGGTACTAATAGCAATGTGAAGAGAAAGGCATATCCCAGATGTCTGGAGAATAAGCATACTCATGCCAGTGTACAAGAACAAAGGGGACATCCACAACTGTAGGCAGTACAGAGGCATCAAACTCCTATCACACTGCATAAAAGTTCTGGAGAGGGTGATTGATAAACGGATACGCAGAGTAGCAGAATGTAATATGGGAGATGAGCAGTTTTGATTCAGATCAGGATGCAGCATAACTGACCCGATGTTTGCATTAAGACAGATACTTGAGAAGAAGCTAGAGATGAGGAGAGAGTCCAATTGGGCATACCTAGACTTGGAGAAAGCATATGACAAGGTCCTTAAACTTGGAGAAAGCATATGACAAGGTCACAAGAAAGCTGATCTGAGCAGTACTGCATTGGTTTGAAGTCCCAGAAACATTGGTAGAATTAGTGCAGGCTATGTACAAGGACTCAATGACTCAAGTACGAACAGTGTTCGGACTCACAGAGGGGTTCCCAGTGGGAGTGGGTGTACATCAGGGTTCAGGAGGGGACGGATCAGCAAAGCTGCTGTATGCAGACAATGTGACAGTACAGGCAGACTCTGAGGTAGAACGTCAGCAAAAAATAGGAGAATGGAATACAAATCTGAAGGCACGTGGGATGAAACTAAGCACATATAAGATGGCAGTAATGGCAGCAATTTGGGGAATCAGAAGAAGCTGAGAATAGAGATAGAGGGAAAGAGAGTGGAACAAGTATACAGCTTCAAGTATCTGGAAGGGGTAGTTGAGGAGAAGGGTAGTCTGAATGAAGAGGTTAAAGCTAGAATCAGAGGGGCTGCAGCCAACTGCCACAGAATATCAGGTGTAGTCTATGACAGAAGAATGCCAAAGAAGCTGAAAAGTAAGGTGTGCAAGACAGTGGTGTGACCAGTACCACTGTATGGTACAGAACCCTGGGAAGTGAAGGCAGAACAGTTGAAGAAGCTAGAGGTGATGTAAATGAAATGCATTTGTCCTTTCTATGTGTCCATGCTTGATCTATCACTGTGTTGATTTGTTGTTCAGAGTAAACTCTTTCTAGAAATTCTTGTTTACTTATCTGTAAGGCATTTTGTGCATCAGTGTCATTATTGTGTAGTCTAAGCACCCTGTATACTTGTCCCCTCAACATGTTATGGGGAATATGTCTGGGGTGCATGCTATTTTTGTGTAGCAATGCATTTTTCTTTGTTGGTTTCTTATATATGCTGCTGCATATTTGATCCAGTTCTGATTTCCTTAGTGTTACATCCAGAAACTCTATTTCATCATAAGAATATTTATAGCTAAACTTTAGGAACTCAGTAGTGCTGTGCATATATTCCACTAGTTGATGGAGTTCGTTGGTGTTACCTCCCTATAACAAGAAAATATCATCTACAAAACGGACATAACAGTTTTTACCTTTCTGTCTTTTTAAATATGTTTTCTTAATGTTTAATTTGATGACAACAGCCAATTATTCAATCAACACTCTATATATGTCATGGTCCTTTTTTCAGTGTTCTTTGTCTGATGAAGCGGCAGTTTGTGGTCACGAAAGCGCTTACCTTATTTTTATTTTTTATTTTTCATTAAAGAGCCTTTGGTTGTATAAGTTGAGTGCATTTTTATCTATATATTTTACCTGATGCACGAAATGCCTTACAGATAAGTAAACAAGAATTTTTAGAAAGAGGTTACTCTGAACAAGAAATAAACAAAGTGATAGATCAAGCATGGACACATAGAAAGGACAAATGTAGACCCGATTTTAGAAATGTTAATAATGAAGAATTAGAGATCAGAACACCATCCACTAATACAGACAGGTTTAGAATTGCTTTTCAGTGCTCCAGTGATATCAATAATTATTGTGAGATCATAAAAAAGAACTGAAATATTTTACAAGAGATTCCAGAACTGAAGAATACTATTAATGATACACCTGCCTTCTCCTTTAGAAACAACAAGTCTCTGAAGCAACATCTTTGCAACAAGAACACCATTAATAGACAGTGTGAATCAATGAGAACAGGCACTTTTGCCTGCAGACATTGTTCCACCTGCCAGTATATTTATTCAAACACAGTCTATACACATCCTACCAAAAAATTTACTATCAGGATTAATTACTATGCAGACTGTCAAACAACTAACCTAGTGTATTTTGCATATTGTAAGCAATGTCATGCATATTACATAGGCAAAACTAACAAACTATTAAAGGACAGAATACTGGAACACATTGCAGATATCAGGAACTAGAAATAGAACAATGCACTAGCCAGTCATGTTATATCAACAGATCCTTCACATATTTTCAGGTTCTTTGTTATTCAAGTTATAAAGGCTAATTTATGAGGAGGAGACATTGACAATATTACAGAGGCAGCTGAACAGAAATGGATCCTTTTACTAAATGCTGAAAAACCACCAGGTTTAAATGACACCTTCTCTGTTAAACCTTTCTTAAAAATGAGACGTCTCAAACATTAGTTTCATTATTTTTCTTATATCTTTTTTATATGTTTTTATATGCATTTTATATATGCATTTTTATATGCCTGCTTATTACCTAGTACACAGACCCATATTTACCTTTAATAGGTTTTTAACAGTTTTTACCTTTCTGTCTTTTTAAATATGTTTTCTTAATGTTTAATTTGATGACAACAGCCAATTATTCAATCAACACTCTGTATATATCATGGTCCTTTTTTCAATGTTCTTTGTCTGATGAAATGACAGTTTGTGGTCGCGAAAGCGCTTACCTTATTTTTCTTTTTTATTTTTCATTAAAGAGCATTTGGTTGTGTAAGTTGAGTGCATTTTTATACATAGTCTTTCCTGTCTTATTGCGCTCAGCCCCATCCTTGAAGCCATTTTATGTTTTATTATGAGTGTTGAAGAAGGCAGGAGTGTAGCACTGAATAAAGAGAGTTGGTGCAGTTAACAAAATACCCCGAGCGCATATAGAAAAATGGGAAAAAAGGGGGCTGATGATAATGATGTTTTATCAAGTATAGTGTCATATTGCTTAACTAGTGTGGCCGCGGTGGTGAGGGCGGCTGCTGTGGTGCAGCGGCTAGTGTTGCCGCCTCACAGCAAGAGGTTCTCTAGTTCGATCCTCAGCTGGGGTGCCTTCTGTGTGGAGTCTGCATATCCTCCCTGTGGTCGCGTGGGTTTCCTCCAGGTGCTCCGGTTTCCTCCCACATCCCAAAGACACATTGTAGGTGGATTGGACACTCTACATTGACCCTAGGTGTGAATGCGTGTGTGTGCCTTCTGCGGAAGGTTGGATGCCGGGCTGGCAATGAGACACCATAAAACTCCACTGCCAATCATGAGCGGACAGGTGATCTGCTGTGGCAACCCCTAACCAGGAAAAGCCAAAAGAAGAAGAAGTGTCATATTGCTTAACTGAAAGGTAAATTTTGCTGGTCATGTTTTATTTGTTTTACTTGAAGTGATTGTTATAAAGGTCTTGAGTTGAATGTGTATTTTGTTCTGAGGAGGTCTATTTTGGACAAAAGCAGAGAAAAAAAAGTTTGACCGCTAATACAGTTGTAGGTCTTTGTTATTATGAGTGTTGATGGATTTTTCATACACAGTAGTGCAGGTATTCATGTACTGCTTTTTCCTTTCTTACCACAGGTGACCAGGGGGTTGGTCTCTATCCCCTACATAACCTGATGTCAGTGTTTCTTCTGACGATGATGGTGGCCATTGTGAGGCACAGGTGGGGGTGTTGGGGGCTAAATGTGTCCCAGAGGTAGACATCCCTCTTCTGCCTCCATTGTCATTACACACAGTCAGTATGCCTACACATTCCCAGTCCCCAGAGGCCACAGACATTGGTCAGTCTGAGGGTGGGGACATTGAACAGGAAAGTATGGTAACTATTGCTCCAGTGAGTGTAGACACTGCCCATAGCCAAAGATCTGAAGAGGTCCCACACAGACTGAGTGACTGGGGTGTTTGGAGGAGGCCTACTGTCTGTCCACCACCTGTTGCATTTGTCACATCACAGGCCACTCAGCACATGTTTTGGACCATCAGGGAGGCACAAGCACATTCTGAATGGAACACTAGACATATGCTTAAGGTTATGGATGCAGTACAGTCTGACATCCGTGATTGCCCCCACCATACTGGCAACACCCTAGATCAGTTGATTGATGCAATGGACAGAAGGTGGGCTGAGACAGTGTCTGTCTTGGACTGCACATTTGTGTTGGAACATGTGGTTGGAGTTGAGTGTCAGACTCATGGACATAGGTCAGCAGCCCCATCTGCTGAGAGTCCACGTGGCTGTGCACAATCATGGTCCTGCAGTGGCAGTGCATCCAGCACTACAGAGAGGAGTGTGCTATCCTCACCATGATGTGGCCGGCCATGGGCTCATGGTCCTGGACATTCCTGTGAGTGACACAGTCCCAGCAGACAGCAGTCACCAGCAGATACTAGCATTGCTTCTGACCTTGGCATGGAGGTGTCAATGCAACTCCTGGCAGTCCTAGTTCCTGTGCTTAGGCCCAGAGATGGTGAACGGTCAACTCTACCATGTATGGTCCAAAGCTGTCCACCATACACACATGTAAGGCTAGCACTGAGCTTGACCATGTACATGCACACACTCAAACTCCACTGTCAAATGTAGGTCACCTACAGGGACACACAGCACCTTTCCATGGTCCATCTTACCTGCTTCCCATCCTGACTCACATATATGCTGTCAACCATTTGGGTCAGTTTAGGCCTCCTGCACCCCCACACAAAACCCTGTGCAAGTGGTGATACCTGTGCCACATCCCTGTCATCCTCACCATCGATGCAAGGAAATGAAGCTATGTGGCTGATGCACAGGGTGACTGCATTAGTTAACATGTACTTGTGTAATGCAGTGTTGTTTTTCCATGCCACTTTTACTGGATAAAGACAGATACTGTATGTGGGCAGCTGTCATGAGTATGCCACACACGTCTGTGTACCTTATGTTGTATGATGCTGTACTGGCTGTATAGTTACACAATAACAGGCGTGTCATGGACCTGTTTATGTTTCTGTTTTAGGAGTCTGTTGGGGTAATCTATGGATACACAGTGGCAATAAAACAGTACAGGATGGCATATCAGCACAGCACAAATATGTCTTCAGCAAGGTATAGTACTATAAGTGCATAGCTCCATAGATTCATATGTGTATAACAGGCTAACAAGGACAATGGCAGCATTCAGCGTACTCGTGCATCCCTAATCTCTGAACAGGTCTGCTACCTTTGATAAGTGGCTTCTAGGTTTGGGGAACTGATGCATCTACAAGCTGTAGTGATGCAGATGACCCATCTACAAATATCCTGTATCCAGTAGACAGTTGCCCAACACCCACTATGTTTGTCATGTTCTGCATCACATTTTGTAATCTGCACATGCTGTGTCACAGCAGATGTGTGCTTCACATGTATGGGGGCCTGTTTCATGTATGGCATAATGTCTGTGTTACATACCTGTCTCTGCAGCATATACTGTGTATACCTCAGTGATGTTGTAGGCATGAAGAACAGGTGAGACATGTGTTAGTCCTGTCATGCATATTAAAGTATTTGACTCCAGTTTGGTACAGTGTTTACAGTGGACTTTTCTCTTTTTGGCTGTTTGCACTTATTTTCACTGTGATTTACCAGGGGATTCTTCTTCTTTCTATTGCTTAGTCCTGTCATGGATACACAGGAGGTACACGGTGGGATCTGACACTTCCTTGTATACAGCCATACACATCCCCTCCAAAACATTTAGGAGACAGACTACACATGTACCGTCATGACACAGACTTCATAGGGCATGTTATCTACACTGTGTATCGGTGTCTAACGGAGCCTGTGTGACTGCTACAGTTGTATGATATGCCTGTATAGTGACATAGGAAGGGTGTCATTGCACACAACAATAGCTGTGATGACTGCCACATTCAGTATAGCAGTGACAGTCTGGGATTTAAATCAAAAACCTGTTGGTGTAGGTTGTACAACAGTGAATGTATTCCCAAATCTTACCAACCAGTGAGAGTCAAAGGCTACATTATTCTCTGTGTCCATAACTCCATGTGTAATGGCTCAACTGTGTGCAGTGTGCAGACACTACATTATTTTGCAGGGGTGGATGATTTCCCACAGGATAGTATTGTGTAGTTGTTGGCAGTTAGTCTTTGTCAATAGCTCAAAGTGCACCTGACTGTATCTTAGACCATCCTGGAAAATGGTTGGCTCTGTGGGCAGCCTCTGACAGCTCCCAATATGCATTCACCTGCTAATGTACTCAGTCAGAGGGCACTGACAGTGGCTGTGACTGCAGAGAGGGAATAGGTAGACAGGGTATGCCAATAATGAAGGTTGGTGAAACCCACTGGTTACTGGCGTCATTGCAGCACAGGTCTCCCAATGCTATCTTCCCAGAGTATAACTGTCAGACACTTGCCTATTCAACAGCTGACATAACACTCTGTACATAATATACACAGTTTCCAGCAAGGCCTGCTCTCCCAATATTGTCATACACCTTGTCAGGCCATGGTTGGTGGAGTGAGACATACGTCCAATATCCATTGCATATTGTGTAACAGTCAATGGGCTCCACAGGTTACAGTTGGTAGGCATGATCTGGCCTTAAGCAAAAGTAACACTGTTTGGTCCAGTGTCACTAGGTGTACAACAGTATCAGTACTCATATCCGTGCTAACTCCTATCACAGCATTTCAGATGACATGACTCAGAGATCTGGGGACACCGCTTGGCAATACATGCCAGTTGTCCTCTGTGCAAGTAAATGTTAACAGTTGCTTCCAGCATGTTGCAGGAAGATAGTCATGCAAGTTGTCCATACAGAGCACAGACAAACACATTAGGAGACAGTAATATGTACACACTGTGTTGCTTAGTCATGCTGTGACTCACTTGGGCAAAGGATGGTCCAGGTCCTTACCTATAATGCCCTACAGCAGTGCTGTGACATCCCCACATGGGGAACTAATGTAGTGCATCATGTGTTTACCAATATGGGTGATTAGTACAGCACCTCCAATGTGAGGTCCTCCCTGGTGGGATATGGCCACAGATCAGTCTCCTTAGAACTACTGGCATGTACACCCCCCCCCCTTGCAGACAATACAGACGTGTATATCCAAACAGCCATTTATTAACTCCTGGGGATGGTTGACATAGTGTGACTGCACCTCCCCCTTCAGATGGAACAGGCAGATATGCAGAGCTCTACACCCATGCATTATGTCAGCAGCATTACAATGGCATGAACTCGGCTGTACGTAACACAAGGAACAGAGGCTCATCATGGCTCAGCAAATGTGACTGGTGGACAACTGCCATTAGGAGGCCATACAATAACAGGTGGACAGTGTTGTGTGACAGTTGGGATGAGGGTGCTCCACCTAACATGGAGGCACTACCTCCTCAGTTAAAAGAAGCAGATAGTGTTGTTGTGATGTTGAGTAGATACAGCAAGTGGCAAAAGTAGCCACCCACACAAAGCAAAACCACAATGCACAGTGTAGTTACATGTGTGACCTCAAAGGGCAGGCCTAAAATGTCAGTGACCTCTACATCATGATGCCACATATGATTGTTCTAGACTCATACCTAACCTGTACACCCACACTGTCTGTGTCAAGTACACCCCTTTGTTCCAACCAAACGTGACACATGACATTCCTACAACCTGTCTCATAACTTCCATATTTACTGAGCAGTCAGTTTCTGACCTCTCAGTGGAAGATACACAGCATCTATTGCACATGTTAACATTCCAGGCTGCATCCCACATGTGATCTGACAAGGATTACTAACACCATTGTGAAACCCTTGCAATCATACTGACACTACTGTCTCAACATCAGCTGAGTGGACAACGGCAACTGTTATACTCTTGCACAGAGATGGCACATCCACTGACTGACATAACTGTACACTTCTTTGTCTGAGTACCCTTATCTGTATGCCCACAGGGGGCAATCATCATGGACCTGATCAGCACAAATATTTGTGTTCTACATACAGTTGACTGTACACAGTTTGGATTTGTGACAGGGAGAGCATGACTATTACATGTGGTGGACATTTCCGAAGCAGTCACCATGGACCTGGATGAGTGTACATCAGTGCATACAACCCCCAAGACTCAGCCAAGCCATCTGACTATATCCCCCACTCAGGCATCATTTACAAAGAACCCACTTAGGCATCCACAATACTGTTATTGTAGGGGGTCACTAAGTAGTCCATTGTTGGCACGCATATACAACATAGGGACATCCGCCTCCAATAACTCATCTATCAGCAGCAGTGCTCAACAAGGTGCAGTCCTTGGTCCTCTATTGCTTGGAATCCATTCAACCACAATATATATGACTACAGACTGACTGCGGCTAACAATGTTGGCTGATGCCTGCAAATTGTGAGCACTCACAGAATCTCTGTGGTATGTCACTATTCTGCAAGAGTGTATTGTGAACACATGCCTGTTGATACTGTAATGGCCATAGACTCCATGCAAATATATATTTAGTATCAGTTCCATTGGTTAGAACTATGGACCTGGTAAGCAGCACATCAGTCACATGTGATGTTCATACTCAGGGGTGAAGAAACCGACCACACAGACCTGGCCACACAGGTTTACACCTAATGTGCCTCAGATCACCATGTCTCTACAGTGGTATGGCAGGAATCATATAGCATAGCTGAAGCCACAGTCACCTGTAAGTGACATATTCATAACCTCCAAGTACTCTTCCATCAGCATGCCAATATCTGAGTGCAGTGGCCATTTGGTGATGTACCATTCCAAGTAGTACTGGCAATTGCACACAACAGTATGGTCCCTCACAAGGTCACTTCATGTCTTCAGTATGCGTTCAATGGGGATAGTCTGCAATGAGTTTCACTGTCACCTGTGGCATATAGACTACTCAGAGGTGATCTGTGCCTTGCATACAGGGCAATGTGTAACCCTGCTTGATTGCATATGTTGCCTATCTGTAGGAGACAAAATAGATAGATAACCCACTGTAAGGGCATTAACCTCTTATGTGATGTTGGTACTACATGCTAGTGGGAGAGATGTGTCTAGGAGACTTAAACACATGCTTGAAACAGAACCCTGCCTAATGGCACACAGACCACCTCATTGCACCACACCACATGCCATCTGTATGATTGGCTGGGTGACAATTATCTCAACACATGGCATCTGTCTGTGTCCCTCTTGGACTGCAGCAATATGTGCTTATCCTGTTTCTACAGGTATAAAGATGTCTATGATTGTGAAGGCTGTATGGCCATTATGCCTTTTGCCAGTGAAGTTCAAACATCCTATGTTTCCATAACATGATGAAAATTGCTCTAACAGGCTCACACACAACCATAGCTACATTGAAGCTTGCACCACTTCCAATTACTGCATACAGGACAAGCCAAGACACACAAGTAGTGCAAGTTGGCTATATATAGATGGAAACATATACCTATGTAATGGTGCACACTACAGATCACAGTATGTGATGCATGCAACACACCTCATGTCTGCTAGCACTGTCAGTTCAGGACATATTATGCTTGATGACAACAGCAGGCCTTGTTGTGGTCAGTCCTTTGGGGGCCCCATCACATGCTACAAATAAAATGCTGCAAAACCCTACCTATTTCTATGTTACCAAAATTATCATATTTATGCCATTGGGACACACACATGCACCAAGTAGCCTGGATTGAAATCAGAATCCCTACCTATCTACTCCTACACACTATAGATCACAGTATTTATTGCATGTGCCATGGCTTAAATCTGAATACTGTACTGTCAGCTGGTAATCTTAAGGTGAATGACACCATCAGGCCTTGTCAAACAGGGGAGTGTGGAAGCCAGCAGCAAGTTAGATGGACAAAAAGTGCATGCCTATTACAAGTGGATAGCCTATGATAGCATGGCAGTTGTTTCACAGGGGCATACCCACACACGCACACACACACACACACACACACACACACACACACACACACACACACACACACACACACACACACACACACACACACACACCAAATAGCCTCTAGTGAGATTAGAATCTCTACCTATCTAGACTTACACACTATAGATCACAGTACTTATTGCATGCACCACAGCTTAAGTCTGGATACTAGACTGTCAGCTGGTAGTCTCAAGGTGGATGACAGCATCAGGCCTTGTAGAAGAGGGCAGTGTGGAAGCCAGCAGCAAGTTACATGGCCAAAACGCATGCAACCATTGCAGGCAGATAGCCCATAAGGGTATGGCAGTTGTTTTGGAGGGGTACACACACACACACACACACACACACACACACACACACACACACACACACACACACACACACACACACACACACACACACACATCAAGTAGCCTGGAGTGAAATAAGAAGCCCTACCTATCTAGTCTTATTCACTATAGATCACAGTACTTATTGCATGCACCACAGGTTGATTCTGTTGTATATGTGATTGGAGGCACAGTACTTGTGCACTACACAAACTAGGCATGTGTTGAACAGCATCTGTGGTCTGCAGGGTGATATTGCTTCATACTGTTATCTGCATCTAGTATCCTAGCAGTGGGATAACTGTTATTATCCTAGCTATGTGTGTACATTTACCAGTATAGCCATATGTGGCTGCTTACAATTAGATAGGCAAACCTGTGGGCAGGAACAATGTGCCCTGTCCATGCATGCGTTGGCAACATTATACATTACACTACCTGCTCACCTCCATCCCTTTACATGGTGACATTCAGCAGGCACAGAGGTCTGTAGGTAACTGGATTATGTAATGTTGTGCCCTTAGTTTGGATCCTTTGAGCAACAGCATGAATGCATGATAGTGCAGATTTACTCACCATTATTAGGGTATGTAGGACAATACAGACATCCAGACACATATTTATGTAATTAACAGCAATGTGTATATAAATGTAACTCTGTGTGTATGATATTTATATGTGTTATGTAGATGTATGGGGAGAGTCTATGTATCATTGTGATATATATAGCTATATATATATATATATATATATATATATATATATATATATATATATATATATATATATATATAGATAGATAGATAGATATCGGTCTATATCTATTTGTCACTACATAGCGATAGATATACTATGTATGTGAGAGATAGTGGCAGACAGATATGTATACCTATATGTCTGTATGTATAGACATATCTATACATAACAGGTCAGTCTGATGATGGGGAAACAGAATTGCACTCATTTTAACTAATTGTTTTGGTATGTCCAATGTGACTGTCAGTACTTATAAAGTGACTCCAGGCCACACCCACCCGTACTCTAGTCTGGGATTTCGTGTATTACAGACTATACCTTTCAACTGTCCAGAGTTTTGCAGAATGTCCAAAGTTTTTGGCTCATAGTTTTGGTCTGTTCCGCATAAAATTTGTGGTTTTCTGGCAAATCACTTGGATGAACTTAGGATTGACGTCACTAAATAGTGACATACATTTGAGTTTCTGACTTCAAATCCATCTGAAAAATGTGTTTTGAAACAAACCCTGTTATTTTAGCAACTGTTTAAGTTTCTGAGACCAGTATTTAACATATGCCCCTATTTGGTGGTCTTTGTCCCCCCATTTTGACAGGCTTTGAACAGATTGCTTGCACTAAGAGGTTGAGAGGTATGTTACAGACATTGACATCTGTCCCTGTTTCTGCAGTACTGCATGTTACTCAATATGTCCATGGCATTCCCAGCAGTCTGCTGTACATAATATGTGACTGAGGTTCATAATGTTACACCACACACATACTGACAGTCTGTAAAAACACCAGCATAATAATACCTCACATGCAAAAGATATGCCTACTTCCAGATTAGAAGCATCAACACCATCACCCATGCTAATGTCCCTAGTCCACTGAGCCACACAGACTGCCAGACACAGTAGAGTCGTCCATCACACAACCAATAGCATAAATATGTATGCTGTTATTCCTACATTATGTGTGACATACAATGTGTGATCGAGTTCTATATTACATCCCTGAGATTACCTGGTCTGCTGAGATACCATTGCTGACTTACTGTTAAAGCAGTTATATGGGAACACTGCTGTGTTGGAGGTGGGGGGACAACAGCACACAATCTGGTGGATAGACAGTAGTCCAAATATCATGGGACCCCACTGTTTAATATCTCCCTAGACTGATGTAGTGAATATTCACACCATGAGGCCTACTGATTATTAACAAACACATACTATTGGACTTTGTATCTGAAGTCCCATGTGGATGTAACTTCTGTCCACATAGCCCACTATATTTCCTTGCATAAATGCAGCAGATTCATACATACAATACCATATAATAGTAATCATTACAAGTGGTGTGTAGGTTAGAGCCTTAACTTGCGAATGCAGTAGTTGACAGGACTGTAAGTCAAGGCTGACTCTGTGTCATGCAAGCAGTACACAGCCAATACATGGATAGATACAGTTTGTGTGGGTTGTATGGCATCAACAATTTTGCTATATATATGTGAGTAGGAGTAATGTATCAGTCTCTAGGCCCCTAGGTTGTCAGTGAATGTGCTATGCGTTGTCTCTTAGGCAAAGCCAGGGTGTACTGGGCACACCTATGTCTGTCAACAGGGGCATCATCAGGGGGTTCCTCCTCCAAGTCCTCCTGTGACTGTGGTTGTAAGTGATGCAGGCACTGGGGGGGGGGTTGTGTATCCCTTCCCTTTGCTGATCCTGCTGCAGTTGTTTCTGCAGGAGCATATTGTGTAGCACAGCACATACCATGAATATATGTGCACATGTTGCTGGAGAGTACTGCAGGGCTCCACCAGATATATTAAGGCACCAAAACTGTGATTTCAGAAGACCAAACACCCAATCTATGATGTTCCTAGTTTGTGCGTGTGCCTCATTATGGCATTCTTCAGTGGGTGTATGTGCATTTCTGATGGGTGACAGAATCCATGGTTCCAGTGCATAGCTGGCATCCCCCAGTAAATGGCCATGTAGGATGTCCCCCTAGCAAGCATTTGGTACAGCTGTGATGCATGCCAGATATGGGAGTCATGATAACTGCCAGGGCTGCCAGCACACACATTCATGATAATCCCCTGGGCATTGCACATGACCTGGCAGTTGATGGAGTGGTACCCCTTGTGGTTGATGTAAATTTTACCCTCCTCACCAGTGATGAGTTGATGTGTACATGAGTGCAATCTATGGCACCTAGTATTTCAGGGTAGTGGGCTACATGGTTTAAGTGTTGCATATTGCTGGCCCTTGCTTCAGGGGTGAGGGGAAAATAAATGTGCTCACTGGCATGTGGTAGCATGGCATCCAAGAACTGGTGGAGTACACTGGAAGCAGATGCCTGTGAGACCCCCATCATGCCCTCAGTTGGTCTTTGGAAAGTACCTTAGCCAGTATCCTAAGGGCTGCACATAAATTTGTTTCCACTGGGATGGGTTCCTCTCTGTTGGCTCTGGGTCTAAGTTGAGGGCGGCAGAGCTCAGTGAGTACTTGTAGTATGTCCCTGTCCATCATGTAGTGCTCTACAATCTCCAGCTCATGTAGCTCCTAGTAGGTTACCCTGGACCTGAACACTCTTCTCTTTCTCAGTCTAAGCCTGTTGTCGGCAGCAACAACAGCGGTGACTTCAGCATCTAGCACATACAGATGTAGCAGACCTGCAGCAGCCCCTAATATTCTCTCAGTTAAAATTCCCAAGTCTGTACTCCAATGGCACAGAGTATGGGGAAAATCAGATTGTAGGGAGCATGCATATACAGCATATACTGTATAGTGCTCTGCTGTAGGTGCTGACTATGTGACTGGCTACTTATGATGCATTCCACCTGCTTAGTATATCATTAACATCATTTAATGGCCCTAGTTTAAGTTAAACTGAAGTCAAAACCTATTAATATGTCACTAGCTTTTAGATACAATCAGCACTGTGGTGCACAATGCAAACATGTGTCCCGTAGGTAAGCAAAGCTTAACAGTCAGTGTACACACCCCCCAACATGGCGGCACACCATGCAATCACATTGGAACATTCTCCTCTTAGCTAAACAAAGCTTAGAAGTGAGTGCACAAACCCCCACCTGCAAGGATACGCTCAGCACAGTGGTGTATCATGCAAACAGGCTGAAATAAGCTTAGAAGTCATTGGATACACCCTCCCCTGATGTCAGCTACCTCCTCTGTAAATAACAATGTGGTTCTCTGCTTACACAAAAGGGATATGCGGACACCATTACCCCTTTGTGCTATTCAGTAACTCCATCTCATTTGCATAGGGATCCATGCTCACAGCCTGGAAACCACATGCTTCAAAGCCCTGCCATGTTAGCAACAGCACCAATGAACTATTGCAAGTACTCCACGCAGGGTCTTCTAATACATTTCTGTCACATAATATTAATTCTTTTTCCATCTTTTTTTTTTTTATAAAGCATGTTTGCGCACTGCGGCACATCACTCAAACATGCTCAGATTATTAAAAAAAAATAATTTAACTTATTTCCTTTAGTTTGTCAGACACACAGAGGATAGTTTCTTTCATATCTGTATGTGGTATGCCATTTCTGTCCATCTAGCTACATTTTTACAGACTCGTTTGTCTGTCTATACAGACACTGACACGGGATCTGCAGAGCTGTCTATCTGCTTGCTGGATCACTCTACCTGCCTCATTTGCATGAGATTCACCTGCTTATGAGGTGATTTGCATGCCATGGAAGTTTCCATGTTGGTGAACTCATGTTCGCCACTCAGCAGCACTTACTGAATCTAAATATGTTTGCGGCCATGTTGATGCCTACATAGAAAAACATGTGTAGACTTTATTAAACTCCTCCCTGTGTTTTATAGTTTGAAATCTATAAATGTGTTTAATGAATATTAGTAAAACTTTAGAAATTTACCATAGCTTTTGTCAAACTAATTAACAGAATTTGAACACACATATACCAAAAACTGTAACTTTGCCATCAGTAACTCCTTTACTTATGCAAAATAACTTTCCTTATCCTGACACAGATCTATAAAGATCTTTATGAAGTTTCATTATTGTGGTGAATTATCATTATTTGCTCTATAAGGCACCTTTAACTTACAAAAGGTTGACTTACTGAAAGAAACATTAGACACTCACACACACACACACACACACACACACACACACACACACACACACACACACACACACACACACAAATATACACATACACACATATTTCCACATTGCCATAGACTAAAAACTGATATCAGACCACCAGATGATTATGTCTGCATTGAGTCAGAAGACAATATTCCATCAGAAATGAACGTGATGACTGCTAAATAATTGCCTGTGCATGCAGACTGTATTTTAAAAGCACTCAGTATTCAGAAATGAGCACTCACTTTGGCTCACCCATAACATTTTGTTTAGAGTCATATTTGCTAAAGAGGATTAGCGTTACTTTTATATTAAGACTTGGATGTTGCTTCTTTGATGCATATCTGCAGGACTAGACTATTCATTTCATCTAACACAGTACCTAATGACATAACAGATTTACATTAATGAATTCATAACTCCGTACAGTTTTGGGAAGTTGATGTGCTGATATGTGAAGCTGGTTTACTGGTTTAGGAAGCAGCTGTACTGGTTTTGGAAGCTGGTGTGGACTTGCTGAGGACTAACTTATGAAGCTGCTGAACTATGTCAGTCAAAGTGCTGTGTTATCAGTTAAGTGGTTTGCAGCACTTATTGGGAATTCTGTACCAGTTACCACGCAATGAAAATTCCATGATACTAAAATAGCCAGTAGTGGTCAGAAGTGTCTATAACACAGTAGCTGTAGTAAATAGACTAGCTGGCTTTAATGCTGCCAAACATCAGCATACATGGCTTATACTGATTCATTTCCACAGTACCTAAAGTTGCCATCTATCCACCATCTTTTAACTAGACTTCTGCTGTATGGCCTGGGTCTAGAAGAGAGTATCTTCACTTAAGGAGTCCATATGGAGTCTTTTAGCTGTTGGTCATTCTTAGTCTTGGCACCAAAGTTTCTGCCAATCAAACTAGTAGAGTTAATGCAATCCCTAACTCATAACCTGTTGAAGTTTCATCCATGGGCTTCCCCAGCATTAGTAATTCATTGGCTGACAACCTCCACACAAGTTAATTTGAGGTAGTAATTTATTGCATATGTAATACAAAGTCAAGGGAGGCTAAGTAATAGAAATAATTAAACAAGCCAGTAACTGAATCGCTGACACCATCCTCATCCACAAGTCAAGACAGGGTTATAGATCAGTCCCTAAGGGGGTTATTTGTGGTATTCCAGTAAGCTCTTTTAGGTCACCAATTCTTTTTTGACTATTTGTCTCAGGTATGTAAATGGGAAATTGGCTCTGGTTTACTAAATAAAGTTCATGTCAGGCTCAAATTATTTTAGACTCTGTATTTTCCATGAAGTCAAGGAGACAGACACTAGGTGACTTATTCAAAATGGCAATGGACCCACTACTGTTAGACATTGAACAATACATACTTGTTAAGGGACAGTCTTCCCTTCTGACATATGTATATTCTTTAAAGAGGTAATAGCAGCAATTGGTGAAGAGCTAATGGTGAGCAATGCTTATACTGACATTGTTAATTATGCAATACATTCTCCATAGGAGAAAAAAAATAGCAAATTAATTCACAAAATGTCAATCAATACACGAGTCTATGGATAAAACTTTTGATAAACAATGATATGTGATAATTTGGGGGGACATTTATCTGTCCATCATGATTAAGATGATAGTCATATCTTGCAGGGTCTGTACTGGGGGCATTAATTTTTGGAGTAGAGCCCTGTTGGTGATATCTTGGCCATGCTGGACATTTTTGATGTAGTATGTTGGTGTGTAAATGAAAGATGCACCATCATTATATTGATGAGGTTGTTTCCTCACAGCACTATTGCACATCCACTTAGGTAACATCAGCTTTCACATCTATGGGCTGTACAGCTTAAAGAAAAAAGGTCTTATGAAGGACAAGTATATGATACTGGAAATAAAACTAAAAAATATACTAGAATATGTTACAATAAAATTACCAGATTTGCAACTACTACCATTTATAACACCTGTCAATGAACTACTCTCCAGTTTCTTAATTGGCTTGAACTTCCACATCACCAGACTTACCTACAGATCACCTTGACTCACAAGATGATACGTAAACCTGCAGACTGCCCTGCTCTTACATCTATCCTTCACACCTACCTCCCTAACAGATCTCTGAGATCAAAAGACAAACAACGCCTGATCATTTATAAACCTAATATATAAATGGAGAAAAGCCTATACTCCTACTCAGTTTCCAAAATTTGGAATACCCCACGTCTATCCACTCAGTCAAATTATAATCTTTTTACCTTTAAACAACCATTAAAGGGATTCTTATCCAGATTGTCACCTACTTATCCAATACCTGCTTCTGTGTGCTAACCCTGGATTAAGCCTGATATACTATACCAGTTATACCATTGTTTTGTAATCTTCTACCCTTTCTTACTTACATGTATTTCTTCATCTGGCTTCCTAACCTTTATTTTCCTGATCTCAGCACTCTGTTCAGACCTACACTTTTCAGCCAAGACTCAGATTTGTTCAGCTTCAATCTCTTTTAATCTTATCTTAATTTCATACTCATGCTCTTTTATTTAAAAGTGCTGCTTATTTGACTACAGCCATTACATATTTTTGTTATATTTTGTCTACTATAACCATTAGACATCGCCTTAAATGTACATGTTGTATTATACACTATTCCTTCAAGTTGAAGTATGAATTGTGTTATCAATGATAATAGTACATGCAATGTAACATATCTGTTAGTTTAACCATGCTCTTCTGTTTTATAAATGTAATATATGTATTTAATATGTTAACAAATGTCAATCAATCAGTCAATCAATAAATAAATGTCCAGGCATCTTTTTACTTGTCTTCATACTCTTCCAATGTTGGCATCAGCTAGGGTAACACCAGTTGTTACACTGCTCACCAATTCCCTTCCAGCCTACCAGAGGTATCCACATGATTGAGGTAGTACTGGCCAAAGTGGTCTGGAGCTATAGGCAGGTATAACTTGTAGGTGACAATCAGCTATGGAATTTGGTTGATTAAAAAAGAAACATGTAAAACTAAAGACAGTCCCCTGGATTCAATAAACTCCATGCTGGAATAGTGCTATTCCTGCATGGAGTGGTTCATGTCCATGTAGCCACAGCAGCGTGCCTTGCATATTCATGAAGGCATGCTGCTGTTAAGGCTAAATGGACACAAACCATGAACAAGAGCAGGGGGCATGTTTAAGTAGTGCATGGACTACGAACATTGTCCCTGCACTTAGAAAGTGCCGTGCGGCACTTTCTAAAACAAATGCGGCATAATATTCGAGAATTTCTCTAATATTATGCCAGTATAGGCTGTGGTGGTGCAGCGGTTAGTATTGCCGCCGCACCACAAGAGGTTCGCCAGTTTGATTCTCGGCTGGAGCACCTTCTGTGTGGAGTCTGCATGTCCTCCCTGTGGTTGAGTGATGTTTAAAGACATGCAGGTAGGTGTGTGCGTGAATGGGTGTGCCTTCATTGAAGATTGGGTGTCAGGCAGGCGCCCTGACACCATAAAAAAATCTACTGCTAATCATAAGCAGACTGGTGTTCCGCTGTGGTGACCCCTAACTGAGAAAAGCCGAAAGACATTGCTATTGCAGTGTCCATGGACACTGAAATGAAATAAATGATTATTTAAGAGTCCATGGACACTAAAATACATAGGGGAGCAGTACAGCAATGCATGGGGTGTGTGACAGGTTCTTTGACACACACCTTGCATTGTAAAACTGCCATATGACACCTCACAACCTGTTAAAGCAGGAAATGTAGACAAAGGCACAAATAATGGGGGGGTAGGGACACTACTTAAATATTGCCCTCACAAACTTAGAAAGTTAATAGAAAACAGGTCATGCATTAGCATGAATTTCCAAAGGATAGAAGTCCAAAAGTCAAATGTATGGAATTATTCCTTGACAGCAGTCCATGTGAACAAAGGCACAAATAATGGGGGAACAAAGCACTACAAATAGGGACACTACTTAAATATTGCCCTCACAAACTTAGAAAGTTGATAGAAAACAGGCCATACCTTAGCATGAATTTCTGAAGGACAGAAGTCCGAAAGTCAAATGTATGGCCTTATTTCCTGACAGCAGTCCATGTGAACAAAGGCACAAATAATTGGGGGTACAAAGCACTACAAATAGGAATACTACTTAAATATTGCCATCACAACTTAGAAAGTTGATAGAAAACAGGTCATGCATTAGCATGAATTTCCGAAGGATAGCTGTCTGAAAGTCAAATATATGCCATTATTTCCTGACCACAGTCCTCAATGACTTGTCAGAAAACCACAATACTCACTAAATAACATAATAATAATATAATAATAATATAATGTCTTTTTTTACATGCTAAGGAATGTTCAAGTGTAGTTAAGCTGGTGTGCATGTTACGGCCTACTGCTTAGCATTGCTTAAACATCCCATAGGAGGTAAATAGAAATATACAACTGAAATTCCTTAACCAAGATAGTTTAGTGGTTAGAGTCCTGGCTTTACATGCAGGTATTCATGGTTCGAGTAACAAGACACGCAAGTTATTTTTGTATGGAAAAGCAGTGTTAAAATTATTTTTTTAACTTAAATTATGTATTAACTGTTTTTTTGTCAATCAGGGTAGTGTAGCTGGTGTAAAATGGAAGTGTGAGTGCATATAATGTGAAATCACCCATGTATACACAAGTGTCCCATACAGTATAGTCACACCCCTTGCTAATGTAATGAAAGCACATAGAGGGATGTCATGTAAAGTAAATCATATACATCTACTAAATGAAGCCATTATCCTGATATTTTTTTTAAATAAAAAGTGAGCAATGGTCAGAAATGCCCAGCTAAGCTTACCAGGTTTAAGCATTGCTTACATGTGATTGCTAAGCAGCAGGTAGCTCAGCTAAGCAGATTTGCACACTGTTAAGCAGTCCTCAGCAATTACCCATTTAAGCACTGTTCAACCCAGCTTAGTGGGTTTGCATGTTGCTAAGCTGTGCTCAACATTTTTTGAAATGGTCCAATGATGGCAAAGGGTGACAATATGGCCTTATTTAAACCATGCTGGCAGAAAAACAGCCATAACATGTTTAGTTTGATCTCTGCAGGAACATGTCTGGTGTTGGAGAGGGACCGCACTATCGGGCACAGGGCTGAGCATTCAGGAGTCCAGGGTCATGGCTGGACTCCTTGTCAAAAACCATGATGAGAGACTGCTGCAGGGCCAGTACCAAGCTCACAATACAAAATGGAGGGCTGTGACCATCTCACACATGATCTCACCAGTGCTGCTGGCATCCCCTGGACTGGTGAACAGGTACAGCACCACTATGCTGACCTAGCATGTTGGAAAGGTGCTCTCTTGGCCCAGTGGATCCAAGATGCATAGGCATGGAATGCTCCAGTAGTGAGAAAGTATCACTGTCAAGTAGTTTGTAGCAAATACTAGCCTGAAAATGTGATAGATAAGTATACATAATGTTTGTTTCTCTCCCCTACAACTGCAGCAGAGAGGGCTATGAACTTCGAAGCTCATGCTGACAGACTGCTGAGGCTACGCTGACAGTCTGGTAACTACAAATCTATTTTGCAGTATATTGTTGATGAGAAATAGCTTAGCTGTTAATTTTGCACACCCAGACATGGCTCGAATCCAGGGAATGGTACTAAGATGTGTGCAAATCTACACACAAGGAATCAGGAATAAATGTAAAAACAGTCAGGTAGTGTTAACAGATATTTTCTCCACAGGTTGTAAAGGTAAGGAAATGTTGGTAGCAGCTGTATGAAGGGTGTAGTAATAAACTGTGTACATCTGTTCAACTGTCCCACCACATGCCTGCAAATGACAGCAGGATAGGTACATACAACATGCACTCTTCCTGATGCATGTTTCTAAAGTGTCATGCTGCCATGGCTAGTGGTCACTGCTGCCAATAACCCTGGACACAGATAGGAAACCAGTTGAAGTATGCCAGTAGCACACTCACATAACAGCACGTCAGGTTGCCCTTCCTGTGCCAGATATGTAACCCTGACATGTACGAGTCCCCTCTAGTCATGTACCCAGAGTTGTCACAGTTTGCCCCGTACCATTCCAGGCTGACAGTTTAATAGGTATGTTTGTGCTACAGAAGCTATGGGCCATAGGCAGATGTAAAATGAGGGGAGACCCATAGGGTATTGAGCAGTACTGTTGTGGAAAACAGAAGCATAAACAGTTGTTAATGGACATTTAGTCTCTCCCCCCTCATCTGGATCAATACAATAGTTCATATACTATGAGTATGTTTTACTCCAAACATAATGTTGGGACTTGTGCTATTATTGTTCATATATTTAACTGGTTGCATGTTAACATACCTTGTTCAAATAATATTTTTGGTGGCCTGTTGCCATCAATGTTACTAGCATGCTGTCACGATGCATACTGTCATTCCATTTATGCATGTGTTCATTTTGCTATGTAACCGTTACAAATCTGTTTTATGGGGTTAATCGGAACACCCATGCATGCTGTTATAACTAATCTAGAAATGTGTTGTTCATGACTAACCAACATATTTTTTAAAACCTCAACACCATAGCTCATTTGGGAAGGCAGATCCCAGCAGATCTGCCTGCCCTGCCTCATCTGGCCATGGCACTAGGCCCCAGTATGACTGGGACCCAAGCTAGGACTTCCTCATCCGCTGGTCCTACACCACCTTCAGGTGGAACCATGTCAGGGGACGGGGTCCCCCCTTGGGAGCAGATAGGAGCCTGTCACCCACAGTCAGTTCTGGGATTTGGTGTGCAGCACCATCCAAGCTGAGTTGGGTGGGCAGCTGCACCAGATTCAGGGCCACCTGGCACACCTCAAGGGACAGACTGCCCCTCCTTTCCAGCCTCCAGCACAGCCACCTTCAGGGCCATGAAGGAGCAGTGGTGACTGTCCATGGGTGGGGATGTCAGTCCCACTGTATCCATTCCAAGAGTTCTGATTCCCAACCACACTCCTCTTCAAAGGTGTTTACCCCCTCATGTGTCATATACTACCCATCTGCTGTCTTGCCTGTCTTGTCTGTGTGCAAATGCAACCTATCCCACCCAACCTACCTCCCCAAACACACCTACAGCCCCTCCCCAACATCCCACTCTCACCTTAAAAAAAACGGGCATCTGTCCCGCAAAAACAAAATTGCCTCATACGTAGCTCTACATTTTGCCACCATGTCCAGTGATGTAAATCAATTACAACCAAATGACTCTATAATTGTATGTTGCCAGCACCCCTCCCTGTAGGGGTGTAAGGCTGTAAATTCCAAATTTGCCACATCAGTCACAACTGTTGCTGCCAAAGAAATGTATTGCTATGGTCCTTTCCTACACCCATCCTGCACATCCCTAGCTGCTTTTCATAATGTTTTACCCTCTGCTTGTCCCCATTTCACAACTTTCCTATCACCCTTTTTTCTTTTCTTTAACTCATTACAGCTGAGTGATGCCTACAGGTGTTTCTGCAGTTACCTCCTACTGCTCCTCTAGGTGTCAGATATTGCCTGTTCATATTTGCATTAATAATTCCAAAATCATGCTACATACAAGGTGTCAGAATATTTTATCTTGAAGCATACATGATGGCAAACACAATTGTATTGATATCTGACCTCTGTCAATGAGTATTTGGTAGAACTGTATCCTGATAACTTCATTTTTTTAAGGCTCAAGCCACACCCACTAGGAGTTAAAGGTACACACTCAAAAGAGTTGTACTGGAGGGAATGAGTTAAAGAAAAATAGCGTGGGTGTAATTGGGAGTAAGTGTTGCTAAGTGAAGCTAAGAGGGTTTATTTAACCATGCAAACCTGCTTATAACTGCTTAAAAGTGCCTTAATCACACTGTTTCCATCAGCCCTTGTTCTACCCGGCAACAAAATAATCAACGCTGCCAAGTCTCAAACCTGGGATGCTGTACACTATAATCACAGCAAATTACCACTACACCATCTGAGCTGTGTGAACCTGCAATGAATTTACAAACATGTCATATATTCTGGTCATTTAACATTAATGAAAACAAGTAATCACTTTCAAGTCCAAAACCCAGGCTCCTCTGCATAGCAACCACCACAACATACCTCAACACCATCTGAACTGTAGGATTTTGTAATCATTTTACAAACATATCATGCACAACAGTCATTCAACATAAGTGGTAATCATATATCCTTTGTAGTAATATCATGTACATATATATGCATATATACATACCAATACACACACACACACACACACACACACATATATATATATATATATGTGTGTATATATATATATATATATATATATATATATATATATATATATATATTTATTTATTTATTTATTAATTTATTTTATTTTTATTTTACATTTGTTAACCGGGAGATTCCAACTGGATATATG
The DNA here is from genome assembly GCF_019279795.1 of Protopterus annectens. Taxonomy (NCBI): domain Eukaryota; kingdom Metazoa; phylum Chordata; order Ceratodontiformes; family Protopteridae; genus Protopterus; species Protopterus annectens. Next base: position 495,712,519 of record NC_056730.1, on the reverse strand, counting down.
CCCATTTTCAGTGGAGGCCCTTGGAGAAAAGCTCCAGAGCAGTAAAATCATTAACAAGAGAAAGACATGTTAACCAAAAGGACATATAGAATACAAAAAGGAGAACACCGACTGCTGCAATTATGATTTTTTAATTCTGGTACCTCGGCCTTCGCCTTCTCCTGGAATACATTTTACTTAGTGCTCCACCCATTTTTATACAAATCTTTAATTAGATAATTAATGCACCATCCTTTTATTAAATAATTACAATTGTTTCATTACTACTTAAAGCAAACAAATTTGACATTTCTTAGGCTCAACTATGCAACATATTAACTAGAGAATAAATAACATTCATTTCAAAAATACTTTTGATAATATATACATGAATATAAATACTATCAATGAAATATATACCTATTATTCACACAATGTTGCCCTTGCAAGCAAACCCATTTCCCTGAATATATTTAGAAACATTAAGAAATATGTGAAGAATATGTGAAGAAACTAACACTACTGAAAACATTATTTCTAACCTGTATACTGAAAAAATCATTAACACATTACACCTCCATGTTCATCCCATTCGGAAAAATAGTTTTCAAATTAAGAATGAACCTTGACTCCATCAAAAGTAATTTTTCACGAAAAATGGCCTCATTCCCAAATACATTGGGTCTACCTAATACACTGAAGACAAATCCATCTGGTACCCCCCCATGATTGTCAAAGAAATGCTTTCCCACTGGGCTCTCCATTCTCCTGTGCCTTATGTCACCCAGGTGTTCCAAAATCCTTAGTTTAACCCTTCTAGTGGTTTGTCCTACGTACCAATTCTGTCTCTCACAGCCACATCCTATAATATACACAACCCCAGTTGAGTTGCAGTTATAGAATTCCGTGGCATTATATTTAACCCCATTGATTTTACAACCATCCAAATTCCTAATCAACTTACACACTTTACATTTTCCACACCTAAATGATCCCCTTCTATCATCTTCACACTCTTTATCATTACTTCTGAAATTTAGAATTTCCCTGAGATTAAAATATCTTTTGTATGAAAAAGTCACCCGTGATGGAAAAAGCTTTCCAATTTTCTCATCTTCACAAATAATTGGCCAAAATCTATCCACTAGTCCTTTTAAGGTCTGAGAAAAATGGGAAAATCTGGTTACAAAGAATATTTTTTCATTGGATTCCCTAGAACCACCATTATTTTTACAATGAGTGTCACGATTTTCAGAATGTCCCACCCCTCTAAATCTCACCCTGTTGCTGGACTTTCTGGTGATGCCCAACTCATTTTCCACTCTTCTTCTAGCTTTTTTAATACTCATGACAGAATATCCTCTCTTTTTATAGAAGTATAGTGCATATAAGATAGTGAGTTTGCCAACATTCACAGGCTACATTAATATATACATGTTGTAGAGGTGTTTAACAGCAAGTATAGAAGAAAGATAGAGTAGATAACTTCCATAACTCATTTCTACACATGAGAGATATGCTATGCCCTTTAGGTTTCTTTACAGTGTTCAGTGATACTATTACCCCATGCAGACATTACAAAAGCAGGAGATAAGCTGTTACTCTAGTTGCTGGAAACAGAGACATACGAGTTACTATCCAGGGGTAGTACAGGTACATAATTTGAGCAGTTTTTTGAATTGGGTGGTGGAGTTGTTATTTATTATGTACACATATATATTCATACAGAGATGCATAGACAAAAAAACAACCTTTTACTGCAACAAATCTGCAAAAAGCCCAACAAATTAGGGGGATAAAAGGCAAAACAATAGTGAAATTTTTGAAATATGGCTGCCATATGCGTAGAAGTCTGCTAGAGTGGCATGATGTGCTTTAACACAGAATGCCAGACAGATTCCGGGTCTAAAACACAAATTAATGTCAAAATTTACTGATGTCAGTGCTCACATCATCCCAGTGATTTGTCAGAAACACACAACTGTTGTGGCCAACAGACAAAACATATGAGTCACACATCAGGACAGTGTCTTGAAATCTGGACAGAGGAGAGGTATGACCGCAGTAATGTAACAGAATGGAAAAACGCATGAAAACCCTTGACAGCCACCAACCATGTCACCCAGCATCTTCTAAACCACAGTAAGACTAACACAACACTAACCCACATCAGCTTGGGACAATTACCCATGTATATCCAAATATATCATTCACTACATGGATGGAACTGTAGGGAAAAGCAGATAGTGCTGCATAAATGTCCACCCACAGCCATTTGCACCACAGTCACAACAACATACCCAGTACCCCAAATGAACTTTAAAGTAGAATGAATGAATGAACTAACATAAATGAACATATCCTGATTCCCAGTCACACAATACACTGACGGACACTGTCGCAACTCACAGCATACTGTGAATCCTGAGGTGTTACAGGACCTTTCTCAGTCTGTCCCAACAAATATACACACCTGATAGACCACCAGCAGCCATAGCAGCATGCATAGACAGATAGAAAAAGGATCTGTGACACTCACATCTTCTACTCTCCCTACCCAGCCAAACAGACATCTGCACACAACACTGCTACACAGTCTTGGCAGTTGCTTCACAAAGGCCAGACATAAATAACTCTCATATGTACAGATTTGCACAGAATGTCCAGGGTATGAGACCATATTCATAGCCACTGCTGCATACCACTTCCAGGAGTCTGCTAAGTCAATGCAATGATACCTTAAGTGCAGTCAATAATGATATCACATAACTCTGACCCTCTTACTGCAAGACATCTGGACAAGAGGGACATATCTCACATAATGGTGTTACAAACTGAAACAGTTGACAGTGTCACAGACTTTGTTGTAACATAACATCCCTGAAGGATATGATGTCTGAAACATCAATGGATGTCAGCAGTTACACTGACTACAATCCTCACATTATCCTACTGCTTTCACAGAAACAGATGTCTGAGGAACAGACCAAACATAACAGGTTAACCCCTGGGCAGTCTGTGGACATCAGGACAGTTGAGAGGTATGTCAGAGACATATCTCTGTCAGATGTCAAGTCACACAGAAAATGCATGTCCAGATGAACCCAAACTAGCAACCCTCTATGTATTTAACAGCACTACTGACTTACATCTGTACCCAATTCTGAAGCTTTGCTCTCCATGTCGCTGAGCTGTCTCCACATGCCCTCTCCTGAGGGGTATTCCCACCTACTGTCTGTGAAGCTGTAGCTCCCACAACTCCATAATGTCCTCCACACAGTGAAGGAAATGGGACAAGGCACACATGAAGTCTGTAATTATAGCACTGTGTTGCTATGGCATTGGCAAATGGAAATACAACACAGCTGCTTTGGATGAAAGTAGCAAATGGGAGACAATGATTGGTGCACAGGCTATCACCTCCTCATGAGCAGTACCTACAAAAGGCAAGCTGCTGCCTATGCAATACAGGTCTCAACCCATCTACACAAAGACAGACTGTGACTACACAAACCTAACTATTTGCATTGTTGTGAGGGAACTCCTGAGCACTATAACAGGTATGTCAATCATCTAAACATGTAATGGGATGCAGAAGGGGGGATGCAATTATGTCAAATGGGTCATTAAGCACTAGACTGTAACAAGACCTGCTGGACTCACATGCTGCTGTCCAGCACCTATGATCATTACTGCTTGCCCTGCCTGCATTGACATGGAGCACATCTCTGGCCCCTGAGTCACCCCAGCAAAGGTCAGCTCATGCATGACTACTAATGGAGTCTCTGTTGTCCGATACTGAGTATGTCACTGGTAGGCCTGCTACATGGGATGTTGTAATTATTCATATGTCACCTGTGAATGCTACTCTGATACATATGCTTGACTTACAAATGTAAGAGATGTACATACTACACGACAGGTGCAGATGTGTCTGTTGAACTGTATGTGATATACTGAGCCCATACCTGACAAATGTCCAGAGGTTTGCAGACTGACCACATGTCTGCCTCATATTTGTAATCAATGTCTCAGATACTTGTATATTCTCTGGCACATCACTGGCAACCCATTAAAGACTGATGTCATAACAAATTAGCATACATTTCATTGTCAGATATCCTGCAGAGTACACCTGTGAATGTGACACTGTCTTTGCTGGCAAATAGGTGTGTTTCAGCTAGATTCATAAAGTGACACTATTTACTGGCCTTTGCCCACCACTGATGTGTGTCTCTGTGCAGATGTCTTGCTCTAACAGGAGCTAGATTTCTTACCATGACACACATGTCAATGCAAGTGTTTCTTGTCCTGTAGGATGCTGACATTTGTGCAGTCACTGACACCTGCTTTCTAGCTGTGGAGAGCACACCAACCTTGCCAGTTCACTCATCCCATCATACATTTAGACCCCAAATGGAGGCCTGCAAAGCCACAGGAAGTGAAGTGTTGAACATTAGCATACATATACACACCTCCAGGCTGGCCAAAAAGTATGTCACATGGGTGACATCCTGAGTGCAGTCAACAGTTGACAAAACACCTACTCAAATCATAGCTTGCTACAGGCCTCCAACCATGACTATGGACACCCACCACACCTATTGGGACATGTTGGAATCTGTCAGGCTACAATTGTCTACCCTGCTCCTGGGTGACTTCAAATACCCAACCATAGTGTGCCTGACCTATGCCACCTGAACATGAACACGCATAGATTCCTTGTCTTTGTCAATGCCAATACATTGGATCAGCCAGTCAACACTGTTATGGCAGGTGGGAATCTCATGTACCTGGTCTTAACCAACATGAGTAGCCACTGTAGCACTCCTAGAGTCCCATCCCCCTTCGTAATATCTGACCACATAGCCATCACTGTTCAGGTCACCATCTCCCCTGCTCCCACCCCCCTTTATAGTGTCATACAGAGTGAACTTTACAGAAATGACTATAAATCTCCTCAGAGTAGGTAGAAGTAGCTGTACAGACAACGTCCCATTTGTTTGAACTAGCAGCACTGTCCAGGCCCACACCACAGTACTAAGTGGGCACCCACATAGCTGTATGGACTCAGCGGTACCTGACAGGACTTATGCTGAGTTGGCTTGCATTATTAATAGCATAACTGGTTGAATACTTACTTTTGATGCAGAAGACTGTGGGTTCTACTCTCACAGTATATAGATGCATTGCTGATACTGTACTGTGTTGTACTTTTAAAGGGGATGGATGCTGCAGTCCTGAGAATGTCCTCTTTGGTGGAGATATCTAGTAACTATGAACCTGTGATCAGTTTGCCATCCATTCCCTATTGCAATATCATTAGCTTATCATTTTTTTAATGTAACATGGGCAATTTATTCCTCAAAGGCAACAGGCACTTTATTTGTAGATGAAACAATGAAATATAAAATTGTTTGCTAGCAGAAACCTCTTCATTAGTAACAGATCTCTATAATGTGGAATTATTTAGATGACTTTTACTTCTGCAGAGATTGTGCATATTTACTGATACTGGTGGATTGTAGAAGTTTGAGTAGACTTTTATGATGGAAATGTTCTGAACTGGGCAGTTTTGTCATAACTGGTGCATGCATTTTGTTTCATTGTTTACTGGAAAAATGTTCAAAACAATAAATTGAAAACACTAACAACTGTACTGAATAATACAAGGAATATCATTTAATACAACCAGGAAGGTGTTTATTGATTATCTGATCAGCTCAGGTGCACCCTCTCCCAGTTCTTCGTTGGATATGTTCGACTGGAACCAGTTAAATCAGCTATCTACAAGCACAAACTTTTTTTTGTTACTGAATATTTTCACCGATTGAGTCTGAATGCTACTGAAAGTGATGAAGTGAGATTGAAGCAATCACTCCTCTTAGATCTTAATTTTGGGAGGGGGGGTTAGTTATTGTCCACACCTAGGGAGCTAAGTCCATCGTGTAGGATTTCTGCTACACAATTCTTACTGCTGAACTATACCTCTCAATTATCCAGATTTTTACAGAATGAATAGATTTTTGCTTCTTATTTTTGGTTTGAACCTCATAAAATTTGTGGTTTTCTGGCAAATCATTTAGGCATGAAGTCACTAAATAATGACAGACATTGAGTTTCAGACTACATATCCTTCAGAAAAATGCATGCTAATGCAAGACCTGTTATTCTATCAACTTTCCAAGTTTATACTAGAGCATTTTTTAGTACTGTTTGTTTGCTCCCCAATATATTTTGCTTTGTCCAGACTTCCTACATTAAGAAGTTGAGAGGTATGTGCAAATAAATCACTTTATAGAATTAGACATATCCAAACTCAACTGTTCCTGATTTTGGCTCAAAATGTTGCTCTCCCCTAATAATCCCTCAGCAAAATTGCAACTTTGGAAAAACATGGAGGATATACAATTAATTAATTGTAATGATCAGAGTTACAGATAACTTTTATTTCAGAAATACATGTGGATTGTCTTATTTTGTCAGCTGCTCAACTTAACAGCACTAATATTAAAAAGGTATCCCTTCTTTGACAGGTTCCAAGCTGTATTGTCTCTATTTTATATTTTTGTATCACATTTTTGGTCCGTTTTTCATAAAATTGTGGTTTTCTGACAAATTAGTGGCAAATCATTAAAGACTGAAGTTAGAAAATAATGACAGGCATTTGAATTTCAGATTTCATACCCTTCAGAAAACTAACTCTAATGCAAGACCTACAATATTAACTTTCTAAGTTTATAAGAGCAATATTTAACAATTGTCCTTATTTTTGTGCCTTTGTCCCACTTCTATTTATGGCTTTTTCCAGATTTCTTGCCCTGAGGTTGAGAAGTATGACAAATGTGTCAGGGCCATCACCATCAGCCAGAGACATTTCAAATTCTGACATACTTGTTGTACCCCAATCCCCCATGTAGTGACTCTGGATGTGTCCAAGCAAGGCAAGGCACAGTTATACAGTGTAAGCAGTGTATCCACAACAACTGGAAAGGCTGCAGAAATACTTCACAAAGAGAATTACTGACCTCAAACAGATGCCCTACGCAGACTATCTCAAAAAACTCCAGCTTTACTCCGTTGCATATCGCCTACTCAGGGGCGATCTCTGCCTAACATGCAAAGCTATGTCAAACCCAAAGCTGTTGGACATGCTCCACTTAAAGAAATCCCATTCCCTCCGAGCTACATGCTCTAGGGACCTAAACCTTGTCACCACAATAAACAGAACATGCTGACGGGATAAATTCCTGTCAAAAAGACTTCGCATACTGTGGAACAAACTACCTATCTATATCAAACAAAGCTCCTCGTTAGCACTCTTCAAGAAAAATCTTGATGATTGGATGGGAAATAGGAAATTCACCCCAGGGATCACTTCTGTAGCTCTGCTTGACATGGGCAAAGGAAAATAATCTTCCTGGGTGGCGAAAGAGGGGGACCTTTTTGGCTAGTTTTATATAGGCCCTAGGGCCAATAGCATAATACCTATGAACCTATGAAGTGTGCAGAGCATCCCCCCATCCAAAGTAGACAGAAGTACTACAGCGGCTTTTCAACTGTCCTTGATTTTTCAGAATGTTCTGGTTTTCTGTCATATTTTTATACTGTTGATTTATGCTTCTTGTTATTTGGAAAATGCATGTTGTTGCAGTGCCTGTTGCTCTGTGTTTAAGTAGAAATGTTTTAATTACCATCAGGTAAGCTTCTCTGAGACTGTAAGATGCAAGTAAGCTTTAATAAGCATACTGTTAAATAATTATCACCATTAAAAGCCTTTTTGTTGTTGCCATACAGAGAATATTTACATAGCTATATAATGTATAAGCCTTAGGTATTGAAATGCATATGACAGCATTTGTAATAAAGGACAGGATTACAGTATTTTCAGAAGCTCATTACATTTGTTGGAGACTTGCAGTAATCTTTGCCGGCTTTAACCGTAAATGTGTGGTCCATAACCTGTGTAGTAATCCTTTAAAAATTTTATATTGAGCTTGTTTCTTGTTTGCTGTTCATTTTTTACTTTGATCATGTTTTCTCTATGAAACAAGTAGATAGTTGTCAGACAGCAGTTTTTTTTTTTGGATAAGAAACATTTTTACAAGTGGGGGTATCACAGAGATTGCTACTTTCAACATGTTACTTGGTACTTTTATAAAGCTGAATATAAATTATAATTAGAACTGCAGTGCAAGGAGGAGTGGTTTGAGTTGAGTGCTGCTTGTTTTTTATACTTGATTTTGACTGGCATTCCAGTAATGTATTTAAAAAGTAATTTATTTTTTCATGCCTCACAACCTTTTTGTTTCCATCTAGATATTAAGTAAGCTGTCATGTAGCAAATGCATTAAAATATTTTTTTCTTCTCCACTTCATTTTGTCTTGAATGGACTGTCATAATGACAGTTTGGCACTCAGGGCAGTGTATTTAATTAAAGTCCCAGTTTATCTGGTTTTGAGCATAGCTCCACCACTTCTAGATGACCAGACCCCCTCTCATTGGCCCCACCCATTCAGCTGTCTCCTGCAGCCCTCCCTTTTGATTTGCAGTCACCACCCAAAACTGAAGCCTACACAGCTAGGCACCAACCTGTAGGTTACCAGATGGGTAGCTAACTGGCCCAATGGTAGTAGCCACTCAGTCAAAGTAGTAGAACCCACCTCTAATAGTAGATTCATCCACAACAGTATACCCCAAGGATCAGTCTGGGGGCCTCTACTGTTTGAGATATATGTATCTGAGGTACAGGACAATAGCAGTGGTCTGTGGCTGACTAGATGTACGGATGCTTGCAAGCTACCCACTGTCTTACATCCCCCTACTTGATGTGGCCATCCCCCATGAGGCACTCAACCAATTACTGACTTGTACAAGAAGCATTATCACAAACGGAATGCCCGAAGAGCCATCACTCTCCCTGCTGTGGCAGATGTCATCCACACTAAGTATGACAGTAATAATATACTGAGCATGCAATCATGTGTGAGGCAACTTGGTAGCAACCTGACAGTTTCCCACCATGTGGCTGTCTACATGGCCAACCTCACAAATATGGGTATGTCATAGGTAGGCCATAGGTAGTTGTAAAGTGAGGGAAGACCTCTAGAGTATTGAGCAGTACTGTTAAGAGGCCTATGCAGTTGTTAATGGACTTTTCTTCTCTCCCCCACCCCTAATCTGCATCACTAATTATTATTCATATACTACCAGTATGCTGTGACCAAATCTAATCTTGGACCATGTGTTACATTATTGTTCATATCATTCATTGGTTGCATGTTAACCTACCTTGTTGAAATACCATTGTCGGTGGCCTGTTGCCGTCATTGTTACTGGCATGCTGTTACAATGCTTACTGTTGTTCCAGTTATGCATGTGCTCTGTTTGCTATGCAACTGTTTCACATCTGTTATTTTGGGTTACTTGAACACCCATGCATGCCTTTAAAATCTAATATTGAAATGTTTTGTTCAAGAATAACCAATAGAAAACCTCAATAGCATAGCACGTTTAGGAAGGCCGATCCCAGCGGATCCACCTGCCCCGCCCCATCTGGCCATGGCACCCAGCACCTACACATCTGGGACCCACCATGGAACTTCATCCCCTGCAAGCCCTGCACCACCTTGGGGAGGGCGCAGAGATGAGCCTGTCATCCATCGTCAGTTCCAAGGTATGGTGTGCAGTGTCATCTGCTCTGAGTTGGGTGGCCAGCTGTACCAGATGGAGGGCTGCTTGGTGCACCTTGAGTAGCAGGCTGCCCCTCCTGTTCAGCCCCTAGCAGAGCCACCACTGGGGCTGTGAAGATGCAGTCATGACTGCCTGCAGGAAGGGATGTCAGTCCCACCGTACCCATATGGGGGCTCATGGGCTTCTGATTCAAAAACACCTTCACCATCCAAGGTGTTTACCACCCACATGTGTCATACACCACCCCTGTCTGCTGTACTGCCTGTCTTGTCTGTCTCCCCACCCAAACTACCTGCCCAGACGTACCTACAATCCTTCCCCAACATCCCACTCTAACCTTAACAAAGAAAAAAAGGGCATCGGTCCCCAAAACAATCATCGCCCCATACATAGCTGTCCGTTTCACACATGTGTCCACTGGACACATGTAATCTGGTCCAATTTGCTTGGCAACACATTTCTGTTGTCCTTACCCCTCTCTCTGGGGTTTGAGTGTCCAAATTCACCTCTAAATTCCGTACAAATTCACAGATGTTGCTGTATAAGAAATGGACAGCTATGGACCTTCCCTACACCTGTCCTCCACATCCCTAGCTACCTTTCATATTGTTTTTCCCTCTGTGTGCCCCTTTTTCACCACTTTCCTATAACCACATTTTCTTTTCTTTTAAAGGAATTAGCGTGGGTGTAAGTGGAAGTAAGCGAGTTTGTACGATGCTAAGTGAAGCCAAAACAGATTAAGCATCTGTACAGTTAACCATATGTTGGCATCACTTAGCATCATGCAAACCCAATTAAAGCTGCTTAAAACTGCTTTAATCAATCTGTCTTCGTCAGTCACTGTTCTGCCTAGCAACAAAGTAAACAGCCCTAACAAGACTTGAACCCGGGACCCTGTACACTATAATCAGCGCAATGTACCACTACACCATTTAAGCTGTAGGCATTTCTGATGCTTTTTCAAACATATCATGCAGTGAATCGTAGGGAAAAAGCTATGTGGAATCACTCAGGTTTTGTATATATACATATACAGATATATATATATATATATATATATATATATATATGTATGGAGATACATATATATGAAAAATATATTAATATATATATCAAACCCCTGGCCATTCTGTGGATGTTACCCACATAACACTGTCAGAATGTGACCCATGCAGAATATCCATGTCCACATAAACCCTGTTAAACTAGCATGAATCCATATGTATAACAGCAATACTCACATGTGTCCCTAAGTCTGGGACCTTCTCCCCCATTTTGTTTGGCTGTCTCCACATGTTTTGTTGTTAGTGGTATTTCCAACTACCCTCTGTGATGCTGTTGTTCACACACTTCCATGATGTCCTCCTCACAGACAAGGAAAAGGGGCAACACCCACATGAAGCATTCAATTATAGGAGTGTGTTGCCATGCCATTGATTATAGGAATAACAACACAGCTGCTTTGCATGCAATTAGCAAGTGGGGAACACCAGTTGGTGCATAGGCCATCACCTGCTCATGAGCATTACCTACAAAAGGCAAGCTTCTGTCTATCCAAAGCAGGTCTATACCTCTACATGGGTAGACAGAGAGACAGAGACAGAGACAGAGAAAGAGACAGAGACAGAAACAAGAATTGGAATCCAAACCAACAATACTTGGGGGAAAAAAAGGTATGTCAAACAAGTAAGAGTGTAATGGAATGCACTAGGGGGTATGCAATAATGGGATATAGGATGTTAAACAAATATGTCTCAGCAAGACTTGCTCTACTGATATATTGCTGATCAGCACCTATACATCAGATAATCTATGTAGAAGATTCTATATGAATGAGAAGTGTACTAATTGGTTCTCTGACAGAGTAGCTGATGCTTGGAACAGACTACCAAATTACATTAAAGCAAGTACTAGTTTAGATATTTTTAAGAACAGCCTGGGCATTTATTATGGGAACAAGTGTTTTGGTATATTGGCAAGTTACAAGGGCATTAATGCCCGTGCTTGAAACATTTGTATGTATGTATTTATGGATGCATATGGCCATAGCATCTGGGTCTGTCTGCAATGAAATAGATTACAGCTCAGGCCCGTGAGTCACCCCAGGAAGGAATGGCTCAAATATGACTACTACTGGAGTGTCTGTTGAACAGTACTGACTGTGACACTGCTAGGCCAGCTACTGGGATGTCATAAATATCTATGTTACTTGTGAATACAACTATGATATACATGTTTGTCTCACAAATCTGAGAGACCTATACAAGGTATTTGGATAGTAAACTAATGTTGCAGACATTTGTGTTGAACTGCATGTGATATACTGAGCTCATGCCATTCAACTGTCCAGTGTTATGCACACTGACCATATGTGTGCCTTACATTTATAGTCATTTACTTGTAGAGTTCTGTTATATCTGGCAAATCATTAGCAAATCTGTGAAGACTGACATTAGAACATACTAGCATACGAGTGTTGGGCATCCTCCAGGGTATTTCTGTGAATGTAAAGGCTACTGTGCTATCAAATGACTTAAGTGTGTTACAGCAATATTAAGAAAGTGTCACTAATTTTGGGCCATTGCCCCCCATGTATGTGTGGCATCCTCCAGATGTCCTGCTCTAACAGGTTGAGAGGTATGACTGAGCAACAAGAGTGTAAATACAGTGTGCCATACTGACACAGAACAGTTCAGATATGTATTTCATGTATTACCTGTGCACGTGTATGTATGAGTAGGTGTACCTGGAAGCCTCATAACAACAGATATGAGATGCAAAATGTCAGGTAAATAAGCTGTACATTTGTGTAATCTTAGTTTCCATGCATCCAACAGACATAAATTTCTACAGCTACTGGTTGTTGCAGTGCCCTGACGCAGACATGGGCACTAGAATAAGCATGATTATCAGGCTGAAACTGGAGAGGTTTCCAACTGTGTTATGACCTTATGTCCATGCCTACTACAAACAGCTATACATATGAGCACCTACATAGCTGAATGGACTCAGCAGTACCTCACTCATAAAACCTGCCTCCACCAAGGTAGAGTAATCCCCTTTGCTGGACAGCAGCAATACACAAACCACATAATTGGTCACTATATTACCTGTACAGGGCCAAGTAGGAGCAGGCACCAACTTGGAAGCAAGTCAACCTTTTTCTGAATGAGCAAATAAGGTCACAGGTGAATTACTGTAAGGATAACTATGAGTACAAATTGGACACATCCACCAAGGCCAATCACAAGGCCATCTTCATATCTGTCTTCAATCTTAGAGGCAACAACCCACCCCACCCTGTAATGGTGGTCAATCACATCACATACACACACACCATAGCTATAGCCAAACTGCTGCAGACAGGTTAAAGGCAAACATCATCCCCCTGTCACACTATCAGTATAGGTGGATATGCACAGTACCTGCACCACTCCCCTCATCATCAAGGAGCAGGTCCATAATGCCTATTCAAAGTCAACAAAAGTAAGTCTCCATGAGACCATTCCTGTCTGTATCCTACATGAACTCAGGCATATGCTCCCAGCTCCATTAAACACTGTACACAAGCAAAGTCTAAGCACCATTGACATCCCATCTGCAAGGTAGATGGCCACTGTCATCCCTCTACACAAATGTGAATGATGAATGGTGGTTTATGCAATGTACTGGCCCTCACTGGGGAGAACATGAGACATCAGGACCAGGAGTGCGATGCCGGTTCATATTGTGCTTATAGATGACAGGGGTATGATGTGGTTGTAAATGGTGGCTAATGATAGTCAATGGTGATGTGCAGGTTCTGTAAATAACTTTGATCAATGTATGAGGTCCTGTGATGTGTTTCTTTGTTTATGTCTTCCAGGTAATATGCAGAGGCAAAGAACACAACCATATCCTGCTGCCAAAAACGCAGCCATCACAGATGCCATCATCCAGCACCATGAGGTAATGTTTGGCCATGGCCAACACAATCTGTGGGAATGGACCATGGACGCACATACGATCAGGTCAGGCATCGGGTAACTGTCCTGATATATCGTGCCTGGCAAAGGGCTGCTGCTGTGGCTGGGGACCGTACTGCTACAAGTGGGGGTCTTGCCACACAGACCCCACTTACACCAACAGAGGAGCTCCTTGTCAACCTTTGAGCAGCCCCCACACACCAGTCAAGCCAAGAAACACAAGTTGTGGAGGTGGGTGGCACCCATGCAACAGGCAAAGAGCATCCAGTTAAGGCCCTAGTGCACATCAGTTGAACACTGTAGAAGCCATACTGGATTCTGTAGAGTATCTAGATGCATGTGTCAGGTCAAACTGCATTTGTGGGTGGGGTTTTCCAATACACACAAGTGCACATCTATGGTGAAGCACAGCAAATTGTGTACTATCAGAGCTTGCATTGTACATGTGCAAAACAGTAGCATTCATCTTGTACCAATGCCACATGTGAGTCTGCTGAAAATAACTCTCCCCTACAACTACCTAGGTCTCTCTGGCTGGACATGAGACAACAAGTATGAAGAAGGTGAGTATGGGATTGTCTTGTTGTGGCTAACCAGTACTCCGGGCATGTTAAGGTCATGCATGTTACCATGCATACAACTGTTACTCTCAGCCATATTGTGATATGTGCATGTTCATTTGTGGGGGGGTTAACTGCATTGTGTCACAGTGGTCATCACAGGGGTCTATTTACAGGAGATGTAACATATCTGTAGCATAACTCACAACCTGTCATTGCAAAAAATCTAGACAAACACTGACAAAATGGGGTCACAAAGGCCCAAAACTAGGGATAAATTGTAAAAATGAGTCTTATACAGTGCATATAAAAGGTGTACACACCCCTGTTGAAATGTCAGGTATTTGTGATATACAAAAATGAGACCACTATAAAACATTTCCAAACTCTTCCAACCTTTAATGTGACCTATGACCTGTACAATTCAATTGTAAAACAAACAGATCTGTTAGGGGAACAATTATGGCAAACAAAAAATGTACAATAATCTAGAAGCATAGGTGTAGACAGGCTGAAGATAATATTGTGATGAAGCAGCTTTTGATATAATTACAGAATTACGTCTTCTTGGGTACACACCTGACATCAATTACAGAGACTCTTTGGTTAACACCAAATAATGGTCAGCTGTCCTAATAGGAATTTCCTGACATTTAGCCAGTTGCCTGCTACAGCAACAGCCATGGTTCGCATAGAGCTTACAAAGCATCAAAGGGATGTTATTGTTGAAAGGTATCAGCCTGGAGGAAGGGCACAAAAGCATTTCCACAGCATTGCATATACCATGGAACACAGTGACGACACTCAGCAAAAGGTGGCGAAAAAATGAGGCATAAGTGACATTGTAAAAAAGTGGACATCCATCCAAATGTGTTGAAAGACAAGACCCAAACTGGTCAGGGAGGCTGTCAGGAGACATACAGCAACACTAAAGGAGTTGCATGAATCTCTGGCAGGTACAGGTTGTGTACTACATGTGACAACAATCTCACATTCTCCACATGTCTGGCCTATGGGGTAGGGTTGGAAGATGGAAGCCTTTTCTCACACAGAACAACATCCAGGTCTGTCTGAATTCTCAAGAACAATACATCAGGTCTCCCTAAAGCATGTGGAAAAATATGTTATGGTGTAGTGAGACCAAGCTTGCACTCTTTGACCACAATTCCAAAAGGTTTCTTTGGTGCAATAGCAACACTGTGCATCACCAAAAGAACACCATCTCCACAGTGAAGCATGGTGATGGCAGTGTCCTGCTTTGGGCTTGCTGTTCATAAGTTGGAAGTAGACCTTTAGCCAAGGTGGAGGGGATTATGAACAGTTACAAATACCAGTCCCTTTTTGCCCAAAATCTTCAGGTGTCTGCTAGAAAGCTGTAGATGAAGAGGAATCTCACCTTTCCACATGACAATGACCCAAACCATACATCCAAATCCGAAAAAGAATGGCTTCACCAGAAGGCTATCAATGTTTTGGAATGGCACAGCCAGAGTCCACACCTACATCCAATAGGAAATCTGTAGGGTGCCCTGAAGAGGGCTGTGCACAAGAGGTTGGAGGGTGTCTGCAAAGGAGAGTGTGCAAATATTGCGAAGTCAAAATGTGCCATGCTGATAGACACCTTCCAACGAGGCTTGACTACTGTAATTAAATCAAAACGTGCTTTAACAAAGTATTAGTTTAAGGGTGTGCACACTCATGCAACCAGCCTATTGTACGTATTACATTTTCTATATGTTACCACTAACCAATGTGTTTGTTCTTAAATTGGATTGCACAGGTTTTAGGTCACATTAAAGGTGGGAAACATTATGACATGATTTATGTGGTCTCATGCTATATAGCAGAAAAACCTGGCATGTTAACAGGGGTGTGTACACTTATTATATCCACTGTAACCATAGAAGGTTGTTAGAGTAACCAGTTTTGTTTTAACATGCCTTTACTGCAGGTTTTGAAGTGTGAAACTCAAATTATGTCATTAATTAGTGATGTCAGTCCTCAGATCATCCCTGTAGTGTGTCAAACACAGGATTTACAAGGAATAGACCAAAAATATGAGCAACACATCTAGACATTCAGCGAAACTCTATACGGTTGAGAGGTATGTTCTGTAGGAGTTGCCACTGTGCTATACAGATGAACAGCAATAATGTGTACATGGCTGCAGTGTGTGCTAAGTGAAGGCCCATCACCTAACACTACTTACATATCCAAGAGATGTATATTAGTAGTAACATTAAGTGGAAAGAGCTGCACTACATGATGTTGAGGGCCTATCCAGAGTGTGTATGTTGTGGTCTGACTGTGTCGTGAATGTCACCAGTTGGGTTTATATCATATAATCAAACTTCCAAAATATCGAACACCATAAGCTTGAACTTGGAAGTTCAAAATGTGATAACATCGAGTGTGCAGAACTGCGAATCTTCTCCCAGGGAAAACATTTGCTGTTCCGAGAAACACACACACAACACAAGCACACCAAAAATAAATAATCCACACACATACACTTTACAAAACCCTACTTCTAACCCTACACTAAGCCATACATAACCTATCCACTTACCTTAACCCACTCCCTAACCCTAAGGTCCGTAACTATCGCACACTTACCCTAAGGAGCTATACCTAAACAAACTAAATAATACACACGCATACACTTTACAAAACCCTACCTGTAACCCTACACTAAACCATACATACAGTACTACCTATCCACTTACCTTAACCTGCTCCCTAACCCTAAGGTCCGTAACTATCACACCACAGTGGAGGAAATAGCGAAGCTGCAGAATGGCCCACCAAAATCTTGCCCTAGGCAAGATTCTGATGTTCCACGGCTTCACTATTTTCTGCTTTTGATGTAGTGATTTTGATATTGTAACAGTCAACGTTTTGAGACTTTGATGTTACAATATAAACCTTCACCAGTTGGCTATTGTGAGGTCTGTGTAATATCTTTGTGCCACCTCACCTGTGTGTGTGTGTGTGTGTGTGTGTGTGTGTGTGTGTGTGTGTGTGTGTGTGTGTGTGTGTGTGTGTGCGTGTGTGTGTATGCATGCGTGTGTGTACCAGAAAACCTTATATTGCAGGTATCAATTTATATATGTCTTCTTCCCCTCACAGGTGGACATGGTGGTCATGATCCCACCTGCTCAGAATCTGATGTCAGTGTCTCTGCAGACTCTGACAATGATGGTGGTCATAGTGGGCCACAGATGGGGTTGTCAGGGGCTGAATCTGTGCAATCAGTTGGCATCCCACAGTCATCCACAATGTCCCCACACAGTCACAATGCCCACATATACCCCATCCCCAGCAGCCACAGATAATGGACAATTGGCAGGTGGTGGCATGCAACAGGCTAGTGTGGCGACTATGGCAAGTTTGAGTGTAGCCACTAGCCATAGCCAGAGTGCAGGTGAGGTTCCACACAACTGGATGGACAGGGGTGCTCGAAGGAGGTCTGCTGGTCATGAAGCTGCTATCGCATGTTCCACAGCAGGTGTCAAAAGATGCATGTTTTGTACTGTCATGGATGCACAGATTCATAGTGAATGCAACACCAGGTCTTGGGTGCAACTCTTCCTGGCTTACATGGCAACATACATGACCTTGTTGAAGCCACACATCAAAATACTGAGGTCATGAATAGCAATCCTTGAACATGGCATGTCTGTGCTAGAGCATGTGGTGGGAGATGGTGGGAGATGGGATTTGGCCATGTGGACATAGGTTAGCACCAACATCAGCTGAGTGTCTATGGGGCCATGCACCTTCACATTCCCATAGTGGCAGTACCACCAGCACTACTGAAGGGGGGTTGCTTTCCTCACCACAATGGAGCAGGCCATGGGTACGTGGTCCTGGCCAGTCCCATCAGGAAAATGGATGCAGCAGACAGCATTTGAAAAGCAGTACTGCATCTGGCCTTGGGCCTGGTGGTGCCAGTGACACCTCTGGCAGGACCAGTTCCCATGACCATGGCCAGAGATGGTGAACTGTACACTCTGCCATGTATGGTCCACAGCTGTCCAACATACCCCTGTGTAGGGCAGCCACATGACATGACTTTGTGCATACATACACACACACATGTCACCTTCACAGCCAGGTCACCTCCAGACACACACACATACCACCTCTGCATGGCTCATTCATAGAACACCCCTCCAAGCCCACACATATGATGTCAACAGTATGACCCAGCCTAGGCCTCTGGCAAACCCACACAACACCCTGTGCATATGATGATACCTGTGCCACATCCCTGTCATCCATACCACTGATGCAGGGACATGCTAATATGGTTCTGATGCACAGGTGAATTAAGTACAGTTTAGTGATGTAATGCTGTGTAAGGTGCTGTCAGTTGGCATTTGTAATGGGTACACTTCATAGTGCGTGTACCTCTTCAGCCATGATGCATTATTCGTGTTAGTAATGCTGACTGAATGTAGCCTCACATGCTAAGTCTGTTTGTGTTCTAGGTGTTTGTGTCAGCAGGAGATGGCCCTGCAGAAATTGGCAATGAGAGGTATGGCAGAGTGGTAACACATCGATCATGTCAGAGTCAAGGTACAGTTGTATATGTACACATTTACCAGGTCTGTGTAACAGTTATTGCATATGCCACAAAGCTTATAGGACTGAGAGATGTATACAGGTAACTCTATGGTGGTTGACGTCAGCAGCCCTTGTGAAGTGGACAATAGTAAGTGTAGTGGGTGGAACACACCTCAGATTGGTAAAACCCACACCCCAGAGGATATTGTGTTGACCAAACACACAAAGAATACTGTTCCCACCCACACACACACACACACACACACATACACACACACACACACACACACACACACACACATGCATGCATGCACAGGATCACTGTTGCCAGTGTTGGTTTTGGAACCCCTACCCATCTAGTTAGTGGTATTACAGTGTTATGTGGTTATCGCAGGTGGCACAGAACTAATAGTGTGATGACTGTTCCAAGGTACCTGTAAAGTGAATAACATCATGTGCCCTTGTGAGGTATGGCAATGGGGTGTGTACTGGGTGTGGAAGGACTCATTAGACTGTCACCTATGAGTCTACACACTCACAAACATTGCTATATACACCAATGCACACACAATTGTCAGTAGTAACATTAGCAGCCCTGCCTATCATGTTATTCATTCCATACTGTTACATAACTGTTGCATGCAGCACAGGGCTTATAGGGCTGAAGAGTGTCCACAAACACCTCTATGGGGGATGTGAACAGCGGCCTTTGAAAGTGGATCTTGGGACATGTACTGGGAGTACCATGACCTACAATTCTAAACCACGGGCACCCAATAGATATAGTTCTCACGCACACACAGGATACGGTTCTTACACACACACACACACACACACACACACACACACACACACACACACACACACACACACACACACACACACACACACACACACACACACACACACACACACACACATTTGCCAGGACTAAGAGTAGAACCCCTACCTATCAAGTTACTGCTAATATAGTGTTATGAATTTATCACATGTGCCACAAAGCTTAGAGAGTGAAGACAGTCCCAAGGTAATTCCAAGGTGAATAACATCACCAGGCCTTGTAAACTATGGCAATGAGTGATTTACTGGGAGAGAATGTACCCAAAATACTCTAACCTATAGTTATATACACTTAAACAGACACAAATACCCTCATACACACATTTGCCAGGACTGAGATTAGCAGCCCTGCCTATCTTGTTAGTCAGCCCATACTGCTACATAGTTCCTGCATGCAGCACAGGGCTTATTGAGTGTCACCAGATACCTGTATGGTTGATGAAGACAGCGATCCTTGTAAAGTTGACTGTGGGGCATGTACTGGGAGTACCATGGGCTAAACATGTAAAACCCAAACCCTCAATGGATCCATAGGTTCATAGGTGTGTACTAGGGGAATGGTCATACAAGCCTAGCCCATGGCAATACCCTGGCATAGTGCCACCTGATGATAGTTCCCATTGTGTCTAATGAGTATAGCCACTGGACTGATCCCCAGGGTGGGATTTCTATTCCCTATCCACTCATCCAGATTTCTATTGAAGAGGGCCAGTGAGGTGCTCTGCTTAACATGTATATGAAGTCAATTCTATAGCATGGTCAGTTTCTGGGTTATGAACCTGTCCCTCCATCATGTTCTGTTTATTACAGAAATGTGGTTGAGGTCTTTGGGGCATGTGGTGTGGACAGATTGGGTTCTTTAGATGTTGCATTCCTGACAGAGCTGGGTCAGATATGGCTTGGTAAGACAGGAAGATATTGCCACTAAGTAGCCAATATGAGACAAAGAATAGTTGGAGTTATTGGAGTCTGTTCATATAGGGCAAGTGTTTAAGGCCCAGGATCCTCTTTGTGAGGTACTTTTGCAGCCTCTCCAGTTGTTGCAGGTGTCCAGTGAGGTACATGCCAAATGAGCCATTGTACTCGTTGATTGGTCTAATGAGGGGAGAGTAGAGGGATACAATGACCTCTTACTTCCTGGATGCAACACCCTTAGTAATGTGATGCAACACATAGAAGGTCTTTCTGAACACAGTGACACTGTGGTGGTCAATAGAGAGATGACTGTCAACCTGTGTTCCCAGTTCTCTTGTAACAACTTCAGTGTTCAGTGGACTATCATCAATGTGGTAATTCATGGGAACCATGTTGTTCCCAAAGGGGATGACGGCACATTTTCTGGCATTGAGCTAAAATCCAGGGTTCTGACACCAGTCATAGGTCTCAGTGTGGCCTTTATGCAGGATGTCAACATCATGTGGGGAGGTAGTAATAGCACCTACCTTGCAGTCATCTGCAAATATTGCCAGCCAGAGTCCTTTCACGTTGGGCTTGTCGTCAGAGTTGCAGATCCCAAACATGAGGGAACCCAGGACTAAACCCTGTGGGACTCCACTCATGACTGGTCACTAGTCTGACCTGGAGTCCGCTGTTTTCACATCATGAGTTCTATCTGTGAGCCAGTTTGCAAGCCACATAGTGATATAGGGGCTGATGCCTAGCTGAGTGTGTTTGTCTATGATTCTGGAGTGGGGAAGGGTATCCAAGGATTAGTAGGGCTGCCTATCTTTTTATTTATTCCATACTGTTACATAGTTATTGCACATGACACAGAACTTATAAGGCTGCAGAGTGTCTACAGCTACCTCTACAGTGGATGACAACAGTGGGCCTTGTAAAGTGGACATATGGACATAACAGCATAAAATTGCAAAACCCACCCCCAAGGGATATGGTTCACACACACACACACACGCACATGCATGCACACGCACACACACGCACACACACGCACACACACGCACACACACACACACACACACACACACACACACACACACACACACACACACACACACACACACATTTTCCAGGACTGAGATTAGAACTCCTACCTATCTAGTTACTGATACCATAGAGTGATGCATTTATAGCATGTACCATGGAGCTTATAGGGTGAAGGGTGTCCCAAGGTATGTCTAAGGTGAGGAGCATCACCGACCCTTATAAAGAATGGCAATGGGTGATGTACTGGGTGAGAGAGGCCACAAATTACTTTAACCTAGGTATAAATCCCTATGTCACAAGATGGGCTGCTAACTGGCTCACTGACAGAACCCACAGTGTGAGAGTAGCAGACTCCAAATCTGACTTCAGACCAGTGACAAGTGGAGTATCACATGGTTGAGTCCTGGATCCTCTCCTGTTTGGTATCTACCTCTTTGAAGTACAGGCTAACATAGAAGGTCTTTGACTAACAAAGTTCACAGATGACTGCAAACTAGGAGCCATAATCGAAACTCCTAATGATGTGGATATCCTACAAAAACGCCTCACTGAGACAGATGCCTGGTGTCAAAGCCATGGCCTCATGCTCAATGCCAAAAAGTGCATTGTCATCCCCTTTGGTAAAAACTCTGTACCCATGAACTACCACATAGGTGGTAATCTACTTAACACCGAAAGTATAAGACACCTTGGGACACAGGTGGACAGTAGTCTCTCTTTTGATAATTACATCTCCATAGAAGTCAGGAAATCCTTCTACGTGGCACACCTCATCACAAAAGGTTTCTCATCCAGGAAGGAAAAACGGTCATTGTTCCCCTCTACTAGTCACTCATTACACCCATTATAGAGTACAATACCCCTTTTAGTATGTACCTCACAAGACATCTACAACAACTGGAAAGGCTGCAGAAATACCTCACAAAGAGGATTACCAGCCTCAAACAGATGTCCTATGCAGACTGTCTAAAAAAAAAAACAGCTTTACTCCGTTGCATATCGCCTACTCAGAGGCGATCTCTGCCTAACATACAAAGCTATGTCAAACCCAGAGCTGCTGGACATGCTCCACTTAAAGAAATCCCAGTCCCTCTGAGCTACACACTCTAAGGACCTAAACCTTGTCACCACAATAAACAGAACATGCTGGAGGATAGATTCCTATCCCAGAAACTTCCCATACTCTGGAACAAACTACCTATCTATATCAAACAAAGCTCCTCATTAGCACTCTTCAAGAAAAATCTTGATTGGATGGGAAATAGGAAATTCACCCCAGGTATCACTTTTGTGGGTCTGCTCGACAGGGGCACAGGAAAATAATTTTCTTGGGTGGCGAAAGCCAGGGTACCTTTTTGGCTAGGCTTATATAGGCCCTAGGGCCAATAGCCTAGTACCTACTTATGAACCTACACATATACACATTTACACACATGAATACACTCACACCCACATTTGCCAGAACTGAGATTAGAACCCTTGCCTAACTAGTTGTTTGTATTATAGTGTTACAAAATTATCACACACACCACAGAGCATGCAGGGCTGCAAGCTGCCAAAGGTACTTCTAAAATAATTGACATCAGCAAGACTGCTAAAGTAGAGCAATGGCAAGTGTACTGGGTGTGAACAGGCTCAAAATCTTTAACCTACAGGCACACACGTGCAAACACACAGTTTTACATATGCCAGGACTGAGATTAGAACCCCATACCTAACTAGTTATTTGTACTATAGTGTTACACAATTATCGCATGCACCACAGATCTTGTAGGGCTGCAGGCTGCCCAAAAGTGCTTCTAAGGTGACTGACATCAGCAGGACTGCTAAAGTAGGACAATGGCAAATATATTAGGTGTAAACAGGCTCAAAACCTTTAACCTACACACACACACACACACACACACACACACACACACACACACACAAGAACACACACTTTTACATTTGCCAGGACTGAGATTAAACCCCCTACCTAAATAGTTATTTGTACTATAGTGTTATGCAGTTATCACACACATCACAGAGGTTATAGGGCAGAAACCAGTCCAACAATACTTCTACAGTGAATGACATCAGCAGATCTTGTAAATTAGGGCAATTGGAGGTGTACTGGTTGGGAATGGACTAAACACTTTTTCCTGCACACACACATACACACACACACAGACATGCACACACACACACACACACACACACACACACACACACACACTACCCCACACACAACCACTGTTGCATATGCCGGGACTGTGATTAGAACCCCTACCTATCTAGTTATTTGTATGATAGTCTTACACAGTTATCACATGCATTATAGAGCTTACAGGACTGAAGCCAGTCCAAATGTACTTCTAAGGTGAATGACATTAGCAGATGCTATAAAGTAGGGCAATGGGAAGTGTACTGGGTGGGCAAGCCATCATAATACTTAGACCTACAGACACATACATACACGCACACACACACTCAAATACACACACACACACACACACACACACACACACACACACACACACACACACACACACACACAAAGGTAGGTGATGTGATATTCCAACTCCCACCTCAGTACCATCAGGCAATGAATCTCATCTTCATGCTGGCACATGCCAGTGGTTACAACTGGTATGTAACTATTTGTAGCAGGACATCACTCTATGCCATTCAGGGTATCCCTGTGTATAACTCACTCTGTGTGTGTGTGTGTGTGTGTGTGTGTGTGTGTGTGTGTGTGTGTGTGTGTGTGTGTGTGTGTGTGTGTGTGTGTGTCCCTGTGTGTCTCACTCTATAACTATCTGTCCCTCTCTTCCCCATGTCTATGTGTGTATGCTTGACATATTGTAATATGTTGCCCATATATATGTGTGTGCATCACAAACAACAGATACAGATATACCACATATGTACCACCTACAGCTGGCTGTGGGTAATCCTGTCTGATGGGTGTGTGTGGAGACAGGTTTACATAGCTCTGTGTATACAAAGACATTTGCACAATACAGAGATGTATAGTCTGATGTGTTTTCAGACATGGGTTTCACTTCTCTAGGTGTAGGAGCATGCTCAGTAGGATCTTCCATAGTAAGTGTGGGAATCCATTCCAGGGATAGTTGTACTCCAGTCTGGGGTGTTGTGTGCTACAGCCCTACCTTACAACCTGTTTGTGCAAGATATCTGGAGATAGGCTGCCAATATGGGGAAACAATGGGCCAAACATACAGGGGTACTGTAACTATTGCTCTTAGTGTATGAGTTGCTTGGTTACAGGGTTTGTTTTAGCAGACATTTTCTGACATATGTAATGTTTGACACTACTGCATTGTGTCATTACCTACTGACAGATATAATTGGATCATCACAGTTATTTACCAGTGAAATAAAGATGGATGATGCACAGACCTATATTATGAGATAAAGGCTAGACATTCTTGCACAATCTGGTCAGTTGGGAGGTGTGTCTATGGCCAATTGACTGATGAAGCTGTGTCAAAGGTCCGGCACCTTGATGGTATGCTGAATGGGATTTCCTGGTTGTGCAGTATTCTTCTTACCTGAAAGGTCATATCCTGGTGTGGCCATGCCTGTCAGCTGTACAGATTCTCACAGATAATCCAGATTCATGCTTCATATATCTGGTCGGTTTCCCTTAACATTGTTGTTTTCTAGCACATTTGTTGCAAATCACTCAGGGTTGCAGTCAAGGAATAATGACAGAACATTAGAGTTGCAGACTTCACACTCTTCATGATATCCATGCTACTACACACCCCATCTATTATTCTATCAACTTTCTAAGATTAAGAAGGCAATATTTCAAATGTGTCCCTATAGTTGGGCTTTTATCCCACTATTATGTATGGCTTTGTCCAGATTTCTTCTTCTACAAGGTTGAGAGATATACTACTAGCATTTAACAACATGGCCTTACATTTGCATTTTGTTGACTGGGTTATGTTGATAGTATGGACCCCATGACATTCCCTACAAAGACACTATGAGTAAGGCATGGGCTTTTGCTAAAGGTTGGTAGGCCATGTGAGACTGATGCAGGCCATCTGTAGCAAGGCAGTGCATTCTGTCACTCATATGTTCCCAGGCTACCAGGCAGTGAACCCCCCTGGGATAACAATGGTAAGTGACAGAATGCACTGCTATGCTACTAGACACCATACCTCTCTACGTATGAGATCCAGACATCTGGACATAGCCATGAGTAATTGGGTGACAAAGGCCTACATATACAGACCAGTGTAACTATTGGCCTTACAAACCTGGAAGGGTGATACAACAAACAGATTTTGCATTAGTATGCATTTTCTATAGGGTATGAAGTCTGAGACACTACAATCTATCAATATTTTCTGACTTTAGACCTCCGTGGTTTTCCAATAATTTGCCAAACAACCACTATTTCAGAGTAAAGACACCACAAATATGATGCAAACCTGTGTACATTCTGCAAAAGGTATGTACAGTTGTGAGGTATGGTAGGCACTATCTAGGTTACTCCAACCTGTGCACTGTTCATATGTGTGGCCCCCTGTACATGACCTGTCCAGCTTTCCGGCAGTAATGGATATTGACATCTGGACACAGTGTGTACAACTCCCACCATAGGTGTAGCTGACATGCAAAATAGTTGGCATTGCATTTCAGGGAACATGGCCCTCTCTACCACAGTACTGTACCTAAGCCACTAGGACACAACAGCCATGAGAAGTTGCTGGCCGCATCCTGGCAGTATTCCCCACACATATGCATAGCTCATTGACCCCTGCATATTGTGGACATGCAACAACTGATCCATGTTGATAGGGACAGCCCTGGCAATGTGTGCTCTGCTGCTATTACCCTACAAACGTACATGTTCCTGCATTTCTGTGTGAATATGGGTGTGGGGGGGCACACCTGTCAGTAGTAAACGTTTGTACAGACTGTGCTGATATTGGCTTTACATTTTGGCTCCATCTAGCATAGTATTGTGCCCTGTCTTGAAGAACAGAGGCATATCACTAGAGACCACAGGTTAGATTGTTTCATAGTTTCATAGTTTCATAGTTTAGTACTAGGCTATCTGCCCTGGGGCATTTGTAAGCCTAGCCATAGTGATGTGGCTTTTGCCACCCCATGAAATGGTACAAAAATGTACAGAATAAATTTAGAATACTGTGCCTCTGTCTAGTAGTGACACAATGAAGGTCCCCTTATATAATAGAATTAGTTTACTGTGCCCCTGTCTAGCAGTGACACAGATGTGACCCCTGGGGTACTAGCATACAATTGAGTTTCAGACTTCTTACCCTTCATAGTCTTATTGCAAATGCAAGTCCTGCTGTGATATCACTGTGTAAGTCTGTAGGGGGCTATTCCATCATTGTCGCCATTTGTGTGCCTTTGCCAGACATTCCTTTATGGTTTTCTATAGCTCACTTGCTGTGTGAGTCTGGGGGTGAGTATGGGATCCCCACAGTGACATCCATGCATGTGACCTATGATCCCCCTTAGCTGGCTCACTACATATACCGCAGTGGGATTTGTCACCTTAAATGATACTGCATAGTGTGGGGAAGCCAGTATTGTACAGACATTTCCTGGTGTCCCACATATCTGTCAGTTGTCTGCTGCTATCCCAGTAGGCCACCCCATTCCCTTGCATGCATGCAGCATTACCATAGATATGCTACCAAAACATAGTAATCCATTCATTTATTGTTAAGAAGACTGACTAAACTTGTAATTGCAGCAGTTGTGAGGATGGTGCTTGAAGGCTTCCTATGTTGCATGCACACAGTACACTGCCTATACCTGGTAAGTTACAGGTAATGTGATGTGTGTGTCATCCATTTTATTGTGTGTGCGAGTCAGAGAGAGGTGTCAGTCCTTGGGTCCCTACAGTGTCAGTGTGTGTGCTATGCATTGCCTCTTCACCAAGGCCTGGGCATGCTGGGCATGCCTCTGTCTGCCTATGGGAGCAGGCTCAGGGGCTTTCTCTTCTGAGTCTCTCTGTGCCTATGGGGACCTTGGAAATGGTGGGGGGCTCTGTGGCTCTTCCCCATGTTGTTCTTGCTGCATCTGTTTCCACAGGATCATATTGTATAGCATGGCACATACTATGAACATGTGTGCACATGTGGCTGGAGAGTACTGCAAGGCTCCACCAGATATGTCAAGGTAGTGGAACCGTGACTTGAGCATCCCAAACAAATGCTCTATAATGATCCTGGTTTGTGCGTGTGCCTCATTATGGAGTTCTTGAGTGGGTGTGTGTGCATTTGTGATGGGTGTTATCTTCCACGGCTCAAGTGCATAGCCAGCATCCCCCACCAGATGGCCTTATGGGATGTTCCCACTGGCAACTGCCTGGTACAGCTGTGATGAATGCCAGCTGTAGGAGTTGTGATAACTTCCAGGGCTGCCAGCACACACATTCATGATAATGCCCTGGCATTGCACCCGACCTGGCAGTTGATGGAGGGGAAGTCCTTGCGGTTTATGTAGACCCTACTCTGTTCACCGGGTTGTGCTTTGATGTGGATGTGCATGCAGTCTATCGCACACAGTACCTCCAGGTATTCTGCTACATGGTTGGAAGAGATGCATATTGCTGGTCCTTTCCTCACGGGTGTTGGGGAAGTAAATGTGCTCACCGGCATGTAGTAGGATGGCATCCAGGAACTGGTGGAGTACCATGGATGTAGATGCCTGTGAGATGCCCATGATGTCCCCAGTAGGTCTTTGGAACATACCTGTAGCTAGTATTCTTAATGTTACACATACCTTGGTATCCACTGGGATGGGTTCCCCTCTGTTGGCTCTGTGTCTGAGTTGAGGCCAACAGAGCTCAATGATTTGCTGCAGTATGTCTCTGTTCACCCTGTAGCACTCTATTATCTCCAGATAATGTAGCCACTGGTAAGTTGCTCTGGGTCTGAACATTATTCTCCTCCTCCTCGGTCTATGGTGGTTGTCAACATTATCTGCCTCACCACCCACAGCCTCTAGCATATACTGATGGATCAAAGCAATAACATGTTTTAGGTTAAAATTCCCCTGTATGTGTACACCAATGGTGCAGAGTTTGTGGGAAAAAACAGACTGTAAGGTGTTTGCATAGTTTATACTGTTGTGCTTCAGATGCTGCCTACATGATTGGCTGACTGTGATGCATTCCACCTGCCAGCTATGTTATTTGTACTTGATTGCTTGTATTCTGCTATTTCCCTTTTATTTTCCTTTTTTCCCTTCCCATTTCCACCTCTTATACGCCAGAGGTGCACCATGTAAACCCGTTGCCCAAAAGCAAATAGTCCTGATATCTCTATTTTTTTTTTTTTTTAGACCTGGTGTGCGCCATGCAAACTCGATTAACTAAGGTAAATGAGAGAAATGGCCCTCCCCTGGACACTAACACATTCTTCATTTCATGGAATAAGTCAATACGGCCTCAGCCATGCTCCCTTGCTTAGCTGTATTTAGCTAAGCTTATCTGGTAGCCGTGGAGCTCCAGTGTGCTTACACCAAGCATGACACACCTCCTTTTCTTGTCTGCTGCTCCTCCTGATTACACCACTGCCTTATAGCACCTACACGGTTAGGTGCAGTTTGGTACTTAGCTTCTTTTTGTGATTCAGTAAATGTCCCTCATTTGCATACTCCACTGCCTTAATCCCTAGTTACTACACTACACCAGTGCCTTTCACTTTAGCAACCACTGTTCTCTGGTATTGTTTTGATTCTGCATGCCATAGACTATAATGTTAAAATGCAGATTTCACTTAAAATTGCCTTTTCACATTTTTTTTTTTATTTTCGGCAATATCCCATTTGCGCATCTCTGCCCTATGCTTAAATTGCAGAGATTGGCCAAAAAATACCTTTTATTGTTTGTCTGTGTGTCTGTGTTTGCGTGTATATGTGTAAACTCTAGATGGTGGTGGCTGTTTACAGGGTTGCTACAGGAGTCAGCTAAAACTCATGATATATATATATATATATATATATATATATATATATATATATATATATATATACACACACACACACACACACACACACACACACACACACACACACACAGACATGCACATATGCACACATGCATACACACACATACACAAACACACACACACGCACACACACACACACACACACACACACTTGTTAGTCTTCAATCTACCCTACTGCATATCTTTTGAATGTTCTGGTTTATTTATTCTGTAGCCCTGCATTTGATCCCCTGTTTCCGTTTGCCTACTACTGTGTACCTTTGAGCAAGTCACTTAACCAAGCAATAGTTTATACCTAGTGTGCTTACCCAGTAATTGTACTATCCCTGTACTCTCACAGACAGCTACCAAGCTGTAATTATAAATATAGCAATATCATAAAAAGCCTCCCTTCAATTAAATATATTCCACAGGAATGTATTCTGCATGTGTACTGTGATAATGCACGGTATTCCCAGCTAAGCCAAGAGAAGTAGGACAGCGGATGTGTAGCATATGCCAACACAGCTAGCTAGAATTTTGTAAAAAATTATATGTCATTTGTATATCAAACTGATTTGTACAGGTGTATGTGTTGAAAATATATTTGTAAAGTTCTTTGTGTTAAAAATGTGTCAACAGTGTGCCCGGGGCAGAAAAGAAATATACATATATATCAGAATGACTGTATTGAAACTGATTAAATGTATATGTTTTAACAGGGAATACTGGAAAAGGAGAGGTTAAGCTCAGCTCCAGCTAACTTTTAAAAATATTAAGAAATTAAAGTATTTAATTTAAGCCATAAAGATTATATCTTACAGTTCTGATTTTAGTCAGAAACAAAATGTCTTGGAAAACAGGTACTAGGAAGCCTTCTGTAGTGTCTTTAGTAGTGAACTAATTGCTACTCTGGAAGAGTAGAGGTTTGATATTGTTTTATGACTTCCAGGAGCTGCAGCAGATCTTAGCTAAGCTCTGTGTGTGATATTATTGACATATATGTGCTAAATCCTGACAGCTTCTAGCCAAGGGTGGTAGCATGGGAACCGAACTCAGATGACCAGGTGTATGTGTTTCTTTCTGTAATCCATCACTAAAAGTGATATTTTAATACTAGGTGAAACTAAAGTCCCATTGCGGTCTGTTTTTGGAACCTGACAGAGAAGGACCCCTCACTTACTTCATCTTGCCTTGCTCTAGTAAGTGACCAGGGAATAGTAATTATTTAGTTCAGGCAGGAAAATATAGTGAGATTAGTTAAGTTCTGTTTTTCTGTATCTGTGTAAATCTATTTGTCTGGGTTATTTTAATATTTACTGTGATTAAAACTGGTGTTTATTGTAAATAGATATTTAGCATTTTTATGTTCTTTTATTTTTTATTATTAAATATATTTAAACTCTTCATTGTGGCTTGTCCTTTAGAGACTATTTTAACCGTTGAATGTACTTATATTTATTTGGAGACACTGTGGCCACTCCTGAAAGCATTGCTATTTGGTCAGCATTACCATTTGTATTAATTTTAATTTACTCAGTATAATTGGGTACCCTTGCAAGAGCCTTAGAGTAGCTGGCTTTGGCATGTCTGGTGGTGGTATAACTACCTTATAGTCTGAGCAGAAAGGGGCATAGCTAGTTAATCTGTGTCAGCCTTTCCCAGGTGTGTGTGTGTGTGTGTGTGTGTGTGTGTGTGTGTGTGTGTGTGTGTGTGTGTGTGTGTGTGTGTGTGTGTGCTGTTTGGAGTAGGGGCACAAAGCATTGTTTTTTTCAGAGACAGTGATGGAGAACTTGGCTTGGACACTTGACTGAGGTTTCAACTCTATAGCTGTCCCACTAGGGAGTCATACTAGGGACCTGGAGGGAGATGGATAGATAAATCCAGACCCAAGACTGAGTGTGTTCCCTCTGTGCTCTTAAGGGAAATTGTGCTTGATGCAGAGAGCTGCATCTGGAAATACTGGGTGTATTCATTTTTGTTCCAAGTGAACATCCCTCTCCAGTGTCCGTGTTGAGGCTTCAGGCTCTTTGATTACTGGCCCAGAGTGGGGACGTCACATGTACCACCAAAACTAACAGCACATGTGCCCACCTTATAAAAGGCCCCATATGAGAAAAGGGTTCATTCAACAAAATGGATACTTATTTTGACTGGGTGAATGAATCAGATATGAGCATATACATATTTGTCAAGTAGAATACATTTGATTCACAATGCACTGACTCCATTTAAGTGAACTGCAAACCAGTGTACTTAACGAGTGAACTTAAATATGAGGAGAAGGGGTGGGGTGAGTGAATTTGAGGTTACCCATCTATACACACAAACTCCACTGAAGCAGAGTAAGAGAAGTGCTTTGCTTAGTATGTAATGGAAGATTGCTATCACCCTTAATGATATTCAAAAAGAGCATTTTTGATTCAGTAGAACTGGCTTTTCTGGGGGACCATTTAAGATAATATCGGTGTTGGGGGGGGTCTCTGCTGCCTCTGTCTTTTTAGTGTTGCACATGAACACAAGGAACTCTATAGAGACACAAAAGTAAACAGAGCAGTAAGACAAGACTGTCCACTCTCCCTCAATATAGTCATACTCAGAATGGAAGCTCTAGCATGGAAAAACAGCCTGAAATTACAAGGCTAAGGAGCTCTCAGAGGATAGCGATCACATTTTCACTTATTTTAAGATGATTGTACATTCCTGTCAGATAAAATAAATCACCCCAGAAAAGTCTTTAAGAGTTTCAAAACAGTCTGGATTAAACTGCCAAAAAAAAAAGTTATGATCAGATCTGGGAAAAGGAGAAATGGGGTTGGTGTTGAAGAGATTAAGGAATACCAGGGAGCAAAGTGTTTAACATTTGCAGATATAATTTGGATACAGTTCTGGAAACAATAAGTAATAATTATACAGCCATGAATAAATTCTGCCTTAGAAAGATTAACATCATGCAAATGTTGCTAAATTGTATAATGTTACATTCTAAAATACAAGATACATTTGGGGAAATACCAGTGAGTGCAGCCCCCGCCAAAAAAAAACTCCAGCATTTAGGAATTCTATTGCAACTGTATGTGAGGGAATAGGGACCCTTAAAATAGGGCAAGCTAAAATGAAGCTAGTACAAAGTCTGACAGGTTGAGGAATGCCAGCAGGCAAGATTTGAAGAGGCATGTCATGGCAGATAATATTCATCAGGGGCTCAGAGCCAGACAGAGGAGAACCATAAAATAGGGATGGCTTGGCATAATGTTTAAAGTCTTTACCTTACAGATTCAAGGTAAGAGGTTCAATTCTAACCTTCGATTATCTGTGACGTTTGTAATAATCTGCCAGTTGATAGCTTAGCATTTACCTATAAAATAAAAGGAAGAAGACTTACTGCTAAGACAAGTCCTATGAAGTCAACAATGCTCTAACCTTCTTTGAGCAAATGGAGGTAGAAATTATGAAGGAGGTATTTATGGTAATGAGGGAGATAGGCAGATGGATATGAAAATGAGAAAACTGTTCCTAAAAGAAGATGTCATGAAATAACACATTGGGACAGGTGGAGCAACTATGGGCTGGTGTTGCAGTTCAGTGGCCAACTTCTGCTGACATTTGAAGGAGAGAAGAAAGAAGGATCAGCAGTCTTTATACTTTTGGTGAACTTGGAGCTGCTTACACTGTAGGAAAATAAAAAGAATCCTAGGAAGGAGAGGAGGGGATTACTCAGCAGAATGGGGAGTGGGAAATGTTAACCAAAATGATCAAGAAGGATTACCAGAACAGTACAATCAGTGACAATCACCTAGAGCCATGGTTTACACCATCAGTTGGCCAGCCCTTTCGCAGTAGTTCTTCCACACCACACACTCACACCTATGGCCACTTTAGAGTGTTCAGCATAGGTACTACATGTCTTTGAAATGTGGGAGGAAACTGGCACACCCTGAGAGAATCCAAACAACCACAGGGAGGACATGCAAACTCCACACAGAAGGCACCTCAGCCAAGAATCAAACCATGGAACCTCTTGCTATGAAGTGACAATGCTATTTGGTGTGCCACTGCATATAGACTAAATTGGAAAATACAAAGTTGGTGATGCTAAGAAAATGCTGGAATGATCCATATGTTCTAGCACCATGACAGGGTCAGAGATGTAGGGAGAGCAACAATCAGTAATGTAAAGCTTAAAATAGTAGAGGGAACTATATTTCATGCAGGAAAGGAAGGAGATGAAAGAGATAATTAAAGGAAAGTAGTGATACTGACTCTGCTGTACTGTAAATGGTTATTCATCCCAACTTTGGAAATCAACTCATCAGGTAAAGGGTGGGTCTAGTGGGACAAAGAAGTATCAATATGATGCAAAAGGTGAAGAAAAAATATAAAACAGCTGGAGATGGAAAAACTTCATCAGTGACAAGAGGTATGCACATTTTGTAAAATTCTCCTACAACATTCAAATGCTGCTATTGGACACAGGGAGAAGGAAATAGCTTTTTACATCACAGGAGCTGTTAACATTAACATTCAAGTTGACTCCATATTTAAGTGTGTCTACACAAAATGACCGTGCTCAGAAAGTGGGCACATTGTTGCTAACTGTGTGTTATTTAATTGTAATCAGCCTAATGTCATTGCATATTATCTGTCAGTCTGCATTTGAAAAATAACAGTAATCATGCTTACAGGGTATTTATGCTATGGGTGGTCATGTTACCCAAATGATAGTCTAAGGTAGATAGCATGCCTGATGCTAAGGGATCATATGAATGGGGAGAAAAAGGGGAAAAAGTGAATTCAGTCATGCTGAAGTGCAAGCAGTGGAATATGCAGAAGATTGGCATAAAGGGAAAACAGGTGACTGAGGCAAGAAGGGTATGATTTTATTTGGGACAGGTGCCCATTTTCCATTTTTTTTAAAAAAAAGCAGAGTGAGAAGGTAGCAAGGAACAAGTCTGGGGAGAAGGAAGGTATAGGGAAGAAAGCAGAGCCCAACAAACATGCAACAGAGGTGGAGACAGACAGGGACGGCATTGACACAAGGGGGCAACGCTGGAGAGATGCAGACTGATAAAGTGTGGGAGGACAAGTGGTGATAGGAGATGGCTACAAATGGCATTGTCAGTTATCGTTGATTCAGAACCTGACTTGTTGATCTGTTTCATCAACTTTTGAGTAATTGCCTACAAGCAGTGGAAAGATTTGGACTTGCCCCCTTACAGGACCCATATTTGAATCTGCTCATGAAGTACACTGGTTTACAATTCATTTAAGTGGAGTCAGTGCATTGTGAATTGATTATATTCTACTTGACACATATGTATATACTCAAACATGATTAATTCCACTAGTTTGAATGTGTCCATTTTGTCGAGGGAATCCTTGCCTCATTATGGTATTATTTATGAGTCATGCACATGTGCCTTTAGTTGTGGTGGTATACATGTGGAATGCATTTCAGTAGATTTTTTTTATTGGGAGATAGACTATTAATGTCATAGTTGTATTTATAATTAAAGCTTGGAGCTGTCTGTGTGAGTACAGGAATAATACAAATACAGGAAGGGATATGGTGGACAGTTTCATATCAAGCCAATTGTTTCTTTTTTCCCATGATAGCACAGTCTCTGTACTAGTGTAACATTTGTAGTTGGTATAATAGGTAAGGTATTTACCTAACTGACAGAAGGTATAGGATTTGGTTCCTACCTTTGGCCACTGTTTAGTTTTTATCTAGGCATGTAATAATCTTGCACAGGGATTAGTACTTACCCACGGGTTGAGGAGTAAGCAAAAGGTTAAGGAGTGTACCTCACAAATTCAAGGTAAAGAGGTTGATTCTTATCTCTGGGAAATTAGCTAGTCTTAAAATGGCCAACAAGGGCAACTAGCCTAGTATTTACCTATAACTAAGCTGGACATGATGAACATAAACCTTAATCCTCCTGCAAAAATGCTTTGTGTCTTTTTTATGATTTAATGTCTTGATTTTGTTGTACTGAGTAATGGCCTGGTTTTTCATTGGATTTGGATTTTTCGAACTTTAACTTTGTATGTGTGATTTCTGCATGTATTTTATAAATTATCATTTTTTTTTTATTCATTTGTTAATGGATAACCCCACAAGGCATAAGCCACTTCCTAGTTAAGTGAATTGCTCAGAAGTACACAGAATTAGGCAAAAGGAGACTGGGGGATAGTTATGTTTATATTTTCAATCTGAATATCTACATACTAGCAGAAGCCACTATTTGTCCACCAGTCACCACCCATTTATCAATCTTTCACCATGATCAGGAGCCCTACTTCTAGTCCTGTGACTGCGGACTTTGTTATAATGTTGTTGTCTATGTCTATCAAATCTATGGGTATGAAGCTACTTTAGGAAATATCTATTATTCTGCCTTTGGAAGTAAGATGACTTAGCTGTAATTGTTGATTTTGAAAGCATTCAGTTTTTATCTGCTAGATCTGATATGACATCATTTTCTAATGTGTTTTAGAAATCAATCAAGAAAGCATACTTCCATACTACCTTTCACACTATAAATCCATTTTTGCTTATTCTTATTCTGTCAGTTTTCCTACTGCTACTGACTTTTTATTTGCAATTCATTAACATACTTGACACAAAAAGTTATTGATGAACTCTCAGTAGTTCTTCTTGTGCTTAAACACCCCTTTTTATAATCTCTCTTTGGTTAGAGATTATCCCTGTTATTATATTTCCCTACATTGTTTCATTAACCTTTATTCTAAATGTTTACCAGTCTTGTCTCCCTAACGCCATCACAAAATCTCTTCCTGTCATTTCAGTCTGAATCCCTTTTGTTTCCACACATCTCTTCAAAATGTTTGTATATTTTTTATTTATTCCTGCCTACCCTTTCTCCTGCCTCAGTTTACCCAACTTTACTGAATTATTTTCATCTGTTTCTCTATATGATTCAACTCTATTTCCTGTTTCCTTATTTTCTTTGCCACATATGCACATGTCTCCCTTCCACAATTCCATACTATAGGTTCTATTTCTGCTTCTCATTTTGTTCAGTAATCTAACCAATTAGCTCTCTAAGGGGCATTTTTGGATCCCCCCAGTACACACACACGCACACACAAACACACACACACACACATTAACTTATCCCACTAATATTCATAAATATCCTTCTCCCTATCACTGTATCCAATGTAATGTTAGTTAGACAAGGTCTGAAATTATCCAGCATAAAATATCCACTTCTTGTGTCCATCTAACTGGCCCATTCTTCACAAAGAATCAGTCTAACCTATTTGTTTATATAATGCTAGCAAACAAAAAAAATAAACTGAATAAAAAGACAACAAGCAGGAACTAAAACCGCACTTTAATCTTCATCAAGCACTTCGGCACAAACCTTCACCTTCTATTTGTTTATATCACTTAATTTTAAGAAAAGATAAATTCTACTTTCAATCCATGTTTTGCAATTTATGTATGTCCTGTTTTCTTTTCTCATAATGTCCCTTGCTTCTGACTGTTCACTTTTCCCTAATTCCTTTACCCCCAAAAGAGTTTTGACTATTCTTCAGCACCACTTTGTAATCCCTTCCTACTAACTATGTACCTGTGTATACCAGCTCTCTCATTCTTGAACTAATTCCAATTTTCCAAATTCTACCCTCAGTCTTTCCCTACCAGTTTATCCTCTTCTCATCTGCATTACATTTTAACTGCTCATTCAGTATCTTTAGATTCCACTTAGACACTATAGCCATAACTTCTTTTTCTCCCTCACAATATCCTTAAATGATCGCAGTTTGCTACAGAAAAATATTTGTACTCTAATATGCCTCCGTTTTCTTCTTCATTTATCTTCCTCAGATGATACTTATATTCACACTCTTCTTTTAAATGCTCTGGTTTACTTAATCACATTTGTCAGAAAACATATAGCTTTTCTGCCCCATGCCTTTCATTTATACCATGCCACCCATTTTGTTAAGAAATACAAAAAAGGAACTTTATTTCATCCCGTTTGTATTCATCTTTAGGACCAAAAAACTACATCTAGGCCTCAGCCCCCTTTTCTTAATATACACCCATCTAACAGTGTGTAGCTTTGCCTTTTACCTCCAATCCCTACTTTCTCTTAAAGGGATTAAACCTCTCCCAAGAGCCATAGTCAGTTGACCTTTTTCTCCTCAAATCTTAGTGTGTGTGAGCTTGATATTTATTTTAAGGCCTTGCATTCTGATTAATCACACCTTTTCATTGAAGGCAGACATTTTCTATTATTAGGGTCTATGTCAAATAATTGAATGGTCACATTGTCGAACATCGTCTCATTGACAATGCAGTCCATCAAACCACCCCACCTCACCCCCCATGCTAATTATGCATACCAACTCCAAGTTTGCATTACAGTTGGGAAAAGGGTAGATTTCCTGATCCCTACCGTAAAGCGATCTCAGTCAGAATTGTTCAACAGCCTGCATTGTCAATGAGATGATACATTCGACAATGTGGTCATTCAATTATGTGACATAGATTCCTATTATTATTATTATTATTATTATTATTATTATTATTATTATTATTATTATTATTATTATTATTATTATTATCCACCTACATAGTACATGAAACAACCCCCATATATGAATTAATAATAACATTATATAATGAAAGTGAGCTTGGTGGTAAAATAATGTGTATACCTCAGAGGGCATGGCTATTGCTTTTAGAATTGCTTTTAGAATAACTGGCTGACACACCCAGGGACATTAATATCACCATTAGCTTGCTGTATTCTTTGAATGCACTATTCATTTGCTAGCAGTTTTACTGGTAGTAGTGGATGGTATAACTGAGATAAAGTATTGAAAATAGTTATGTACAGACACTAAAACCCCTGTATATACCATCTTAATAAGTCTTGACGCATGCACATAAATGTGCATCCTTAGTCAACACAAGGCTAGAATCTTATCATACCAAGTTAAGTATTTCACTGATGCAGTCCAACAGAATGGGAAATTAGTAAAAATAAACTGATACTGCATTGCTTATTAATTAATTAATTAATTAATTAAGTTTATATATCCTTTCTTAACCTTGTTAGTCCCACTAGGCTAACTAGGCTAGAGGTCTCTTTTTATGGGTGACCTGAGGTGGTATTTATACAACTCTGGGAAATTTGGCCAAGCATTTCCACTACTCTGTTTGATAGGTGCCATGGGTTCTTTTACATCCACCATAGCTTCCACCAAGTCAAGCAGATGGGACTTCTATTTAAGATGTCATCCAATGGATTCAGTCCTCTTCACCCACATGTCCATTTGGACCAGTCCTACTTTTCTATAATTTCTACACTTGCTGCCTTTAATCCTTCCAGCAGGGTTGTCCAACTTTTTCCTTCTAGCTTACAGAGCTTGTTGTTTTATCAAGATCAAGGCTTTTCTCCTTCATATAACTTAGCCTTCCATTCTGATCTTTTGTCAGTTATTTTAATTGTTTTTTCTCCCCTGACTGTATAACTGCTAGCTGTAATGGATCCATAGTGCTTATCCTGCCAGCTGACTCACTCACTTTCCTTTTCTGACAATGATGTATTCTTAACAGCATTTCTCTATGCAAAAAACAATTTCTATCCTTTGCAGTCTTCATTCATTTGTTATATCGTACATTCAGTTACTGCCTGAGACTTCTTAGGAAATGTAAATTCATTCGTATTTTTACAACTGTCCTTTTAACTTCCCTGCCACTCCATCTTTTTAACTTCTTGTTTAGACTTACTTTTTGTGCTTCCTGGAGCATCTATCTGCTCTGTTGGAAGTTCCCAGACCAATTCCACAGACTCACATTTCCAACAGAGTTTAGAACTGAGTGATGAAAAAAAACGAGTTCTCTTGCATGCAAAATATATCTAACTAGATTGCATACTTTTTTCTATACAAGATGCAAGATGAATAATGTTGCAGTGTTTTATCCCCTTTCTCTTATAGCATTGGTAAGTTTATAATTTTGATGTACTGCAGTATAAACTGCTTGTAAGGTAAGTATGTGTATGGCAGGATAAATGTCTCTGGTGATGGTGGCTGCTGCCACATCTGTGACTCCCCACCATGTGACTTTGATCAATCCAGGTGTCTAGCAGCCCTGGTACCTGTAGTCTCTGTATCACTTGTTAGTTACAAAGCTTAATATCTCAGGCTTGTACAACTTCAAGGATATTCAGTTTTCTGAATTTTGTTGTTCTGGAATGGCTCAATGCAAGGCCAGTGATTGCTTTTAACTTGATATTTTCAAATGCATTTCTTTTGTTTTCTGGATAAAGCACAGGATGCAAGTTTTGATTGAAGATACTATGCATAAAACAGTACAAATGTCAGCTCTAGCTCCTACCTGAATTTACTGTTTGTGATTACGTCCATTTCAATCAGTAAGGTAGTAGCCTGGGCTACCTATGCCAGCAGCCCTAGAATCATTATGGACCGAGCATTTCCAACTGCAGAAGATTATTAAGAATATATTGTAATATTTCCAGGTAAGGAGTTTATTAATAAGAATATGTTATAGTCCCTGGCAGTAACAGCTGTAAATATTATCTGGTCCCATAGAGCTAGTGTTTTTAACTTTTTATAGCACTAAGATCACCATATATTGTTGGGGATTCATCCTTGATTGATACTGATATAATTATAGATTACATTCTTGTTGCCTTCAACTTTTGATGCTAGTATATATATATATCCTGATATGACTGAATTTATCAATCTTGTAAAAACTAAAACAATCTTCCCATATTTTAAGTGGTATTTTTTCCTGAAAGAGATATAGTACATATTTATACTCCATATAGTTTATTTCTATGGTTCCTCAATAAAAGT
This sequence comes from Protopterus annectens, assembly GCF_019279795.1. Lineage (NCBI taxonomy): Eukaryota > Metazoa > Chordata > Ceratodontiformes > Protopteridae > Protopterus > Protopterus annectens. The sequence continues at coordinate 495,672,108 of NC_056730.1, read as the reverse complement.
GTACTCCTTGGGCTAGTATATTTATGTCTCACCAACATACATTTAAATAATTTAGGGTACATCATTTAATTAAATTTCCAAAATGCTAAATGTTGTACATTGTATACTGCAGACAAATAATTAAGAAGGGTAATTTTCTAATCTATTTTAGTAAAATATCTATTTATTTATTTAAATCCTTTGTTGACCATATTTCAGTATGATCTCCTTTGAAGTCATCTAGAAAGGTGGACGTTTTTCAGTTTAAATGTTCCAGTTCTTAGGATAAATACGTTGGTATCATAGTTATTGTGTTACAATGACAGCAGTATAATATGGGGTAAACATATACATTTAATGCTTGCTAGTATAACATGAAGTGTACCATTCCACTGGCTGGATTATAAACAGTTTGTGCTAAGGTAATTTTATTGATATAATCCAGTAATAATTCAACAGTGTTTATTCCTAATGTGGTAATTATACCACTCAGTATTTTGATGATTTAAATCTCCATTATAAGGATACTTTTGTTTTCTGTTTTGACTTGCAGTTAACCATTAAAGTAAAGTTCATACTTTACAGTAGATTTCAAAAGTGCTATTTATAAAACCCACCAATGATGAATTCTAATTTATCTGCTGCACTTCTGTTTGACTTGTTTGCTTTTTATTTGCTTGTTTGTAAACTCATTAATTTGTAATTTGGTATTCTCATATCCCAACATTCAGACTGAAGAAAAGTATTTTGTCTATCAACTGTTAGTATAAATATAAGTTAATCAATACGTGAAAATAAAATACTGATACAAATATATTACTATATCCGAAATGTTCTATGTTAACTTAAGTCATTCTAACTTTCCAGAGATGTGAAAGAAAAGCACTACTTATAGAAACCAAAGAAAAAGATATTTCAAGCATAAAAAATGTTACATTGTTTTTGCAGGGGTTATACCCATAAATCTTCAACTTTCTCTTGTATTTTTTCTTTTTTAAACAACTCATTCTTCCTTACAAGTTTACATAAACATGCAATCTACCTGGATATATCTATTGCTACAAATGCACTATCTTTCTGTTTTAACATTTTTTTCTTACGCACTAGAAAATGGACAAGTACTTTTGATTTAAGAATTAAAAGTTTTCACAATGACCCACCTGTTATTATACTTTTTCATCATTAATGAATGTTCATACATACTGCCTTCACTAATAAATACCACCAATTTGAAATCATGCTTAGTATGTCTGTCTGTGTGTATGCATTTTGTTTGTTAAACAGTGATCCAAGTGGATGTTTTTCAGGTTCTGCTTGGAGATACAGAAAAAAAAAATAATTAGTACAGTACAGTCGAACCTAGGATGACATATAAATGAAGAAAGAGTATAATCCAGATATGCAGTAATTCTCCTAAAAAGAAAAGCAACGATCACAGTAAATGATTCCAAAATATATACAGTATGTACAGCAAAACTGACAAAACAATGGATAGGGTTATAAATATTACATCTCTATCTAAACATGTTTATTAAGACCATCTACCTTTCTCGTGCACTGCTTCTAGCAGTAGAGCCCAAGAATAACTCTTCTCTGTATGTCCTAATGTTATCTCCTAGTTATTTCTTTCTCTGCTCTTTCTTGCCTCTCTCATTTGTAATCTGCTCAAAACTTATGCCATATTATTCCTAGTTTTTTTTTTCATTCATCCCTTCCTCTACAGACAGAGTAGTGAATAAACTGTACACTTGCATACAGTACAGTGTACCTATGACTGGCAAATGCACATTTCTTTAAACAAGAAACATCTTTACCGAAATATCACCTATGACACAGGCAATCATACATTTGTATAAATGGAAACAAATCACATTGACATATTTTCAGTTGCAAACATTGTACATCACATATAATCTTCTAGACAGTCATTTTCAGTCGAACATTGTATAGCACATTTAATTTCTGCCTTCTGTTAAATGACATTCATTCTCCAAAACATTATTCTGCATGTATTATTTCCACGCTTCCCATTTTTTCTATTAAATTTGCTCCTGCCCTATTCTAAAGATCCCACTTCCAGTTCTTTTATCTCTGTAACTATAGTCACTACCTCTAGAATGGTTGGTTTAGACTTTGATTTCCATTTTCTAGTAATTGTTTTTTTTGGCAGCAATTAGAATTAAACTCAGCAAGGCATTACACGATGACTAGGCAATGCTGTTTCTGTATCACAGCTCAAAAAAAAATAATTTCTTTATTTAAACCAATTTGCTCACCCAATATTTTTGACAGAGTATTCTGCCGGGAATTTTTAAAGTCTGCCAACTCATTCCACTCCCAAAAAATATGTTCCCAACTATCTCTTTCTTCCCCATCACACATCCACCACTAACAATCTGCCCAAGAAAAAAATTCTTTAGCGTCTGTCTGGGCTATACAAATACCTGTAGAAACACTTATTTGCAAAAATCCTAAATGTTCTGGACTTTGTTGCATATTTGGGAGACATACATATATTTTCCCATTATTTTTCTTTGTGTATAGCTTATTCAGTCTCTCTTCCCAATCCTTTCTAACCTCCACTGATTGATTCCTATAGTTATCATGCAATATTTTATATGCCCTGCTAATTATTCCTTTTTTAACAGCAGCTTCTGTTCTAGATTCTACTAAAAACTCTACCAGTAGTGGTCTTTCACTTAGGATTCCCCTATCAATGCAGTCATAAGACTCTCATGGCACAGATGTGGCAGCAAATTTGCAACAGAAAGGGGATGTGCAGTGAAGCAATTAGCCTTATGACAGTCTAGTCACACTTGTGTAGCACTTTATGGACAGTCTAACAACTCAACAGGCCATGTTGCATATTCTAGAATAGGTAGCTACTCACCATGCACTACAAGAGTCACTTGTGTACTGGATGCAGCCAAAACCTTCCTAATATTCTCATACAGGCACACAATCCCCTGTGATGGCCACTACATAACCCAGATTCTATGCTAGACCATAATACATATGAAGCAGCTAAGAAACATCTTGAAGATCTCTTTCAAGATAAAGTATTTAAATAAACTAGTTAAGTAGCAATCAGAGTTGCCATGGCCTCCAAGTTTGCAAATTGATGATAGAGAATTGTGAATAATATTATATATAAAAGCATTTTCTGGAATCGTAATATGTGTTAACTTTTTATAGATGACACTGTGTTTGTCTGACATGGTAGTCTGAATGAACTGTACATATTTATTCACTATTAGCACTCAACTGCAATGTTTCTTATGCTGCCACCACCCCCTCCCCCATAGTCGACCTGAACACTACAGCATTTATGGATGTTGCTATTAGCAAGCATGATGTTAATAGCAGTCTTTCTACCTGAATACATAACAAATTGATGGTCATTATCTACCTTGGGTGGAGGTTGATGATTTGGATGATGAATGTGAGGCTAAAGCTGAGATATTGGACATGTGTATGTTAGCATTTAATATTGATTCACATGGAATCAAGTAAATCATTAATAAAACTGTAATATCTTGAGTGCCCAGGATGACAGAGCAGAAGTGTTAGGAACAAAATCATAAGTTACCAGTTGAAGAAACACCAATTTACATGCTGTATTTAATATAACACATAACAAAGGGTACCCTCAATGACTTACAAGTGGATAAAATATGTCTCATTCTACTGATTTTTTTTAACAAGCCAACATAACAGTCGTATATAAAACACAAAGTTATCCTCAAGCTCCTTGATCAGCTATTTAACTGATAGCATGAAGACTGCTGAAATAGAGCCTACATGAAAGGGAGCAAGATGCATAACACAAAGTATTATGTTTTGCTTATTCCAAAAAATGTTTACATTTCATTTTCACCATAAAATTTGTATATATATATATATATATATATATATATATATATATATATATATATATATATATATATATATATATATACATAATTGTCTCATGAAATTTTGAATGGTCAAAAGAGCAAATAAAAAAAGATCAATCTTTTGAGATCAAATCAAAAACTACCAGAAAAAAACACTATTTTATGTAGAGGGACACCCCCCCCCCACACACACACATACATACTCACTACTAACTATATAAACCAACTCCAAAACTGTCAGCCGAGGAGAAAAGGTAAATTTGCAAATCACCACTGTACCTCAAGCTCATATGCAAAGCATTTGTCAGGCAGCAAAATAAAGAAAACAGGAACATTGTTGTTACAAACTAGACCTAGACAAATAGCTAGAGAGACAGAGATATAGATATACACCAAAACATAAAAATAGCCTGCACCTGGTAAAATAATACAATCAACTTTATTTGGGATGCATGCAATATATAAATGTGGTCTGTTGGAATGCTAGCATTTATTTATTTGTTTGTTTATTTACTTATTTATTTACTTATTAGCATTTGTTCACAGGCATTTTCCCTTTGGGCATATGTTGTCCCTTTTTAGTAGAAGCTCTGGGAGAAAAGCTCCAGTTATAATACATGTACAAAAAGGTACAAAAAACAGGCAAGCAAAATTACAATGCCTTTAAGCAATTCATCAGAATAAATGCAAACAGAATAGACAGTAAAACATAAACAGTTTTAAAAATAGTACATATCAAAAGATAAAAATTATTATTTGTCATGAATAAAATCTAATCCATGAGTACAACAATGGTTCAAAGCAAGAGAAAGTAAAATGAAAGAGAAGAGAAAGCCATTTGAGACAGCATACTTTTAAAAATGTGAGGTTTTAGGAAAAAAGTATTTAAGTAATAATGAGGAAGTGATAGTTGTACAAAAGCGTGCAGGAGGAATGAGGTGAAGCATTTGAAGGGCAACACCAAAGAAACAGGTGTAGTACAGAAAGTAGTTGGATAACACATGGGGTATGGTAGAGCCCAAAATACATGATTAGTAGGTAAGCTGAATGGGACGAAGGTTGAGTAAGGTAGATAAGACAATGTAGGATTATTGTCATGAAGACAGGCTGTAAAGTATCACTTTATGGTATGTGGCTGAGTAGCGGGAGACGCAGAAGCAATGTGAAATGAGAGGAGATGAAGAAAGAGCAGAGAGAAAAAGCTAGTGCTATAGCAGGAGATACTGAAGGAGAATAGGAGGATGTATTAAAAATAAGGGGTCTATGAGGAGAAGAGTAGGAAGAAGTAAGTAAAGGGGAAGAAGAAAGGAAGAGGTTATGGGAGAAAGGATGAGACACAGGCTGTAGATAGAATATGTCAGTACAGTGTCCATAGCTAAGGTGAGTATTGCTATGTTTCTTTATAACCTCTATGAAATGCGAAACAGCTGTAAATTAAATTCATTCTGCAACAGGGAAGAAAGATTTCCAGACTATTTATGTGAGCATTGAGTTACTTATGAGTAAGCAGTGGTGTTTGAATTAGAGTTTTAATTATATAACTGGGCATGAAGTACTTGTACTGAGTGCCTTTGTACACTCTTCAAATATGTTCTAACTAATCATGGTTAACTGAGTATAGCATACTAGTCAAAAATGTCATTTTTCTTAAGTAAATTGGGAACTCTGGACTAGAGAATTATATAGCTTGCAAGTGGAGGTTGCAAAATAAAAATCTTGGTGTACAAAATATACCTTGCCCCCACTTTACTGTCTTTATATATTGTGCTACATGGCCAGTCATTGCATATGGGTACATAGGTATCACTGAACTAGCTTACTGCATATGTAAGTGCTAAAAAATAAAAACTAAACCATGTCATCAAAACAAAATATCTGAATTAAAACCATAAAAGAAATTTAAAAATGTAAAATTCAACTATATTAGTCTGCATAAGTTTTCTCTAGGTGTCTCTGTTTTCTCTTACATTCAAAATATGTGTAGTAGTAGATGAATTAGTAATCCCGCAGACTTTACCACTAGGTGTGCATACCATGTTTGAGTGAGTGAATGACTGACTGACTGACAAAATGTTTGTGCGTGTGTGTATGTGTGTGTGTGTGTGTGTGTGTGTGTGTGTGTGTGTGTGTGTGTGTGTGTGTGTGTGTGTGTGTGTGTGTGTGTCCATGCATTCAGCAATGGTCTGGTGTCCTTTCTAGGATACATTATTTCTCATTTGTGCCCACGGAATGTCAGGATAGGTTCCAGCTCCCCAACACTCCTGAAATGATTAAGATGGCATTTTGGAGAATGGTTGAATTAATCCAACACAATCACCTTCTATTTATGATAGAAGGTTTCTTTATCCCTTGTATTGCTCTAATACCGAACCTTTCTGCATTGATACCTTTACAGCAGGCAGCAGGATGTGTATTTTCTAATGTCAAATTATCTGACACGCTTCAGTGTTTCATTGCTACTTTATAATGTATAACACATACAGCATATGATCGGATGGTATGCTTCTTGTTTACTTTTGTAATAGGAAGTTTTAGAGCTTTGCTGGGAACCCAGCAGATTTCGATGGTTATATCTTGTTACAGGCTTGTGCATACATATACAAAAGCAGGTTAAACACAGTATGGGATTGTCAGGAAAGCCTTTTTTTGAAGACTGAATCACTGTTTACGTGTAACCTGCATACTCGTCTGTTTAGTCACCAATTAAAATTGTTGTTAAAGATGCCCTGAGTGTTATCTGAACTATATCCAAAAATTCTCCTCTGCAAATGTTGGCACTGCTTTGTGGTATCATTAAAGGTAAGGAGGGTGTGTGCATTAAAAGAAGGGATTCCCATTGAAATGTATCACTGTCTTTATCCCATTTTTTCAGTCAAGAGAAACCATAACATGGTTTCTATATATATTCAGGTATATTTACAGGATTAACTTGCTTTATAAACTGCTACTTTTCCTAACAAGCTCTCAAAAGTATATAATAGCATAAAAGGATATACATGATGGCTCTAGTATAGATTGTGCCTCAAAGTGTTTTCCTTTCATCGGTAACTCATAAGCCATTAAATAAATATGGGTGTTTAAAAGATCACATTGGAATATAACTATTTTAAACTTGGCAGGCTAAATGGCTTATGTGTCAAAAATACTAAACACAATTTGTTAGATTTAAACATGGGATATGAGGAAAAAGTGCTGTGTTCTTTAGTCGGTGTACAACATTGCCTCCCTGATTATTACAAAATGACCATTTATTATGTAGTTTACACTTGTCGTCAGTGTAGGTATGATAAGCATTAATCACAAGTGTTGATGCTAAAAGCCTGTCATTGGCAATGTGCCCAGAAATGTGAGCCAGTTTGTCAAACTCTGTTTTACTGTCATCACTGTGTTTTCTTTCCATTAGTCAAGAAAATAGCTTTAAATATGAATGCCTGTTCTTGTTTGTCCCATGCAGAATGATGTACAAATAAGCTTGAAACTCCATCATATTACACTAATACTGTATTGAAATCTTTATAGTGTTATATTTGTAAAGTATTTAACATGTTGGTGGGAGTGATAGCTATACACCAGTGAGACGGAGGAGTAAGATGAAAAGACAAGTTTGAGAAGTAACCCCAAAGAAACAGGTAAAAGTGTGAGTAATAATACAATGACTGCAAAGTATATTACTAGAAAGAAGAGTTCCGCTCACCATGAATGCTTGCATCAACATGTAAACATACCTTGGTACGCTCAAATAATTTCCTTCTGCACCACATCCATTCTCAAGGAATCAAGAGCATAGCTTAATACTGTAGCCTTTCTATTCAGTACCAGATACAGCCCTATTCATCTGCTGAACTATTTTCTATTAAACTGGAAGAAATAAACTTTGAAATTATTATTGAGAAAATCATAATATGATTGGGAAGTTTGCTGTTGTTTGGGCATTCTATAGGTAGGAGTCTATCAGCATGGCACATCTTGGCTTGGCAATATTTATCCACTCTTCCTTACAAAAACGCTCCAAATCTGTCAGATTGTGAGGGCATCTTTTGTGCACAACCTTCTTCAGGTCACCCCATAGATTTTCTATTGTATTTAGGTCTGGGCTCTGGCTGGGCCTTTCCAGAACTTTAATTTTCTTCTGGTGATGCCATTCTTTTGTTGATTTGGATGTATGCTTGGGGTCATTGTTGTGTTGAAAGGTGAACTTCCTCTTCATCTTCAACTTTCAAGCAAGCGCCTAAAAGTTTTGGGCCAAAAGTGACTGGTATTTGGAACTGTTCATAATTCCCTCCATGCTGGCTAAAGCCCCAGTTTCAGCTGACAAAAAGCAACCCCAAAACATAATACTGCCACCACTATGCTTCACCGTGGGGTGTTCTTTTGGTGATGCAAAGTGTTGTTTTTGTGCCAAACGTACTTTTTGGAATTGTGGCCAAAAAGTTCAACCTTGGTCTCATCAGACCATAATACATTTTCCCACATGCTTTTAGGAGACCTGATGTATTGTTTTGCAAATTTTAACTGAGCCTGGATGTTTTTCTGTGTAGTCTTGCAACCTTACCCCATTGTCCAGACATATGGACAATACGGGAGATTGTTGTCACATGTAGTACACAACCAGTACTTGCCAGAAACTCCTGCAGCTCCTTCAGTTTTGCTGTAGGTCTCTTGGCAGCCTCACTGACCATTTTTCATCTTGTCTTTTCAGCAGTTTTGCAGGAACGTCCAGTTCTTTGCAACATCACTGTTGTCCCATATTTTCTCCACTTTTTGATGACTGTCTTCACTGTGTTCCATAGTACATCCAATGCTGTGTAAATTTTTTTGTACCCTTCTCAGAACTGATGCCTTTCAACAACGAGACCCCTTTGATGCTTTGTAAGTTCTCTGCAAACCATGGCTTTTGCTGCTGCAGGCAACGAAATAAATGTCAGGAAAATTATACTAGGACAGCTGAACTTTATTTGTGGTTAATCAGAGTCTCTTTAATTGATGGCAGGTGTGTACCCAAGAAAACTGAATGCTGTAATTAAATCAAAAGGTGCTTCAACAAAGTATTAGTTTTAGGGTGTGCACACACAACAAAGTATTAGTTTAGGGGTGTGCACACTTTTGCAACCAGCGTATTGTACTTTTTAAAATTTTTATATTTTTCCCCTAACAGATTTGTTTTTCAATTGAATTGTACAGGTTATAGGTCACATTAAAGGTGGAAACATTTTTGAAATTATTTATTGTGGTCTCATTTTTTATATCACAAAAACTTGGCATTTTAATAGGGGTGTGTAAACTTTTTATATCCAATGTACATGTATCCTATTTGGTGCTGCAGGAAAAGGAAGCAAGTTATTTGATAAATGGTAAATCCAAAAGTCCCATTTTAAGTTTTCTAGCTCTACAGTGGCATATATTCTACATACCTATCTTCTCACTTCACATGTTCAATTAATTCATTCATACTTTAAGCTGTTTTTAGTGTTTATTATTTATTTCTACTTTATAGCTGTTTTCCCCATTTTGTGCAATGCTACTACAACTTATTACTTGAATGTTTTCTGAGTAGTGAGTATCTCATTGGAATAAAGGCTTACTTAAGGTAAATTGGATTTTTGCCTGAATATTTTTGACCGATCAGGCCACAGTTTTGATATTTTTCTGTACTTTTGATCATATTTTTTTGTCATTTGCTGATTTTTAGATATTTTTGATTGGTATGGTGCTCTTTTGTTGGGAGGTACTTTTGCTTTTATTTGGATCTTAAAGTCAGAAAGAATGGATGAGATAACTTTTCCTACTTTCTTGGATGTTTTTATTTACTTGCATTGATAGTACACCTTGTAGGTTGCTTCTATCGGCTTAAGAACTAGGTTGAGAGATTGGTTTTGTTAAGGAGTTACGCTTTTTTCAGATAAGGAGTGGCATGTTGTAGGGATAATGACTGCTTCCATTCCTGGGACACAATAGGGGTTGGCTGCAGATTTTATGGAAAATAAACTGACTCCAGAGATCAGGATGACTAACAAAAAACTCTGTGGGATGTGTTTCCAACATGGCTGTTAGGTGTTTAAGGTTAATGCACTTTTATAATGCAGAAAGTTTATAATTATTGTTAATGGTTTACGATTTTCAACTTATATATCGGATGTATATGTTTGGGGCAAGAGATGCACAAAAACTGATACTGCGTTTTTATGTAAATGTGTATTATTGATGTTTTTGAGATGTTTTATAACATTGCTTTGGTTATTTTTCCTTACAGATTTGTAGTTTCTATTGTGGACTGGCTAAACAGTTTTTTTTTATGGTTATTTTCTTAAAAAGCTTGGATGCTCCACGTTTAGTTCATTCCTGACGAGTGTGTGCGTGTGTGTGTGTGTGTGTGTGTGTGTGTGTGTGTGTGTGTGTGTGTGTGTGCGCATGCGCATGTGTGCATATGTGTGTATGTATGTGTGTGTGTGTGTGTGTGTGTGTGTGTGTGTGTGTGTGTGTGTGTGTGTGTGTGTGTGTGTGTGTGTGTGTGTGTGTGCATGTGTGTGTGTGTGTGTGTGTGTGTGTGTGTGTGTGTGTGTGTGTGTGTGTGCACATGTATACTAACTGCTTGTTTGTCTGTGTGTCTGCATGTTTTTTAGGTCTATCTGTGTGTTTTTATATGTGCAAATATGCATGCTTTAGGGAACTGGACTCATGTTCAGTTTTGTCATGTTGTCTAATTTATATTATGATTTGATAATTTTTAAATTAGTCAATATTTATTGTTCAATTATTATACATGTTTTTGGTCATAGAAATGACTGGAAATACAAAACAACTGAGTCTTGTGATGAGTCTTGTAATCACTTACTCTTTCCACTACTCATCCTTAGAGTGTACCTCCTTTTTCAAAGAGGGCTGGGTCAGTTAATCCAGATGTGCAATTTTGAATTTTTATCCAATCATTCATTTGCCATTTTAAGGAAGATAATAATGTATCACACTGCTAGAATTGTTGCAGGAAGCTATTCTAGAAATGGGAAAGATATTGTGTAATGGACTTACCTCTCTGCCATGTTTTATTTATTTGCTTATAAAATTTAGATCCTGGCTCTTGTTTTTGTGGGACTATTTGATTCATGGACAAACAAAAGATCCAGGACCACAAGGTCCTTAACAGAGCAAGGCATAGATCTTCCCTCTGAAGTCTAACTGACTAAAGGAACAGTCCTTCCAGCCTTTTCTGATAGCTAAAGGTTTTTCAGCCAATGATCTTCTTTGTTAGGGAACTGTTGGGTCTTTCTAGCTGCTTAATATATCCAGTGAGATATATCCCAAAGAAGGCTTTGTATTTAATTATTTTCCTAATCAATGTTGAATATAAGATATCAGTGACCTCTTAATGTCTGGATCATATTCCTTTGGCAATTAGCTGCATTATATATAGCACATTCTGATTACTGTCATTTACATATTGATCAAAGGAGAAGGAATTATGATTCAAGTTGCAGGGTGTTTAGCAACATTTTCATTTTGGAGTGGGTGTTGCCTATGTTGTATGCTGGAGGGATGGTTTGTTTATCAAATATGATAATATTGCACTTTGTAGATATTTAATTTGAGCCCATTTTTAGTACATGAGGTATTTATGCGTTTACATTTTTTTCTAAAGGGCTTTGGCATTAGAACATGACTTCACAATGACTCACAATTTACTGTTGTCTGCAAAGTTGCTTAACCAGAAGTCTTAGCTCATGGTCTGCATAGCAGAAAAGTAAATGCCAAACAAAAGCAGTCCCAGCATTGAGCTCTGTGGGACACCATTAGTTATCTTCATGCTCTCTGATAAGTGACTACAACCTTCACAATGTGGGTTTTGTTGTTTAGTCAGGTTGCAATCCATCTTATTGCACAGGGATCTGTTCATAATGCAGCTAGGGTTACTAACTATTCTAGCATGGTGGATGGTGTTAGATGCCTTGGTCAGGTTAATATATGCTATATGGGAAGCATGAGTGCTCTCAACAGCCAATTTTTCCCTTTCAAAGAAGTTAACCAGATTCTTTAAACAGGACCTCCTATTAACAAAACCAAACTACTGTGGGTCTAGCCTGAGGAGAATTTTAATATAGTTTATCAGGCCTGTTATAATATGTCCCATGGTTTAACAAATAAGACATGCAGGCTGGCCTGTAATTCCCCGTGTCAGTGGTGGGGCCACCCTTGTGGGCTGGCATCACTATGGCTGCGCAGTGTGCACTAAGACTCACAGACAAAGACAGTGGCTAAACTGATATTAATTAAAAAGGAATGGCTCTGCCAAGGTTTGTTGAGTACAGCCAGGTGTATTACCAGGTCCATTGGTGGAAGTACTTTTAGTCTTATAGGCACTATTAGTACATGCTCTTTAGAAATAATGGGGGTTCTGAGAAATTCATGCATACATGGGCTTTGGATTATCATTTCTCAGGTGACATCTCCTCTGAATTTGTTTCCTAATATTGGCATTGGTAATCCCTACTGGATCAGGGTACATGTTGTCATTATAAATAAGTTCAGAGCACAGTTAGGAGTTATTTCTTAGTTTCTTAAAGTAGCTAAAAATGATCTGTAATTATCCTTAGATTCAGATGCTAACCTAAGTTAATGGTCTGCTTTAGTAGACCTAATAGTGTTTTTCAAGTTCCCAGTAAATTTCCTGATGTTATTCTTGATATTAGGAGTTTTGTGACTTGCTGTATAATTTAAGGAGTTTTTTTTTCTTTCACTGCAGAGTTTATGTTGGTGGACCATCAAGGTGGCTTTTATCCCCAAATTTTCCATTATACTTATATCTTGTTAGAACCATCACTTCTATACATTTATCAAGGTGAGTGTAGAATCCCTTTTTGAAGCCACCTCCCATGGTGACATCTGAGGTGATGCTACTTTCAAATGAATTTTGAAACTTAATCATAGAATTTGATGAGATTACTAAGTCTGAAATCTTTGAATTTTCAGGTATTGCTTTCAGTGGGTTTAGGCATTTGGAAAGTGAATACAACTAGTTTATGATATGACTTGATTGGGTAAACAGATACCAGGGGAGTGGTACATGGAAAAGGTATATTCACAAGGACCAGTTCAAGGATATTATGCACTCCTGTGGGTGTGTTCACAATGTGGTCCTAGGAGTTTTTGTTTATTAGATCTAAGAACTTTGGGATATATCTGTAGTGGAGGTATATGTACTCCAGTTTATCGAGGAGTAGTCAACGTCTCCCAAAATAATGGAGTTTTTGTTTATAGGGAGTTAAACAAGTAAATGTAGAAACCTTACATAATTTCCCAGTACATAAAAGGTGTCCTCTAACAGGCTATAAACTGATAACTAATCATATTTAGGGTTATTTGTACCTCAGTGAGTTATATTTGCAGACCTCTAAGAATCTGTCTAGAGCTGATATGGTTACTAACAAATAAAAATATACCACCACAGTTGCTATCAGGTCTGAAGGCATGGTAGGTACAAAACTCAGGTATGGCGGAAGTGTTTTCTGAACATTTAAACAAAGTTTTAGTAATTGCTCAGGTATAGCCATGTTCCAAATGCAGGAGAAGTTCAAGGCTGGGCAGTTTGTTGTTGAGATTTATTGCATTGAGCAAAGGCACCTTAATGTGATTGTGTTTGAGATCTGTTATATTAATTATATTGGGAGGTCCATTAGTTGGAATCTGCCTAAAAAGGCCAATGGGGTTAACAAAGGCTTTGGCCAGTATGAGTAAGCATTCAAATGAGAGGTACATAACATCCTTTGCAGAACAAATTGCATTGTCAAGCATCTCTGACCATGTTGTTACATTCTGGATCCCTCTGGGATGACACCAACAATTTAGCCAATTGCTGAATCCAATTATTTTTTCTTTGTACACAGGAATCATTCTTGAAGAAGGAAGAATTCCACTCAGCACCAGAGTCTTGCCTGCATTTGTAACAAGAATGGAGAGTTCTGATATGTATCTTTGCTTATCCTTCTGGGTTTTATGTCTCTAGTTATTCACCCCCGTGTGGGCCACCACCATTCTGTAGTCATATTTGTTAGGTGAAAGAGTCTTAAGGGCCCTTGAGGTATCAGATATATACTGACAACTGAAGGACAACTCCCCATTAACTTGTCTTTGTCTAGCTGACTGAATGGAGAATCAGTGTGTCTGACTACTGAGTCACCAGTCACTAAAACATTTCTATTTACAGAGTGGTCTGTGGTACTGAATATGAAATAATTTAACTTTTGGTGACCTTTTGTTGAATGTGTGCCTAAAGGTGATATGATGCTAGAATTTTACTGATATCTAGTCTTCATGGGTCTAGGAGACTTTGGAAATGATTGTTTAGAGCCTCAGCATAAGGCAGTTTAATGTGAGTTGACATAGCATGTTGCAATTGTGTGTGTTGCTCACAGTAATTTTTTTTCTTTTTAGTGAGAGTGAGGTCTCCATTTCTGCTAAATGTTTGCATCTTTCACAAACATAATTTCTATAGCATAAAACAGATACTACATCACCTAACGATACCAAGTGCTATGAAACTGACAACAGAAGGGAAATAAGCAGTCTGACCTTCCATCTTGGTACTGGACTGTGCACTAAACAGGTAGGAAGATACAACAGAGAAGGTAATTCAAGCGTTAGCAGTGTAAGGCAAAAAACTGCCTCTTTAATCTTTTAGTGCTTTCTAATATGAGCAGATAAGGTGAGACTGGAAAGATATTCCAAAGATGGTTTATAATAAGGGCAGTAAAGAGCCAAGAGCAATATTGGTTCGTTTAGTAGGCACCTTTTATTCAGCATGTGTGGAAAACAGTGGGGGGAGCAAAGTATTTAAATAACTAACATGGGGTGACTTTGGAAAATTATAGTTTTGCACTTAATGACAGCAACCAATGAAGGAGGGGAGGGAGGGAGTTTTATGGTTAAATTAACACAAGAAGCAGACAGCAAGGGAGACACTGAGATTAAGAACACAGCAAGGGTTTTTGTTGTTGTTGTTGTCTTTCGGCTTTTCCCGGTTAGGGGTCGTCACAGCGGAACTCCGGTCCGCTAATGATTGGCAGTAGATTTTTCATGAACGCCGAGGTTCCAGCTCGACGTTCAACCTTCAATGAAGGCACACCCATTTACGCATGTCTTTCGAATGCCCACCCAACCACAGGCAGGACATGCAGACTCCACACAGACGGCACTCCCTGCACTCCAGCCGAGAAATGAACGGGAGAACCTCTTGCTGTGAGGCAACAATGCTACCGCTGCACCCCCGCGGATGTACAAGAACACAGCAAGGGTGAGAGGTGGTATTTTCAGCACTTTAGCTCTCTCTGTCTCTCTGTCCTGCCAGGTAGTTTGAGACTGGCACAAACAAAAGCTGAAGGCCTACCTTAAAAGCTCTGCCTCATACAGCAATAATAAAGCTAAACAACCTTACCCCGATGTGGAAACAATCAGGACATAGGCAACTCAGCCTTATTCTAAAATTATTTCACAAAATAAACAACCAGATATTAATTTCAAATGTCAGACCACTTTAAATGCAAAATCAGTAAATGATTGAAAAGCTTATAACATTTTATCCAGATGCTGGAGGTTCAGAAATAACAAAACTACTGATTAAAAATAACTTTGATTAGTTAAACAGTTAAACAGATGTAAACTGTTAACTTAAGAAGGACACAAGATAGAAAACTGCAACTATAGATGCAGACTGTTAAAATGAACTTAAAAACCTGGGAAACAAACAAACAAAAAATAGAATTTTCATCCAGTTAGTGACTTAGTTAAATTTTACTAGCTGAATAAGTTGAGACTACCACAAATGGAAGTTGAAGGCCTTCCTAAAAAGCTTTGCCTCAGACAAGGCATTAACATAGTCTTATTAGTTTTAAGATATGGGTGAGGATTGTTGCAGTTCATTTGTATTCTACTTTAAGTGTTTGACATTAGAGGCTTTATTGTTAATGATTTATTTATTTATTTATTTATTTATTTATTTGCATTTATTTGGGTCAGTGCTTAATTGTGGTTAGAGAATGGGCAAAACATGCAACGGTGCCCTACTGAAAAATAAACATTCTCCAATAGGGTATTATTTTACAGGTATCACCTAGTAAAAAAGTCTGCTGCTTCATGGCAGCATATTATGCTGACATGAAGAAAAGACAGGAAAAAACACAAAAGGCTACTACTGAGTTTATGCTCACTCAACACGACTGTTTAAAGAAACTAAAATAAAAAATAAAGAGTAACTCAGTAAGCAAAAGTAACTGCAGCAGCACCATTTACAAAGACTAGCTACTTTATTTTTCCCTCACTAAGGACAGTTTAACTCATTAACATCAAGTCTGGTTCACATTTCACACCTTCTAACTCCTGCTTATTTCCTAGATGGACGTCTTGTTCCTGAACTAAATTCTTGAAAATCCTCTTTTGCAACCCAGTTTTCCTGTTATTAGTGTTGCCACCTGCCCAGTTTTTTGGGGGGTTTGTTTTTTTCAGGATTATCTGGAAATGGACCACTTCACCTGGTACCTTAGCAGAGCAAATTAATGCTCTATCAAAGGCACTATGTAAGTACCGCCATGTTTTTTGGGGATTGATAATGTTTGTTTGTGATGTCAGTGCAGTTACAAAGAGCATCAAAAATGAATGAACACTGTTGTTCACTTGCACTTGCTCCCCTTTTTGCTGATTGGCTTATAGGTTCATAGGTTCATAGGTAGGTACTAGGCTATTGGCCCTAGAGCCTATATAAGCCTAGCCAAAAAGGTACTCTGGCTTTTGCCACCCAAGAAAATTATTTACCTGTGCCCCTGTCGAGCAGAGCCACAGAAGTGATCCCCGGGGTGAATTTCCTATTTCCCATCCAATCATCATGATTTTTCTTGAAGAGTGCTAATGAGGAGCTCTGTTTGACATAGATAGGTAGTCTGTTCCAGAGTATGGGAAGTCTCTGGGACAGGAATCTATCCCTTCAGCATCTTCTGTTTATTGTGGTGACAAGGTTTAGGTCCCTAGAGCATGTAGCTTGGAGGGATTGGGATTTCTTTAAGTGGAGCATGTCCAACAGCTCAGGGTTTGACATAAATTTGTATGTTAGGCAGAGATCACCTCTGAGTAGGGGATATGCAACGGTGTAAAGCTGGAGTTTTTTTGAGACGGTCTACGCAGGGCATCTGTTTGAGGCCAGTAATCCTCTTTATGAGGTATTTCTGAGGCCTTTCCAGTTGTTGTAGATGTATTGTGAGATACATACCAAAAGGGGCATTGTACTCTATAATGTGTCTAATGAGTGATGAGTAGAGGGGAACAATAACCTCTTTTTTCTTTGATAAGAAACCTTTTGTGATGGGGTGTGCCATGTAGAACTATTTCCTGACTACTATGGCGATGTGATTATCAAAGGATAGACTACTGTCCACCTGTGTACCAAGGTCTCTTATCACACTTTCAGTGTTAAGTAGACTACCGCCTATGTGGTAGTTCATGGGTACAGAGTTTTTACCAAAAGGGATGACAATGCACTTTTTGGCATTCAGTTTGAGGCCATGGCTTTGACACCAGGCATCTGTCTCATTGAGGCCCTTTTGTAGGATGTCCACATTGTTAGGAGTTTCAATTATGCTTCCTAGTTTGCAGTCATCTGCGAACTTCATTAGCTAAAGACCTTCTCTGTTAGCCTGTGCCTCAGAGAAGTAGATACCAAACAGGAGAGGACCCAGGACTGAACCCTGTGGTACTCCACTTGTCACTGGTCTGAAGTCAGATTTGGAGTCTGCTACTTTCACATTGCAGGTTCTGTCCATGAGCCATTTGGCAACCCATCTTGTAACATAGGGATTTATACCTAGTTTAGTGAGTTTATCTATAATTCCAGAGTGGGAGATGGTGTGAAAAGCTTTGACGAGATCTAGATAGGCTGTGTGAACCACCTTACCCTCATCTACAGGCTTTTGTGACTGCTTCAAAGAAGTCTATCAGGTTTAGGAGACATGATCTGTCTTTTACAAACCCGAACTGGGTGGGGTCCAGAGTTTGGAGATTACCAATGTCTTTGTTTATGAGTTCCATGATGATATATTCCATGGCCTTGCAGACCAGGCTCATCAGGCTAATGGGGTGGTAGTTCCCAGGGTCTGTGGTGGATCCCCCTTTATGGAGCGGGATAACCGTCGCTGTGCGCCATTCAGTGGGCACAAAGCCTGAGATGAGACTATGATTGAACATGGTACTTATGTGGGGTTCCAGTTCGTTCGGTAGTTCATGTAGAATGCATCCTGGGATGTTGTCAGGTCCCATGGATGCTGTGTTCTTGGCTTTGGAGAGTGTGGTTTTTACCTGTGCAGCCGTGATTACAGGAACTTTGCATTCTTCCGGTATAGAGATGGGCCCTTTAGGGGGTGAGGGGGGGTAAAGTTAGCACTTAACCTGTCTGCCAGGATGTTGGCAATATCAGTTAGTTCTGCATATTTAGTGCCATTGTGCTGTAACTCAGAGCAGATCTCAGTGCTGCCATTGAGATTCTCGACATAGCTATAGAATGCTTTGTGGTTGTCTTTAGAAACAGTGGCAATTTTGTTTTCGTAACTAGGTTTGGAGGATTTTATGTGGGATCTCAGCTCGATTGATTGCAGAAATAGCCAATCAGAAGGGTGCAATGCTTTATTCAAGAATTCATGAAAAGGAGAGGAAAAGGCCCGAAAGAATAGGTTGTACATGAACAAGCATTTTTCTGAACAGTAAGAAATACATATCTCTAAAGTCTAGTGTTACTGATTGACCGTAAATCCTTAGTGATTTATAAAAAAAAGAAATCAAAAATTCTCTGAAGACAGGGCAAAAATATGAGGCAGAGTTAGACAGTTGAGAGGAAATGACTAAATAAGAAACCTCAGCTGTAGCAGGGAGAGCTGCCTGTGCTGTAGCATAATGAAAGGGAGGGTTAGATCTTCTTAATTTTGAAAGAAAAATCAGAAATGTTATGTGTCTTTTATTTAAAAGCATATAGTCAAATGAGTTTCAAAATTAAATGCTTTGCTTCAGTTCAAGATAAGCAGTGTGTGTGTGTGTGTGTGTGTGTGTGTGTGTGTGTGTGTGTGTGTGTGTGCGCGCGCGTGCACTCATGCAATGGCTTTCCACTTCACAGATCAAGACTCATGGATGATGACAACAAAAAAATAAAGGGGAGGTAAATAAATAGGGATACATTTTAGATACTCATTCATGAGTAACAGGTTTTGCCTTTACATGCATTTTTCTGGAGGAAGTGAAGTCTTACATTTTCAAAAGTCTGTCATCATTTACTAATTACAGTCCTCAACAGCATGTCTGAAAATCACTTATTTTATAAGGAACATATCAAAATTATAAGGCAAAATACAGAACATTTTGCAAACTCTGATATATAGGTCCACTTTGTAATTTTGAAACTTCATCACAATCCCGAGGTTCAGATGTTCGAAGTTTTGAAATCTTGAAACTGAACAATTGAGATCGCTCCACAGTGCAGAACGGTAACTTTACCATTCTCTTCACTGTAGTGATATTGGAGTTAGCATATTTAAGTAGCAGGGATGTGGGGGGTGCAGGGAGGTTTGCCCCCCTGCAAAAATGTGATTGTTAACATTTTATTGTTTTATTTATTTATTTATTTATTTTATTTCGAGATTTCAAAACTTCAAACATCTAAACCTTGGGATTGTGATGTTCGTAGTTTTGAAGTGTCAAAATTACAAAGGGGACCTATCTATCTATATATATATATATATATATATATATATACATATATATATATATATATATATATATATATATATATATATATATATATATATACATATATATATATATATATATATATATATATAGAGAGAGAGAGAGAGAGAGCTATAGATATTGATATAGATGGATATAGCTACAGATATAAATATAGATAGATGGGGGGGTTGAGATTTTATGTGTTTTTCTTATCCTTTTGACAAGGTAAGTTCCACTAGATCAGCAGCATCTCTTCAGACAAGACCTGAGGTAGTATTCATAGACTAGGGCAAATTTGGCCATGTCACTTGTAAACTTCCTCTCTTTTTTAAGTACTGTGGGATCTTTTATATCCAGCTGAATTGCCACCAGCTCAGGGAAATGGGACCTTGGGTTAATGTCTCACCTGAAGCTCTAGTGCCTGTCTCTGGCTATAATCTTTAGTGATTTACCAGAAAAATCTAAATTTATCTGGGATAGGGTAAAACAACAATGTGGCAAAATCAGGGCAGTGACAAAGTTAAATAGAACAACAGATTTTGCTTCAGTGTGCATTTTCTGAATGGCAAACATGATTAAATGGTATGGGGCAAAAATCAGATGCATTAAAAAAGTTAATAGATCAACAGGTTTTGTATCAACATGCATTTTTCTTAGCAGTAAGAGTAGGACGCTTTAATGTCTGATGTTACTGACTGACTGTAATCCTCAGTGGTTTATTCAAAAATGAAACATTTTATGAGGGTAATGACATAAGTATTAGGCAAAAATCCAGGACATTCTGCAAAATCAAACTATTGCACAAATATTTTATGCTGGCAGATGATCATTCAATTATCATGGGACAATGATTTTTTTAAATTGTTAGGGATAAAGGTTAAGAATGTTACAGCGGAAGTGCACAGCTGTCAAACTACTCCAGTGCTGTAAAAGTCTAAACAACGTGCAGTCATACTACCATAATCCAGTGTTCACCATTATCACCCTGCACTTTTTTCCTTTGTTCACTCACATAACAAGCTTATTTGTAGCTCACATTGTCAGCAGCAAGACCTCTTCATCACTTCAATGGTTAGAACTTTCTTTAACAGCCTAAATAGTGAGCAGAAGAGGATGTATATTTTTCTGTTAATAATGATGCTTAAACAAAACGGTGGTTTCTCAAAAGTTTGTTTTGTGCTTATGTATGCTTAAGAGGAGAGACAACATATATGCTGTGATGGTGTTGAATGGATTATATGGCATGCAGTGGAAGCTGAAGATTTCCATTGTGTCATTATCTGACACTTGCATTATTTGGGGAGGATAGGGAGTCAGACAGTATTCCCAGATATGATTTGTCCATCTTCATAAGCTTTTGTATTCTCAGATAAGTTTACTTTTGAGTATTATTTTGTCAGCTTTGAACATTAAGCCTCGCATGCAACTTATTTCTTCCTTGACAAAAAAATAACACACACACACACACACACACACACACACACACATATATATATATATATATATATATATATATATATATGTGTGTGTGTGTGTGTATATGTATATATAGATCTAGGACTTTTGAACAAAAGTTCAAAAGCCCGAATCCTTTACCACAAAACACACTTTAATGAAAGCGCTTTCATCGAAAAAGCACTTTTGTTTAAGTATGTAAAAAAAAAAAAATCTACTTGAATGCAGGATGGCAAGCCCCTGCACTTTAATATTCTCATTCTGAACAGCACTTTTGCGTAAGTATGCTCAACAGTTTGGGATTCGGTGAAAGATGCAGTCGAGATTCTGTACGGATCTCAGATATATATATATATATATATATATATATATATATATATATATATATATGGTTCTACCTGAGATAGCCGACAGCTGATTTCACCGACAATGAATTTGCGAGCGCCAGAAGATCGACAATCCAGAAGACCAACGCTAAGGATCAAAACACCGATGCTGAGGATACCGACTTGGAAAAAGGCTGTGTAAGTATGCAGTGGTGACAGACGTTAGGGTGCGAATAAGGTAAGTGTGGATATTGACGGTCTGTGGGGATAGGGGTGGGTTAAGTGATTTAGGGTCAGTGCGCGGGTTAGGTAAGTGTGCGGTAGTGATAGTGTTTGGGTTAGGGGCGGGTTAAGTGAGTTAGGGTTAGGGCCCGTGTTAGGTAAGTGTGCGGTAGTAGTATTTTTGGGTTAGGGGCGGGTTAAGTGAGTTAGGGTTAGGGCGCGGGTTAGCTGAGTGTGCGATAGTGACGGACCTTAGGGTAAGGGTTTGGGTTAGGGTTGTAGATAGTTGTGTATGTGAGGTTTAGTGTGGGTTTGTGAGGATTTTGGTGTGCTTGTGTTGTGTGTGTGGTTTTTGGACAGGGGATGTGTTTTGCTAGTTGATTGTTGTTATTGTGGTGTGTGCAGCGTATGAGGTTTTGTGTTTGTGGACCGTCGGTTATTTGATTGTCGGGCATGTGAGGTTTCGTGTTTATGGTTTGTCAATTATGTGGTGTCGATGTATATATATATATATATATATATATATACATATATACAGATATATATATATGTTTTTATATATATTTTATCTCTTTCCCTCTCTCTTCATATATAGATATATATATATATATCTATCTATATATATATATCTATCTATATATATATCTATATATATATATATATATATATATATATATATATATATATATATATATATATATATATATATATATATATATATATATCCAAAGAAACAGGAAACAGCTCCAAAGCTGAGTAGACTCCCGTCACAAAACCAATGATGATAGTATAGCACAAAACGGAGGTCTAACCACGATCAAAGAATCACGATCAAAAAAATCACTTACAAGACTCCGTGGTAAAAATAAAAGGCAATTTATTCCATTGACAAACAGATGAGCGCTTTCGCATAGTGAGACCTACGCTTCTTCAGATAGTAAAAGATACAAAACTCTCCCTTTTTATACTGAACTAGGCGGGAAGAGTAACATTGATTAACAAGCAATTATCTAATAAAACAATTCATCTGGCTGCAACATCTCACTGGCAGTAGAAATGGCTTGGAGATTAAAAATCCAAGCAGAAAAATCTACACTTGATAAATGAACAAATAAATAAAACAGCCATTACTTAAAACTATTACTGTTAACTATAAGTAGCCTGTCTATCCTAGAGGTATTTCTAAACATGCATATCACTGCAGATCACTCCTGTATATCCTTAGTATATTAATGTTTACTCCTCATAATGTGGTTGTTGCTGAATGCATAACTGCATTACAAGTAAATGAAAGCAACAGCCATTGTAACGGAGCGTTGTTGTGCAGTAAATATTTCTCATTAGACACATCTCTCCTTATCGTTAAACAATGTGTTGAACCCTAAAAGAGAATATATATATATGCTGCTTTTGGCAATTTAATAAATATTAACTCCAGTTTCTTTTACTGGATATGGACCTGATTATAGATAAAGGCATATAACGCAAGGTGTTGCAAACATGGGGCGTGTCAATAGGCACGCCTCATGTCAGCTAATTTCTTGAAGGCTCAAGTGTTATGCAGCCTTAACAGATGTAAATGTATAACTCGCTACACGCCTCAACACATATATTCATCCACAAAACCAAATGCCCATATATATAAACAATATAAAAAACTATAACATCACTAAAATACTACATGTTTACAACCTAATATAAATCGCAACCATAAAAAATAAATCCTATTACAATAGGTGAACAATAAAAATGCATGCTTTATCTGGTCATATCTACAAGACGTGAACGCTGTTATAGATACTATAGGTAGCAATATGCAATCAAAGATTAATATAACGTATAAATATAAATCATATATGTGAGAGGCATGAATCTAGCTCATAACTCACAAATACGAGCATACATGCCTGCTACAGGAAACGCAACTGTATATATATATAAGCCATATGGGCATATTGATTCAAATGTATATAAACCTGAATGTATAGCAAAGTGAAGCCACAAGTGATGTCTTATAAACTTCAAAACTAATAATATAGTGCCTATAAAATTATATAGGACTTGATATAGAAAAAACCTTAACTGTCCAAAGTATTAACCATTATATATAATAATGAGATTGTAGATATCCATGTTGAACATATTCTAACTGTGCAATGAAAATATAAATTAAAATAGTGCAATACACTGACAATGTGTATATCAAAACTGTATATAACAATCCAATGGGCTTACATAAAAATTCATGAAAGTAGAACTGTCATTATCTACTAGTAGACTCTAGTGCATTCAAGCAAGGGCTTAATGGAGATGGAGTTATTAAGACCTGGATGTAAATGTGCCCCTAATTTCAATATCCAATTTAATTCAGCCTTAGCCAGCCTGTTCGCATCATCACCACCCCTCAGACTCAGGGCTACTATTTCTAACACTCGAAATTGGAAAGAGAGATGTATGGGGTATTCCATGATGTGTTTGGCCAGGGCATTGTTCTCATTGCCCTTTCTGATGTCGTACAGATGGTTGTAAATCCTGTCACTGAGTTTTCTTTTTGTTAAGCCTACATAAAATGCTGCACAGCCTAAGCAATTGGCAAGATATATTACATTCTTTGTGTCACATGTAGCAGTAAACCTAGGAATAAAACTATAATTCATGTTGGGATGATGATATTCCTGGATGGTAGTGATGTGGCCACATCTATTACAATTATTACATGGGTACTTTCCTTGATTAAGCCTACTAGAGGTGATGACTGTTGTATTAGAGAGTGAATCATTACACAGAATCCTTTCTAAGTTGCTACAGTTTCTATATAGAAATCTAGGTCTTTCCCCTACCAGTTCTCTGGTTACCCCGTCCATGGTAAGGACATTCCAGTTACGAGAGATCACCCCTTGAATACTCTTCACATCACTCGTATACTTGATTGTATATTTAATTAGACTGCCTGGGTTATATGTATTAAAGTGCGTTCTATATATATTGTTGGTATTAACATTAAGAGTTTCGGGTATCCAAGAACCCAGTACCGTAGATCTAATGTCCTTCACCATATTCAAGTTATAACCTCTGTCATTGAACAGGGATTCCATCAGATCAGCTTCCGCTGATAGTGAATGCTGTTCTTTGCAGAGTCTCTTGATTCTTGTAAATTGGCTTTTAATGATTCCAGAGAATATATATCTGGGGTGCATACTATCGTACTTAAGTATCGTGTTTTTCCAGACTGATTTCCTATATAGGGAAGATGTAACCTGTCCACAGTCATTAATCTTAAGCAACACATCTAGAAAAGAAATGGATGTTAAAGAACTTTCTTGGGTGAATGAGAGAAAGGGGGTGGTGGATTCTATGCTTGACCAGAATAGATTAAACTCTGTCTGTGTACCTTCCCAAATAATTAGAATATCATCTACAAAGCGTTTGCACACTTTCACCCTGTTAAACATGGGGTGAGTGAATACATGATTCTTTTCCCAATCTAGAACCACTAGGTTAGCATATGAATTAGCGCATGGTGTGCCCATGGCAACACCCCACTGCTGCAGATAACATTTCTCACCGAACACAAAGACATTGTTATTCAGCACCAATGGTTTATGGTTTGTCGATTATGTGGTGTCGATGTTTGCGTTGTCGGTGTTTTGCAGTGTCGGTTATGTCAGGTAGAACCATATATATATATATATATATATATATATATATATATATATATATATATATATATATATATATATATATATATATATATATATATATATATATATATATATATAGATATATATATATATATATATATATATACATATATACAAATATATATATATGTATGTATATATATTTTATCTCTTTCCCTCTCTCTTCATATATATACATATAAACAAATATATATATGTATGTATATATATTTTATCTCTTTCCCTCTCTCTTCATATATAGATATATATTCATGAATGAACGAATGTGTGTTTGTGGAGTGTCAGTCATACCTCCACATTTCTCCTGAATAATGAGCAAATCCTGCAGTATTAGTGGGGGGGTGGCACTAGACACCAGAAATAAGTCTTTATATTTTGCCTTAAAGACACTTAAAAATGAAACAGCATACTCTAAAAGCACTAACATGATTCAAAGCCAGTGCCTTCACTTCTTTCATACAGATAGTATTATGTCACTTGACTGCCTCTAGATATCAGGGACACTTTGAAATAACACCCAAGCTAGTTACTAAAAAAATGTTAGCTCAAAGAGGGGAAGTTCTAGCCCCTTTGTCCCAGAATGCAGTAGCATTAACCCACTAAACAAACTGAACAGTTAATGCAGTAGTGTTGTTTTACTTAATAATAAGTATGAAACTGTAATCTCTGGCATTATTCAAAGGCTGCAACAGTTCATGAGATACGAGGGGCAGGTCATCTATAAGAGGCAACAACAGGAGTGTTTTGTAGAATCTGGGACAGGCAGTTGTGAGGGATGAGGTGTGTCTGTGTGGAAGGACGCTTCAGGATAAAGATGCAAGGAATACTAAATGACAGCAGGTAGAATATTTAAAGTATTACTTGGACTCAGTTAAAAAGTTAGTTGAACAATAGATGTAGCATCATGAAGCACTTTAAGAACACTAAGCAGAATAAAACTTAACATCTGGAGGTTCTGCCTGACTGTAAGGATCAGTGATTTACGATGGCAGTGACAAAAAATATAAGGAGATCTCGGGGCATTCTGTCAACTCAGGGACAGGTTAAGAGGTATGTTGATCTAGGAGTGTGCATGTTTAAATCTGTGCATATGTGTAAGAAAGTGCTGATTTGTACTTCCAGTATTTAAGGGCAGTTCAGAGACATGGAAATTAGTGAATAACTTGGTCTTTCTTCATTGCAGCTAATGTGTCTCTGGATCACAATTTCCTGCATCATGTAAACAGTCCCTTTTGGCTATAGCTTTTAGCACAAGTGGTGAGGGTTCTTTCTGAAACTCTGTCAGTATCTTATTTACTGTCCATCTAATTTCTATATTGGTAGATCCCTAAACATTTGTGCTAACTAACCTATGAAATGTTGCACCACAATGCTTCCAAATAGACACTGTCTAAGAGTTTAACATAAATATATTTATGCACATTTTATTTTAAATAAAGCACAAATATGTCCAAAGTAATCATAGCTAGACCTCAAGTATGGTGACTTTCCAGAGTCATAACACTAGTATGACTATAATGCAGTACTGCTTATAATGTTTGCCAATAAAAACAAGTAATTAAACATCTCCAATGCAAATACCTCCTCTAAATCCCATTCTGTTTCTTCACCAAGCTGGTAATGGAGATAGTGGTAAAGTTCATATACATAGCAAGAGACCCTTTTTCATTGATTAGACAGTTGGAGTGGGAATATAAAATAATGTCAGGAGTATCCAATTTGCAACTCTCAGGGCAGCGCTTGTCACTGCAAATTAGTTGTCCTGTGTACAACTCGGTATTGGTGAAATTTCAATAGTGGTTTTACAGGAAAAATGTCAGCTCAAGGTATCTGAGTTTGTACAGGTCACTGCCAAACAGCTGAAGGGAAACTAATAAGTAGACCCTGATGATTTATGGATGAAGTATTTAGGCAGATACTCTGAAGTTAGAAGCAAATCAAGCAGTACTTACCGAAAAGAAAGAATTAGCTTGTCAATAATGATGAAAAGAGGGGAGTCGCATGAATGGATACTGCCTGGCTACTACTAATGCTGGTCTCACCACAGCTTCATGCTGCTAGGAAACAACGCTCCTTTGCTTCTTCTCTCACCAGAAGCAAATAAGTAGCACCAATCCCAAGATGCGAAGCAAGCCTCAGGCTGTTTGGGGGTCTTATCCCAAATGATGCAAGAGTCTATAGGCTTTCTGTAACCTTTTCCTGGTAGATGCTTTGAATAGCAAACAGACCAATTAGGAAGGTCAAACACAGACACTCATCAAAATAGGGGTCATTTTCAGCACACCAAAAATTCATAAGGACGTTAATAACCATCCTTTAAGGCTTATAGTTTCTGCCCACAATGGTAAAACAGAATATATTGCAGCATATTTAGACACTATATTAAATCCTATAGTGCGAAGTTCAAGTTATTATCTACAGGACTCATGGGTTTGATTAAATTTACTTAAAGAATATCAGTTTAAATACACAGAAACTATGATGATGACTATTGATGTCATATCTTTGTATACAGCAATAGAGTGGGACAGTGGCATTGGTTTAGTACAAATGTATTTAAGTAAATATACACATTTTGAAAATAGTAAAATTAACACTATCTGTTTGTTATTGGAAATAGTGTTGAATAATAATTAATTTATGTTTCAGAATGATGTGTATCAACAACTAAGAGGTGTTGCTATAGGCACCAGGATGGTATTAGTTTTTGCCAGTCTTGTTATGGCTTGGTGGGAACAAGAATTTTTGATCAAACATCCTTTATATCAGTTTGTTCCTTTTTATAAAAGATATATTAATGATTTAATTTTTATTTGGAATATTTCATGGGATAATTGTTTTATTATTTCTGAAGCTATTAATCAAAGCACTAACTTTTTAAAGTTCACTATTGATGCTAAAGGACATAGCATCATCTTATTAGATTTGATGATTAACATTGATTTAGGTACTCATATATTCCATAGTACTTTATTTGGAAAATCTGCTTTCATCAACAATTATTTGCATTACAATAATTTACATCCAAATTTCATGAAATTGAATGTATTGAGATGGCAATTCATTAGACTTAGCAAATTAATTAGTGATGACATCTTTTTAAAAATAAGAGATATTCTAACTTATTAATTTATTGACAGAGGTTATCCATTTAGTAGGCTTTTAATATACACAATGAGATAGTTAATATTAGATTAATTAATTTATTTATTTATTTTACATTTGTTAACCGGGCTAGTCTAACTGGATATATGTCCATTTTCAGTAGAGGCCCGGGGAGAAAAGCTTCCACCTATTTTACAATCTGGTTATATAGCTAAGCATTAAGGCAATAATGGTTTATTTCATCATTTATTTCAACATTATTTTGCCCCACTTATTAGTTTACATATGAATAGTATAAAGACTATTGTTGATAACTGGAACATTATTCAATGCAATTATTATTTACTTAATATTACTGGTAGAGTTCCCACCTTTACATATAAAAAGTGTGTTAATTGTTCTTGGTATTTTAATAATTTATCTAATAGTACATAGATCAGTTATTCTGAACCTCATGAAACAGGTAGATGTTTAGCATGTAAGAAATGTCATCTCTTTATCTAATTGTCAAGCTTTTGTTATTATGTATACAGATAAAATAATAGATGCTAAAAATAGATTTACCTGCAAGTCTAAAAATGTTGTATATTTAGTCCACTGCAACACATGCAAAGCATATTATGTTGGTAAAACCAACAAGTTGTTGTCTGATAGAATATACAAGCATGCTTAGGCCATTAAAAAATAAAGATACAAATAATGCTTTGGCTAAACATGCTCTTTCATGCAATGTATTTAAAAAAATAATTTTGTATGTTTTACATACATTTCAAGATACATTGTAAGGCATAGGACATAGTGGTGTTCTAAGCAGCATGTTAGAATGTAGAGAAGTTAGATGGCAAATATTTTTAGACGCTGATAGGTTCCCAGGTCTAAATTAATATATTAATATTAAATGTTTTTTTTAAACATTTATTCAGTTGATAAACGTTTATATATTTCATAAGTCACAATTTAAAGATATGCATAATTGCATTGTTTAAATATATTACATTTTCTAAGCAGTGGTATTGGTTCGTGATGAACACGTGATGTTGATGTTTTTATTTAAATATTTAGTATTTTTGTAGTTGGTCTGATGAAGTTCTTATACTATGTATTAAAGAACAAAAGTGCTTAATAGTATTTCTTTAGGTAAAATCTGAGCACATTGTTCCACTAATAAATAGATTAATGCAATAAATAAATAAGAATGCTTCCATACATATAATCAGAATCCTTATTACTCTGCTACAAGGCTCTCAGTGAAGTACTCATGACTGATTTCCTTTTATTACAGTGGATAATTCTATGATCTTTAATATTACTAGACATACCTCCAGGGCTGGCCTTAGCTGAAATTGCACCCTAGGCAAAGTAGTGCTCCAGTGCCCCTTAAGCCCCACCCACACCATTCTCATGAAACACCCTTATTTTAGCCGCACTCACAGGTAGTTCACTCCCCAAGAAAGCCACTCCAGTCATTTCCTTAAATTATTTAAATGCATGGGAAGAAAAAGATACCATGTAATGTAGTTAAACTGCAACTACCTGTACATATGCATTTCCTACATTACATACCAGAGCTGGATCATGGTCAAATAGGGCCCTAGACAGGGTAATAGTCTGCCCCCCCCCCAGAGCAGCTCCTTCTGCAGCAATCCCTGTCCCCCCCCAAGCAGCAGCCCCCTCCTCAGCCATTCCAATGTTTGGCTATTTCTCACCAGTTACAATACATACTGTTCAGATCTATCAGTGTGCATACTGTTCTCTTATTTGCTTCTACAATGATTACAGATATTGAAATAAAATAGCACAAACACATAGGTATTTGCTAAACAAACAATACAGTTTTGCAATGAAAACAGACTTAGCATAAGCAGTAAACTTCTCTGCCCTTGAAACTCACATTCATTGAAATGGCATGGAAACCCACATTCATTTTGCATCTGGCCAGTGGAGGACTTAGCTTACCTCTGGGCTGTATTTCAAACCATAGGCTCCTTACACATTTTTAGGCCCATGCATACATGTATTTATTCTTTAATTCACCTCCGTGATTGTATTCAGTTATATTCCTTGTATAATATACCACCACTTGTTAGAATGTGTTTTAAATTTGTAGTTTTAAACATTCTTTTAATAAAAAGTGAAACAAAATGTATGAACCAATAATGACAAAACTGCCCAATTCAGAACATTTCCATCATAAAAGTCTACTCAAACTTATGTCATGGCACTCTACCAATATCAATAAATATGCACAATCTCTGCAGAAGTAAAAGCCATCCAGATTAAAAAGATCTGTAATGAAGAGGTCACTGCTAGCAAGCCACTGTATAGTTCATTGTTTCATCTACAAAGTACCTGTTGCCCTTGAAGAATAAACTGCTTATGTTGCATTAAAAAATGGTAAGCTATTAATATTGCAATAGGGAATAGATAGCAAACTGACAAAAGGCTCATAGGTACTAGGTATCTCCTCCAAAGGAGGGCATTCTCAGGACTGCAGCATCTACCCCCTTTAAAGTACAATACAGTACAGTATCAGTGATGCATCTACATACTGTGGGAGTAAAACCCAAAGCTTTCTGCTTCAAAAGGCAAGTATACTACCTGTTATGTTACTAAGAATGCAAACAGGCTTGGCATAAGCAGCACTAAACTTCTCTTCCCCTGAAGTACTCAGCTCCTTGTAAAATCCGCTTGACACTCAACTATATCTCCCAACTTTGCAGCACAAGAAATCTGGAAAAAGCCAAAATTTATTGGGGAGGGGAACAAAGGCCCAAAACCAAGGGCACATTTTAAACATTGCTTGCATAATCTTAGAAAGTTGCTAGAATAAAATGCTTTTATGTTACCATGCATTTCCTGAAAGATAGGAAGACTGAAACTTAAATGGTGATCATTTTGTGAATTCAATTCTCACTGATTTGCCATAAAATCACAAATTAGAAACAGACCAAAAGTATGAGGCAAACATTCCAGACATTCTGTGACAATCTGGATAGTTGAGAGCTATGAACTCAACTCCTTGTATCACAAGTGGTAGTAGAGATAGAGAATTCAGGCTCTTGTTACTTGTGCCTAAGGTAAAGGGTTTGAGCCTGAGTAACACTAACCACCAGGTATACTTAACTGGGGCATTTTACACACACACACACACACACACACACACACACACACACACACACACACACACACATATACATGGCAGACCACTCCACACACATACACGCACAGGGCAGACCGCCCCCTCCCACAAACACATACACACTCACACACACAAGGGTGGACCGCTCCCCCCCAGGGCAGATGGCCCCCCACACACACAGGGCAGACCCGCCCACACACACACACACACACACACACACACACACACACACACACACACACACACACACACACACACACACACAGGGCAAACCACCCCAAACACACACACATATAGGGCCATCCTCCACACACACTCACATGAGGTGGACTGTTACCCCCACCTCCACACACACAAACACACACACACACACACATATACACAGGGCAGACCATCATACACACATACACACACAGGGCAAACCACCCCCCCACAAATACACACACACGGCGGACTGCCCCCCACAAAGACAAACACACACACACACACACCAGACTGCCCCCCCCACAAACACACACACACACAGGTGCACACACACACACACACACACACACACACACACACACACACACACACACACACACACACGTACACACACACACACACACACACACACACACACATACACACACACACACATGCACACACACACACGGTGGACCACACCCCCCCTGGGTGTATGGCCCCCCGCACACACAGAGCAAACCCACACACACACACACACACACACACACACACACACACACACACACACACACACACAATGCGGACCATCACCCCCACACACTCACATACATGCACACTCACATACAGACAAATACACGTGCATACACATAAGCATGACTGAGCACACATTCTCCATGTGGAGTATAATTAGGTCATCTAAAATTCAAATGCAAATCACAATCAAATTTATGTGTTGGCTGTTGATAACAACTGTCTTTGAAATGTCAGCTGTTACTGTTATGTAATAATAATAAGGAAAGAGGGTTTATTTTTAGTATTTTTTATTACTTTATTTTTAGTATAGTCAGCAACTACACACTAAGTAAACATGCCCCTAGCTGCTTCTGCAATGCAATGCTTATTGCAAGAAATGATCATCAGCTTTATTGTAAATAACAGATCTGCTTTTTTCTACACTGAGCCTAAACATGTTTACAAAGCAGATATGGGAAGATCTCATCTCCTTCCCAAGTTTCTGTGAATGTACACAGTATAGTCTGTTCAGTTACACAAAGTTGCTTTGTCTGGCTATGTGATGCAAAGTATGTGGTGCAGGGTTCTGAACCTCCTTGTGTATCTCTTTCACAAATCTCAGTTTACAAGGAAAACATCCAAAAAAGTCCTGCACACATGGGACCACTCTGTTAACAACAGCAGGCATTTAATACCACAAGGAAAAACACTGCTCAGACTGGGCATCGAAATCTCATACTGCATGTTATAAACTAGACAGCAAGTTACAGAACTATGCTGATTTTGTGGAGCATGACTACATGATCCACTCTGCAGAAAGACAGTCAGAGAGATATATCGACATACATACACACACATTCACACACACACACACACACACACACACACACACACACACACACACACACACACACACACACACACACACATGGCAGGCAGTAGGCAGAACCAGCAAAGCAAATGTAAGCAGCAATTAGAAAACTCTCCTTACTTGAACAGAACCAGCAGCAGAATTAAATTGGGTAAACAGACCAGCAGCAAATGCACAAACAATACTCAGGCAGGAGCACACGTGGTAGGCAGAACAGAAGCAGCAACAGAATTAAATTGGGCAATACACAAACAACACTTAGGCAGGAACCAACAAAACAAATGTTAACAGCAATTAGAAAACTCTCCTTACTTGGAACAGGCAAATGATCAAACCAAACCTGTATTTTAAAATTGCGTGGGTGCCGGGCAGACAGGAAGAAGAAGACGTCTACAACACATGCACAAATGTGATGCTACAGGATTGTTCTTAAAGAAGAATGCCCTTAAACAGTTTTGTTTTGTTTTTTAATTAAAAAAGTGTTGGCCGGGGTGGACCACCTCTCTCGCCCTCCCCCCAGTTACGCCACTGAAGTACACAACCAGTAAATAACTCACCTGCAAAAGGAGACTTCCTAATGATGGCACCTCTATACAGTGTTGCACATAGATTACATATTTCTGGCATTAATTTTTGACAGCAAGTCTGGCACTGGCTACTTTCCCTCAACAGTTACTGTAAGTAGACTCCTTTCTTCACTTGGTTGTGCTACTCATGCCTAAACCTCCAGAATAATTGCAATTATTCCTTCTGTTGAATTCTTCCTTATACTGCTTCCCTAAAGGCACCCACACAGTCATCACTCTTAACTTGAGTGGTCACTGGTCACCATTAACCAAATGAGGGAAAGCAAGTGCTGTTCAACTAATAAGTACAGGAAACCAATGCCAGGTCATTGTTGCTGGGGGTGGTTTTATTTGTTTACTGGTTCCTGTGTGATTCAGTTATTTTATTTCATTACAGCAAGCAAACCAATGTAGTCAATGTGTAAACCCCTAGTGGTACTCCCATTAGCTCGAGCACACCTTTCCTAATCAGACCTGGACACCTGGACTCACCCACTAGCAGAGGATGGGGGTGAAAACTGACACTAAATTACTGAGGTGAGTTCCAAAACACCCCAACACTGCAGACTAAAGTACGTCACTTCTCTAATTTACTACAGACTAGAGTGCCACATAAAATGCGAACTTTAAGAAGCTGTACAAGCAACAGTATTAATAAAATGTGCTGCTTCTTACTTTCCACAGTGCTATCCCTTCTACATTTTCATACCTTTTGTCACTACAAAGACTTCAGATCTGGATAATGGATTATCACATTGGTGGGACGGCTACACTGCAGCTGTTAACAACTGAAGTTTTTTTGTTTTTTTTTTAAATCTCCCAAGTTTCAGAGACTGTGACTCTGACATGAAGCTGATGTTATCATGTATGCCACCTGCATGTGATGACATCAGCCATTATTTACAATTGTAAATAAATACAAAAAAAGAAATCAGGAATTGAAGGGGCCACTCGGAAATTCATGGCACCTCATTATTTTGGCCTCAAAACTGGTAAATTCTGAGGAATTCTTTATGGTTGAGAGGTATGCTTACCACACTACTTTGTTTCATCTTTGTGACTGTTTTAGCGAAACAGTCAGGGATCAATGCACTGAGCTTCTTTTCTCACCAGGAGCAAAATGTAAAATAAATTCCAAGCTGGCACCTATGAAGCAGCTATTAGGCTTTCCAGTGATCAGCAGTTTCCAGGAAATGCCTCAGTGCTCCTTCTCTCACCAGGAGTAAAGCAGAAGCACTAATCCCAGGATGACTACTGAGAGGCAGAATGTGGGATCTCCAGTAATTGGTGGTCTTGGAGTAGATGTTGCAGATTTTAAAGGTAAGATGGAAAAATGGGTTAATATCCTACAAGCTGCAGTGTGCACTAAGCAGTTAGATATGAAAGAGGAGGTAATTTAAATGTTAGATTTCAAGTGGAATGCAACTAATTTTAAAAGAGCAAGATAGATTGGAATGGAGTGAGCACTTTGTATTCTGGCTCTATGGAATATAGTAGGATGACCAATAAATTTAAATAGTTGAAGGGAAGCGATTTCACAAAAAAATCATAATTTTGTAGTTACTCATAATAGCCAATGGAAGATGAGAGGGAAGGAGATATGTGGTCAAATTAGCATAAGGAACAGGCAACTGGAAAGACAGTTGAGTTTTAAAGTTACACCTTCACTTTGGTGGGATGATGGGGAAAACTTAATTTCTGTGTGAGTCACAAGAGACACAGCTGTGGTCTCTTTCCTAGTTTAAATATGCAATTAAAAGCAGAATATAACTCAAACATAGATCGCATAAATGTAGGATTCTAAATCTGACAGACATAATGATTAGTTTACCGTAGAAAATCCTTGTTTTTTATGTATATGTTGCTTTGAATATTTTCTTTAAACCAGTTGTTGATTGTTTACTTATTTTTGTAAATTATAATTTGTAGAGCATGTGGAGTTTTTCTCCCCAGGACTCTGCTGAAAAAGGGCTACTTAGCTCAGTCGGACAAACCAGGTCAATAAATGTAAAATAAATAATAAATAAAGAAAGAAAGAAAACAAATCACAATATACAAAACAGAAGAAGGCAACAAATTAATAAAAAGTACAAGAATAGCAAAAACAACCTAACCTTTTCACCACAGCAATTTGTAGCAGAGTCTGGGTGAGCTTTTCCAGTAAAGACTAGAAATGTTTTACTTTAACCCTTAAATAGAAGGTTTAGTTCATAGCTCCACCCTTAGTTCACAGGGGATTAACCTTAGCTGACCTGTTCTAATTTCTGTGTACGTCACAAGAAACATAGCTATGGTTTCTTTATTAGTTTAAATATGCAACTAAAAGCAGAATACAAGTAAAACACAGTGTAAAGAAAATAAATCACAATATACAAAACAGAAGAAGGCAATGAAAACAAAAACAAACTAAACTCCCCCTTACAGAAACTTGTAACAGAGCCTGGGTGAGCTTTTCCAGTAAAGCCATAAGTGAATATGAGGCTAACTGCCCTAGAGGTCTATTTCAAGGCTAGTCAATAACCAGTGGTCAGACTAAAACCCTGTACATTGTGTCTATGAGGTAAAGACATCAACCTTTATTCCAGACTCTCCTAACCATTGCAAATTTATTTGTTTCTGTCAGATATTTAAATACTATGTTTTTTAACTGTAAAATGCAAATAATACTTAATGTGGAGGTTTTCTCCCTGGGCCTCCGCTGAAAACGAACCTGTGTCCAGTCGGACTCTCCCAGCCAACAAATGTAAATAAATAAATAATAAATAAATAAATATACTGCAACCCAATGCATCCTTCCCCAAATACACAGATGTGACAAATAAATCCATCCACTGTTCTTACTGATAATCTTCAAAATCAAATACTTTTTTAGTTCCGAAAATGCTTGTTAATTTATATCCCTCTATTCTATTAACTTTTAAAGTTAAAGTACCAGTGAAAATAAAATAAAAAGACAGAGATGTGAGCTCCACAGGATGACAATAAAATGCTTAATCCTTTAATAAATGTTGTAAACTACTAAGTACTTTTGCTCAGCCAAAACTCCTTCTTATACTTTACTGCTTAGTTGCCACTTTACGACAACTATAACATCACAGAGTAGACTACAACAAAATATTAGAAATGTAAATTGCTAACTCTTTACTGTTACAGGAAACCTTCTCACTTAGAAGCCACATATTTGTAATAACATTCCAGTCTGCACTCTTTGTCTAATCCACACACATCTGCACACACAAACACATACACACACATAAACATAAGCATACACATACACATACACTGTTTTATATTCACTTTCATACAATTCAGAATTACAGGGTTCAGAGGCTAGATCACAAATTAATAAGCATAGCACAAACACTAGTTCCTATGGAGATGACTTTCCATCAAAAGGTGCACATACATTCAGACAACCTCCCACATGTGTAAACCTAGTAATTGTTTCATATTAGTAGTAAACATGTATAAATGTCTTGGTAAAGTAAGAGGAAATTGAGGATCCCAATAGAAACTCATTTGAGTAAATGGCGTAGGAATAAATTTTATAAAAAAGGTTTACAGTGGATGAATCGAACACAGGATCAAAGTAGCACTGGATGGTAATGATGCTAAGCTCCATAATAGCCTGATAGAGATGAAGATCCATCCTGTGTAAA
Organism: Protopterus annectens; assembly: GCF_019279795.1. Classification (NCBI taxonomy): domain Eukaryota; kingdom Metazoa; phylum Chordata; order Ceratodontiformes; family Protopteridae; genus Protopterus; species Protopterus annectens. The sequence goes on along the minus strand of NC_056730.1, from coordinate 495,634,743 downwards.
TGATAAGCAACATCAAATCCTACTTTGTTGACTATACACATACCGAATATCACATTGTGATCAGGTGAATGAGTTATTATGTGATTTGCAAAGTAATATGTACCTTTCCTCATTCTAATGCTGCTAAAATTGAATAAAACACACTTTTCTGTTCCATGCATAAGAATGAAGGGACTAAAAGTCAAATGGCCAGCCAAAAGGAAATAAAACACAGATGTCCGTTGAGCTAACTGGATGTTCATCCATGTAAACATGTACTGTAGTGCTCAGTTGCTCTGAAGGAAATGTTATAACGCCTGTGCTGTTCACGTTTGCAGGCAATAAGAAACGTTTATTTTATTCTGAACAGCCAATAGAACATGTTTATTTTTGACAGCATGATCAAGTAGATTATAGGTTCATAGGTTGGTACTAGGCTATCGGCCCTAGCCTAGCCATAACAATTCCCTGGCTATATTTTGTACCAGTGGGACTGACAGCAGAACAACAGGTTTGACAGAACAGCAAGATAAGTATGCGAATAATAAAAATGTGTTTCATAGTTGGAAAATAACATTTTTATGGGGTCCTTTATATTTTAGCATTACTTTATACATACAAAAGCAAGGCTACTATTGACCATGCTTATGTATGCTTAAAGGAAGTGTAAGTATTTTAAATTTCTGTTTTTAGTAAAAAGTGCATGTATGTTCCCACATGCTGTTATGCACAAGTAGTGCTATAGGCCCAGATGGGTTAAAAAGCCATGTTGGGACAGCATTGAAAAGAAAATTAATGCAATTGTTTGTGCATGAGGGTGTGTGTGTGTGTGTGTGTGTGTGTGTGTGTGTGTGTGTGTGTGTGTGTGTGTGTGTGTGTGTGTGTGTGTGCTTGTCTGTGTCTATGAGAGAGAAAGAGATAGAGAGACAGCATGCCTCTCACCTTGTTTGATTAAGAATTCTGGACAAAGCCAGCAATAATTAGGGAGGAAAAGACCTAAAATCAGAGGTATTTTTTAAATATAACCCAAGTTTACTTAAAAATTAAATAGAACAAGAGGTTTTCATTCAACATAGATTTTCTGAAAAATGCAAACAATGCAACTGTAATGCCTGGTTTACAGATTGACTGCAATCTATACCAGAAAATCAAACATTTTTATGATGGAGAGCAATATTCTGATACAAAATAAAAGATGTTCTGTAAAATCAAAAACAGTTAAGCATAATGGTTCACAATGCATTGCAATATATGATTTATTTAATTCATTTTGTCACAGTGAGACATCTGAGGTGTACTAATTCAAGACAGATATTGTAATTGCTAGTCACGTGTGTGTGTGTGTGTGTGTGTGTGTGTGTGTGTGTGTGTGTGTGTGTGTGTGTGTGTGTAGTTCTACTATGAAATGTTGAATGGCAAAAGCCCAAGTATCAGAAACAACCAAAAACTAATGCCTGAAACACAAAGGAGTGAAAAAGTAAAGTATAATACCAATTCAACTGTTGCTCCAAGGAGTGCTCAGATTTGCCAAAGCACACAATGTTGCATTTTTGGAATTTAGTTTAAGGCCATGGCCCAGCAGCATTTGTTACATGGGTTAGATCCTCTTGAATAATACATAGGTCATCTGGGTGTATTTATTACTGCACCAAGTTTACAGTCATCATTTTTAAAGGTAGAGAAATAAATACCAAATAGGAGTGGTCCCAGGGCTGATCCTTGTGTGAATACAGTGGGTAACTACTGTTTTAGTTGAGAGTGTGTGCAACACTAACAGACTGGATTCTGTCAGTGATTCAGATTGATATTTAGTGAGTATCATAGGAGTTTACATTTACTTAGATTATGAATGATGCCTGAGTATGGAATGGTTTCAAAGCATTTGGCCAAGTCCAGGTATGCCATGTGAATTGACTTACCTGAGTCTACTACCTTACAAAAAAAAAAAAAAGTCCACCAGGTTTAAGAGGATCTGCATTTAACAAACCTAGAATGGTTAGGATCCAGAGTTTGAAGACTGCTTATGTCCTTCTTCATGAGGTCCATATTGCCTTATTGATAAGGCTGGTAAGGCCGATAAGTCTATAGTTGCCCAGGTCCATTGTGGGGTCTTTGTGGAATGGGATGACTACAGCAGTTCTTCATACTTCTGGCACAAATCCAGAGGAGAAGCTGAGATTGATCAGATGTAGTAAGGAGTCAGCCAGGCATCATTTGTTGCTGACAATAAGGCAACCTGGCATATTGTCACCAACAATTGCACCAGCATTTTTGGCCTTGGAGAGAGTGCTTAGGACTGCCTGACTTCCTTGGAGGAGATTACTGGGGGGGTGTTGACAAGCTAATATTCTGTGAGTAACTTGGGGAGATAGAGGGGAAGAGTTTGAGCTGAACTTGTCTATAAATACATTGGTAATGTCCTCCTGGGTTGAGTATATTATGTTATTTTGTATTAACTTAGAGCATTGCTGGTTATTATTCCTTAGGTTCTTAATATAGCTGAAGAAGGCTTCATTGTTATCCTTGTCATGGGTGGCAATTCACAATTTATATTTGCTCTTGAAAGCTTTGATTTTGTTTTGAAGTTTTTCATTGAATATTGTGAGCTCTCCTCTAGCTGATGGGGTATTAAGTTTGCTTTTATGAGCTAAGAGTTTTTTTTCCCCTCTTATCATATAGTTTGTTGTTACTGAGTTCCACCAAATGGTTCACTCTTAAATTTGGCACTTTTCATGTCTTAAGAGGACTAAGGCCTCACTGCTAGGTTAGAGGTGAGTGTAGAATTTATCTATAAAAATTTCAGTGTGCAAAGCAGAGTCATCTAGGTTTGGAAGGTATTTGAATATTATCAAGTCATCAGTTAGCTGGAATAGATTTGGCTTGGAGTAGTCTCTGGAGATGGTAGAAATTTAAGATAACTTAGGTCTCACACCTAGAATAAATGTTACTGCACAATGGCCAGATTTGACCAGTGCCTTGGTAATTGTGGACTCTGAACATAGGGGCACTATATTTGTGAGAACCAAATATAATATTTTTTGAGCCCATAGTTGTGATGTGGAGTATTTGGTCCAAGGAATTTGCATTAATGAAATCCAGGAATCTTTGCTCATGCTTGCCTGTGTTGGTGTAGGTTCTCCAGTTAATGGCTGATGCTTGAGGTTGACCAAGAAGATATTGTTGGATTCTATGGTGAGGGATATCTCTTGGTTAAGATATGCCTCATGGTCTGCCAGTGACATCCATTACTTATGCCCACTTTTTTGTGTTTTTAACATGATTACTTTCCTTCTCTGATGTATCCCATAAATGCTGTTGTCATTTCAGTATATGTATTCAGATGAACCAGAAGAAATTAAGGTATTCTCATAAGTCTTATATCACATTATTGTATCAATGCTCATCATTTACCTCTGCTTGGGAATTGCTAAGACTTGCTTCTCATTTTTCCCATTGCATCAATGACCTAGTCATTAATATGACAAACCCTTTCCTCTAGCAATGATAAAAGCCCTCAAGTGCATAGGAAAGTGAGCCACTACTAGCTACTCCTAGTAACATCTGAAATGCTTGTCTGGGCTTTGTTATTCAAGATGACAAGAGACTTGCCAGTCATCACTTGGCTGTGACATATGGAGCACTAGTCATGTGTAAAAAAAAATATTGTATTTTTTCTTTGATGAGTTATTTAATGGACTGTTGGCAAAAGAAGAGGGCACACAGGTAAATAGCAAGTCTCAGTTTACCTGTCAAGATATCACTCACAACAACAAAAATCACTGAAATTATAACGAGAGCCCTAGATGTAATAATTTGCTATCTACCTTTCTTTGATATAGTTATGAATTATTGTTCTTTGTCAGTATAAATGTCCAAATATAAAGCTTAATCACAGACTGCTGTTAGGAAGTGATGTTAAAATCTTACTTTTTCATGAGCAACAAGTTAACATGCATCTGTTTTGAAAATTCATCTGATCTAAGTATACTTCTTCATCATATAGGATGTAAAACCTTGCAGTGGATGAAGACCTGCCTGACAACAACATTTCAGGAAACCCCTTAGAAACCTCAACTAGATATATTAAGAACTGAGTCATAACAGCTAACAAATTTGCTCACAAAGTTCTTTATGAGAAGAAATGCAACTCAGGTAATACAGAATGGATATGTCTTCAGGGCTTTTGGATTTCCTAGCCTGCCAAGGCACACACCCCCTGTCAGACTGTACACACATCTTAGCTGGCACATTTCAAACATGCGAGTTAAACCTGGTTAAGCTTTCAGTCAGATCCAAACATGGTTAGAAAAGACATTGGAATGCAAACCTGTATCAGCTGGAAATAAAAGGTGTGCAACCTCTTTGATTTTGTTTTTCTTCTTAGTCATACCTGTTGAAGGCAGATTTATCACAAGGGCACTTAACTTTTTTAATTTGTGCTGAAATGCTTTTCCCACAGGGAATCATGTTCTTGTGCCACGTCACTATAATGTCAGTCCTGCAGCCACACCCATAATTCTGATAGCATAACATGAATTTCATAGGTTTAGTGAAGTTGAGAAAAAACAATAAAACTATATTATTTAAATGTATTTTTCCCTTTTTTATGTAGCATCCATACATAATTTGTTTGGCTAAATGACTGACCTATTGTTTGTTTTTGATTGACAGAACTTAATCAGAAAAAGCTCACAGTACTTATCCTTCATGTGGTATCCAGACATAGCTTGTTGGTAGAGAAGAAAGATTATATAAATCATGTATACCGAACAACATAAATATTGTGCTTCTTTTAATTTAAAATAGCTTTCTCATGGAACTACTTTATGATATGATACTAAGTGTATCTGCTACTATGCAAAATGTTGTAGATAATATTTCAGCATGAGTTATAATATATCAGGCAATATATCAGTGCAGTTATTTGCATTGGTCATTTTCTGTATCTCAGGGAGAATCAGACACTCCACCAGGTATAGAGAGCCTTTAAGGGGATCTACTTTGCAGTTGGTAGCCTACATTTGTTTATTGGTTATTCTCAAAGAGAAATATACTGCTTCCAAATCTGTATTCAGTTTTCAAAGGTCATGAAAAAGAATGGTAAAGAATGATATAAAAAGGCAGGGGTCAAGCAGATATTACAATACTTGCACAAATCTAGAGTGAATGCCTGATTTCCAAACATTTGCTATTTCCATCTCTCTGTCTCACTCTACCTGTCTCTGTCTGTCTTTCTCCCCCCTCCCTCTGTGTGTGTAATATTTTGTCAAAGATAGGTTTGACCGAATCATAAATGGTTGAAAAAATTACTGAAAGTACATTTGACAGAAAAGCCAGATAATCAAATACTGTGAATGTCTGTATATGGTATATCTGGTGTCATTTTTGATCATGGGATTTGTTAAGGATGTAATTTAGAAGATTTTGTGAAGATTGGCAGTGCCCATAGACATGTTGTGCTCCCAGATGTGTAGATGTTTGTGTCTATGCACTAATTCACTGGTATTTTTTCTTTTCCCCAAAGGTGTGCAACTGTGGAGTTAGAATATATCATTAAGGGGAATGCGGAGGCAAAAACTCTTTTTATTATATATATGTTCTATAGAAATTTATTTATGAAATGGCTTTTCAGTCAAAAGTATTTTCATTCATTTGCACCTACTGTATTTTTTTCAGCCAAACCTACCTTCAATAAAATGATGCAGAACAGTGTGTGTGTGTGTGTGTGTGTGTGTGTGTGTGTGTGTGTGTGTGTGTGTGTGTGTGTGTGTGTGTGTGAGTCTCTGTGTGTGTGTGTGTGTGTGTGTGTGTGTGTGTGTGTGTGTGTGTGTGTGTGTGTGTGTGTGTGTGTGTGTGTGTGTGTGTGTGTGTGTGTGTGTGTGTGTGTGTGTGTTTACAGGTGTTCAACTGTACAAGTTTTTGAAGGCAATCTGATGTTTGTTTTCATCAGATAACTGTCAAAACCTGTGTAGGGAAGTTGTGTTTAATGGAAAGCACAGTATTTGTCCTTTTCTCACTCATGTGTAGTTGCTGTGTTATAATATTTATAACCACTGGAGGTATTAGTGGTGCAGAGGGGATAGCTCTGTGCAAAAACTTTGTTTAAATGTGCAGTATATTATTTTAAATCAGTCAGGAATCACCACATTAGTCACAAAATGGGTTTCATTGTTAATGAACAAAATGAACAAAATACAATAACATGACACATAAAAGCTGAGTAAGACATGCATGAGAACAGCAGATACATGACATATGTTAGATGGCTGATATAAGAAAACAACTAAAAGCAAGTCATCCCAGAGTGTCAAAGGCTATTTTTAAAAACTAATTTGTGAGTGGCCTGCCAAAGCTGTCTAAGGATGGACACTTTCAGAGTCAATGAGCTAGTAATTTCCACAGGTGAGGGTCCTGAAAGATGAATGATCAAGTGACAGATGTCTCAAGATACACCAGTGTAACCATTAACACCTGAGAAGCTAAGCCCGAGGCCTGGGCACATAAGTTAACAATAAAACCTTAAACATTATTGTAAATCAGATTGGAAGGCTAGTTGCAGAATTCTGTACCATATGCAAAGAATCTGAGTCTTAGGGAGTCTCAGGTAAAAGACATTATAATGGTCTAGCTGAGAAGAGACCATGGTATGAGCAGCAACTGAAAATTCATCTTGATATAAGAGGTACATAATCCTGGAAATACTGGAAATGTTTCACAGATGGAAACAAGATGATTTCACAACAGCAGACACTTTTTGTTAAAAAAAGACCATTAATGTGCAGAACAAGCAGAGAGGGTAGAGCAAGGCATGGTCATTAGCAAGACACACAATGAATTTAGTGCAGCCAGACTCCTCAGTTCTGCACACCCTACATGATTTTAGCCTGTTGCTGAGCTGGAACAGACCCCATCATGCACAATACAGGGTAATAAAGCATTGCATTGTTGGTTCAATTCAGTGACAATGGTGCAAAAACCACCTGATTAACATAATATCCATGCTACAAGCCCTATTTTAACGTGATAAAAAAATGCATTCACTATTTTGAAAGACAGCATGTTATAGCAAGCAATGCAGAGAATCTGAATAAAGAGTTTACTACCATACAGGAAACCTGACAGCAAACCAGACAACTAGTGATGGACCTCAGAACTGCAGCCATCACTCAAGGGGGCACAGATATAACAGACACTGTTACACAGAAGTGGAGTGTATGTGTGGTAATACTGCACAGGACATGACAGGGAAAAGAAAACTGCCAGGACAGGTTATCGTCCTGTGGGGATTCAGTCTGACAGAACACAGGAAAATGACAGAAGAGGTAGCAATCCTGTGTTGGAGTTCAATAGAACAGGGTACAGGGAAATGGCAGAAGAGATTATAGTCATTTGTGTAAGCATCAACCTGATAGGGCATAGAGAACAGAGTCAGGCTGAATGATAGTCTTTCCACATAGGTGGGTCCACACTGTGCCATATGCACAGATATTATGATAAGCTATAGGGGATAGCAGGCCTCCAGTGACCAGAAATGGAGAAGATGGAGACTAAAAAAAAACACTAGAGCTGTAGACTGTGGAAAATAAAGAGCAGATTGATGTCAGCATAAAAGCGAAGAATGATAACTTCCTAGCCAGCTCCAATTGGGTACAGGGATAAAATGTTTTGGCCTCGGTGACCCAAGATTTATTAGGTACTTGATGATGCTGGCAGAGGAAGATGGTCAAGCCCCCTATGCCCCCTGCTAATTATATATATTAACTTTGAGATCACACAGTCCCCTGGGAAAGGAAATATTCCCCTCACCTGGGGATTGCCAACCTCACACAATTGTCTACCTTTTGCATTTGTCAATCTTTTGCAGTTAACTTTCTTGCTGTTGACATTTTTGGTGTGTCGACCTTTTGAGATGTGTATATATATATATATATATATATATATATATATATATATATATATATATATATATATATATACATACACATGCATGCATACATACACACAAACAAGAATGGTGACTCCCTGAAAGTATATGAAAGCACCAAACAAATGCATAAAAGTTTAAGTGGTGGGACAATCACTGGTAGAAAACACAGATGGGCATGGAAAATGGACAGACAAGGCTAAATAATGATCATCACTTTTAACTGCATTTTTATCAGTTATGGGCATTACATAATTATAGATATTCCCCAATACAAAACACAATGGAATATATGTGTAAATTCCTATCATATGATTCACACTACAAAAATGACTAAGTATATATCTTCATTTCGGGTAAAAGTTCCTATGAAATCATTTGTATTACAAAAAGAGGCAATACGATCAGTTTCATTGAACAAGTATGTCATCATTTCCAATGTAAGCTTCCACATATTATCAGGTATAATAAAAATGTAGTCATATTTAAATAATCAAATCTTAATTAATGAAGTGCATGACAAAAGTTCAAAAATAAAACAATTTAGCTGTAAAATGCATTAAATCATAAAAGTATTTGGTTTTCATTTCTATCATGATTGCATTTTTTTTCATTTAACCTTTTATTCTTTGTTTCATGACTCAGATTATGTCGGCTTGAAGCACAGTTTAAAGGTACTAAAGGACAAGAAAAGTGCAAGGAACATACATGTGGTTCATTCTTTCTGGGTGCTCATCGATGCCTCATTTCTAAATGCTAACTCTTGGAGGAACCGATTAATGCTACATAATTAATATTATTTGTTTGCCATCTATAAATAAATATGAGAAAAAAAATGTAGCAAAGCACAAAGAAATTTTCAACCACTCATGCATCCTCTAATTAGATATATGTACTCTAAGGGGACAAAAATGGATTAGCATAAAGTAAGTGATTGTATCTCTGTACCTCTAAATACTATCCAAGTGCTACCAAAGCACATATTGCATTAATAAAGCTATCAATGTGTCACTGCATATGCAAAGTACAGCATCCCCAAAGTGCACAAAGGCAGCATATTCAAAATAATGCACTTCTGAAATTCATACAGGCTCATTTACCTGTCAAGTCAACAGCACTGGTAAACTTTATTTCACAAATCCAGGTTCAACAGATTGATTTGATCAAAAGGACTTTTTGTATAAGAGATATATTTCTTGCACTATGGTACAGTCAGGCCACAGAATGTGTTCTCTCCTCATCAGAGTGCTAGTGCCTTTATTGTGCAGTCACCCCTCTCTACTTTTTACTCCCACTCTACTTTCCTTCAATTCTGAAGCCCCTGCACTTACACATTTCTTCTTCTAGCCACTAATCTAATTATACCTTGTTTCTTTTCATTATATTACCTACAACCTTAACTTCCTTCCTGCTTACCTGCTGGATTTATTATTGTTGTTTCTCCTGTTACAACCTATTACTACACTTTTTGTATATATAGCTATGTACTATTCCATTGAGTACATTATGTTCTTCTTATCCATTGTATCCATAAGATTTTGCTCTTTAATACTGTTAATTTGTCTCTATTCGTGTGTATTTGTATGTCTGTTTGGGGCTTTTCCCCTCGGGTCTCCACTGAAAAAAGGTAAATTCTTACCCAGCTGGACCAACCTGGCTAACAAATGCAAAATAAATAAATAAAATAAAATAAACATACTAATGTCATCAGGGACTTAAAGAAAGTAGGTTGAAGGTATTATCTGAATTTAGTGAAATATAAAATACGAATGGTTAAAATCAATAAAAAAAAAATAATATCCACTGACTTGCAATACTGTGATCCTTCATAATTACTGTTATGATCATTGAAAGCCTTTTTTATGGAGAAGCATATTTAAATCAGCAGATTATTTCACTGGCATGCAACAAACTATGCACAATGCATTGTGTTGTGCAGCACAGGAATATGCCTGCATTTTCTTTATATGTTAATGCACTTTGTGCATCTGTTGCTATTCCACATATATTGGTATTCGTACATTCATCTTATGACACGCTGCTAGTGTGCAGTCAATGTAGCACCATAGAGACTGTAACTTCCTTAACTGTATTTATGACTACTGCGTCTCCCAGTGTAAGTCCCATGCATCTTTTGCATGCCTAATCATTTTTACATAATCTGTTTGAACCGACATAGGACAGGTGTCCATGTAATATAATCAGCATCTGTGCATGGCGCATATTACATCCCATCACAATATTAAAATCATGATTGTGACACTGCTTTCAGTACAAAGTCGTATACATTAATGATTCTGAAAACATCTAAATAGTGGTCATCTCTAAACAATGACAAGATGCCAAGAGCACTGCCATGCGTGCACAACATGAAGAGACAAAATTGTAACGGAGGGGTTGAGTTAAGCAAGTTAATATGGTAACAATTTGCAAGGGAAATATGCAGGTCTAGATTCCAGACTATCTCATGTTTAGAGAAAACCTTAAAATATTATTCATCTAAAATTGTCAAGAAGAAAAAAGAAAGCAATACTGATGTTGGGAGATGATAATGCAGAATATATCACCACCTTGAGGAATGTGATGCCTCTATGTGCAAGTATTATATAATCTGCTGCTAGTTGTATACTGTCCAAGGCAGCTGTATTGTGCATAACAAATGACATAAAGGTAGAATGCTGAGTGCCGTAAAAGTAAATTAGTACAGCAGATATAAAATGAGAAACAAACAGAATATATGAGGCAAAATTTGCTTGAGTACAAACAAGGTTAAGATCAACCCTTGCCAAACCTTGGCCTTTGTCAGTTAAAAATAACCACCAATACAATATATTCTGTGTAATCATGCTGTCAATTATAGACTCCAGCATCACATGGTGAACATACTGTGAACATCGCAAAGCAGCAGGGATTAATTGAAATGACATGGCTGTGACTCAGTCCTTAAATGCACTAATTTAACCTTTTAATTTGTTCAACCCATGTTTCTTTAAATATGGATTAAAGGTAATCACTTAAATATTTGCCATGCATAATGCCAAGTCTACATTAACAATCAAAAGCTTTCCATGGAAAACAGTGTCCCTGACTACACTTGTAGCACATTTATGTGTGACATCCAGAGCTATAGATATAAGTTTATGTGCACAGTATTGAAAATCAGCAGTGTCCTGAATAAGTACTGTGTCTGGGTTTCATAGACAAGTGCTATGTACCTACAAAGCATTACCTTTTCAGGGATTCACTGTACAAAGAGATAAATAACCAAACAGACATGCACTGGCAGTCTGAGTAAATTGTTCCATAATTAAAGAGACGTGTAGCGCTAATGGCAGAAGTAGTAAGAAGCTACTCTATAGTAGGTGTTCCATAGTAGAGACCATGACCAAATGACATGAATCACAATGAGGCAGGCTAATGTGGTTGAATCAGCATGCACTCAGAAGCACAGCATAGCTTTGCATAGCTGCATCTTGCATGCATCTAGAACAAAGTTCAGAGCACAGCAGCCATCAGAGTGGGCAAAGCAAAGTGAAAACCCTGCTCATTATAAAAATGAGAGCTTATCTAAACAATCCTGTCTTGGTTTGTGATTTACTGTGGAATTGCCTGGTAGGATAATTTTTATTTGAATTTCTATTTTATTTCATACCAGTTTTTTTTCACTGGTTATAGGAAGGAAGGGATAGCCTGTAGACAGAGAGATTTATTTTTGACTTATCTTTTGTTGTTTTACCTTTAATTTTCACTATCATTAGAAAGGGTTAGGTTTTAGAGAGTCAAACTAGGCAAGCTAAGGGTCCTAGTCAGCTATAAAGTCATATAGACTGCTAATAGGACAGTCCAGAGCTTATCTAAAGAATCCTATCTTTGTGATTAATTGATCTTTACTGTTAAAAAGAGGTACAACTGTGAGCAGACGCTACTGTCTGCATTCACATGCAACATAAAGAAATTCCAGCTTTTGTGTGACTTTCAGAACTTGTAAAGTCAGAGCAACTTTACTACACTTACTACTACTATACTATATTATTTAGTTGTATATTGTTTGCATGATTTTTCTTACAGCAGTCGATTAAAGTACTCTTTGAATTCTGTGGTAACTAATTTTGATTATTCCTTTTTTATATTTTTTATTTATATGAAGCTGAAAATGGATTCCTTAAATGAGTATGTCATTAACAATTTGGACACTGCTTTGTTATATAACACACAGATTACAGGGAATGATACATTTTTCTATCAGAAAACTTTCAATCTACGGAAAAAGGCAGCATGTTTCCAAAAGAGAAGGTAGAAAAAAAAGGCAAGGTGCAGGTGAAAAGGAAAAAATCAAAATTGAACGTGGAAGGATTGAAGAACTTTACTGTAAGAGAAAAGGGAAATACAGACATTGACAACATGGTTCAAGCGCTGGATGTAGAAAGCCAGCTGTATGAGAATTGTATGCTTACAAATGTAATAAGCAATGAAACCAGTGGGATTAATAAGACTAATGCTGATGAAGATCATTCCTTTGTAACAATTGATAAAGCAGATATTGTTAAATTACAAGTTAAAGATTCTTCAGATCTGGTCAGAAAAGATATTCTTGTAATTGGAGATTAAATTATTAGAGGAATTGATACTCACATTTGCAGACAAGATAATGAACATTGAATCATGTTATACTTGCTTGAAGCAAAAATAGATAATATTAGACAAGCTTTAGAGCTGCTTAATGTAAGGAGGTATGGATCTGTTTTTATCCATGCCAGTTGCCAGTACAAATAAATGACCTCATCTGCAAGGACTCTCTGACTTTTATTAGTGAACTTAATATAGATTGTACTGATGTTAGGACACATTTTTCACAAATCAGATATAGAAAGGAGAGTCAGGTCATTGTGAATAAAAAGATCTCTTTAGGTGAATGCCTACATAAAAAATGTTCCATTTTAAAAAAATGGAAATGTGTAGAACATACAAACTAAATTTTGGGCACACTTGTTCAGACAGGATGGTGTGCATTTGTCAAGTTGAGGGAAGAGAATTTTTGCACCAGCTATTTTGCAATATTTGACAAACGCAAGGCATGATTTTTGCCAGGGCAAAAATTTAACAGTTCACAGACAGCAACATTCGATACATCTCTGATGGTTGTTAATGCTAGGAACATTAATAATAAAATTTTATTATTGAAAAATTTGCTGTGTTTCCACAAAATTGATATTGTTATTGTTTGTGAAACATGGTTAAAAAGTAATGACTGGAAACCAGCTCTGTCAGGATATTAATGTTTTTAATGTAACAGACATTCTAAGAAAAAATCAGGTGGAAATGTTATAATAGGGATTAAAGATAGTTATGAGACCTGTGAGTATTACATGTTCAGTGATGACACCAATGCTATAGATTGTGTAACTGTGGCAATAAAGACAGCCCTGGAACATATAACAATTGTTGGACTGTGTAGACCACCAAAGTGCTGATGACCTAGAGGAATTCATACATTTCTTACATGAAGCACAGGAGGGAAGAATAATAGTGTCTGGGACTTATATTGACCAGAAATAGACTGGAATAATATTGATTCAACAACATTAGTAAGACAATTATTCGCAATGTGTGTTCATGAATAGCAGTTGCTTCAGGTTGTAAAAGCCTACCAGGGAAAGGAACATTCTAGACATTGTTTATATTCCTAAAGAAATGACTGTTACTTCATGTCAAGCTTTATCACTGCTGACATGCAGTGATCATGGGATTATAAAGGTTAAATAAACTGAACATTTATTTCATTTATTTATTTTTTATTTTACATTTGTTTACTGGGAAAGTCCAACTTGACACAGGTCCATTTTCAGAGGTAGCCCAGGGAGAAAAGGTCCAGATAAAAATACATAATCAGATCAAAAATGAAAAAAAGGATGAATCAACAACATTTACACAATGGATATCTAGTGATGCATATTAAATGGCCTAATATAACATATAACAGAACAGAGTGAAGAAATATTAATACATTGTTTTGTGTGGCAGTTAATACATAGTAGGGGTCTAAGATAACATATAACATAACAGATGAGAGAGCTTTTGTTTATAGCCAGTACATATAAAAGTGGTATATATTTCACATAAGTTTCCCCCACTGCATACTACAAAATATGCATTCCTTACAACAAAAACACCCAGATGAGAATTCTTTCCCAGTGTGGTAGATGGATTACATAGCTATTTAGACTAGATGGGGAGTAGGTTGTTCATTAAGTATTTACCCTGAGGAGTCACAGGAGCATAACCAGGTATTCATATAATGTGCTCTGAGGAACTTTTTGAATTTTGTGGAGGAGTTAATGGAGGTTAGGTTCCAAGGTAAAGCATTCCAAGCTTTGGAAATGAAATCGCTGAAGAGAGATTTCCCCACTTCATTGTTGTGTTTGGTGATGTTTAGGTGGTTTTGGGTACTAGATCTTAATGTTCCTGTTGTGGAATAAGGAGTAATTAGATTCTTGAGTGCTGGGTTTAGTTGGGTAACAAACCAGCTTGTGTGCTAATGACAGCTGATTGAGTTTTAGTTGCTGTAGTGGCTCAAGCCAGACAAGTTGTTTGAGAGCTGTGCGATGATGGGTTCTATGTGAGGTTTCGGTAGCAAATCTAGCAACCTTGTTATAACAAGATTCTAGTTTGTTTAGGTCAGTTTTGCAGATGTTGGTTAGTAATGGGGATGCATAGAGGAGGGCAGGTGACATATGCATCCTGGCTATAGTGGCTTTGGTTTGTTTAGTAAGAAATTGCTTGTTGTGGTAGAGGAGGCCAAGTTTTTTATGCACCTTCTTGATGGTTTGCTCTATGTGAATGTTGAATCTAAGGTTGCTGTCTATTTCCACTCCTAATAGTTTAGTGTGGGAGGTAGGGGTGATCAATGTTTTGCTATTGGATATAATGGAGAAGTTGTCATATGGAGGAGGGGATCTACAGGGATTGAAAAGAAGAAGTTTTGTTTTGTTAGGATTTAGGATAAGCTGGGAGTTAGTAAACCAGGATTCTGCTAGTGAGAAGGACTTTTTGGTGATGGATTGTAGGTCATGTAGTGTGTGGGCTGTGCATATGAGGGTGGTATCATCAGCATATTACACTACTGAGGCATTGGGTATGGAGGATGATAGCTGACTGGTAAATAGTGAGAAGAGTAGTGGGCCAGGTATGGAGCCCTGAGGGATTCCTAGGGATACAGGCAAGAGACAGGATAGTTCACTCTGCCATTTTACTGTTTGTTGATGACCTGATAAGGAGCTTTTAAACTATGAGATGGAGGGGGTGCTGATATTTAGAGCGGATAGTGTATTAAAGAGTTTATTATGGTTGACCATGTCAAAAACATTAGACAGGTCTAAAAAAATGGCAGAAACTAGCTGTCCCTTTTTTCTATGGAGGTTAACTGCATTGGAAAAGGACAATAGAGCAGTTGTGGTGCTATGAAAGGGTCTAAAGCCATGCTGATTGTTAGATAACAGGTTGTTTTTTTAGAAGGTGGTCCATCAGTTGTGTGTGAACAACTCTTTCTAGTATTTTTGATAAAGGTGACAAAATACCAATTTGTCGGTAGTTATTTAGTTCTAAACCAATGTACAGAAGAATAATTATAGGTTATTTGGAAGCAAAACAGTCACTATGTATAACTAATTAGAGTTATGTGCTCAGTGGAAAAACTGCAGAAGGAATGTTGAATGTTTTGAAAGAGAAACTATGTGAAAAAAAAATGTTTAACATCAGGATATAGGCATACAACATTGGGGATATATTAGAACAAGATACCTGATTGAGGTGAGAGACAAAAAATATAAGAAATGGAAAAGAAGTCAAACTACAACTTTGAAAATGGAAATAAACAAGCTGGACAAACAAATTAAGCATAGTGTGAGACACGAACAAGAAAAATTTGAAGAAAATTTATATAAAGATATTGCGCATAATAGGAAACCATTTTATAGATACATAAGATGTGGAAGGTGTGAAGACTTACAAATTGATAGACTGTGTGTAGATTCTAAAATTTATTCTCAGACACAATAGATTATTGATATATTTACAAAGCCTTATGCAAAACAATTTGGCTCCACAAAGGGAGTGATAAGCTGTCTTAGTAACATCCAGATAACCTCAGATACTGTAATCAAAATAGATTATATTGAAAAAGAACTATGCAAATTGGATCCAAACAAAGCACTGGGAAGAGACAGACTATGTAATAATGCCTTGAGAACACTTCAAGAAGAAATTATAGTGCCATTATATCTATTACTTACTACGTCATACAAATATGGGGAGATTCCTCAAGACTGGAGACATGTTCATATGTTCATAGATTCATAGGTAGGGACTAAGCTATCTGCACTAGGGCCTATACAAGCCTAGCCAAAAAGGTACCCTGGCTTTCCCCACCCAAGAAAATTATTTTCCTGTGCCCCTGTGGAGCAGAGCCACAGAGGTGATCCCCGGGGTGAATTTCCTATTTCCCATCCAATCATATAGGTTCATAGGTATCTACTAGGCTATCGGCCCTAGGGCCTATACTATAGGCAAATACTAGACTATCAGCCTGCAAATTATTGCAAGCCTAGCCAAGAACCGTAGGTTAGAATCAAACCCTGTACCTTGTATCTGTGAGGAAAAGAACTTAAACATTATGCCAACATCTCCGGTGCTTATTAAACCTATATTTAAGGGAAAGGGGAGTAGAGCAAATCCAGAGTCATACAGACCCTTAAGTCTACTTTCATGCTGTGTAAAAATAATGGAGAAGGTAATACTGGATAAATTATTGTCAGAACTGGAAAAGTTGGGACTTGAAATCATATATCACCATATTTTGAAAATAGATCTATTACCATCTGTAACATGATGTTCTATAACAATAAAATAACAGCTGTGAATGAAAAATCATGCTCTGATATCATTTATATAGATTTAACTTCATAATTTGACAGGGTCGTACATAAAACACTGATCAGTAAATTAGGATCATATGATCATAAGATGTTACTTGGCTAATGGCCCTGGGACCCTTACAAGCCTAGCCAAGTGTTTATCCCCAAAAAAGAAACCTCAGTCAATGAGGGACAAAGGTGGAACCCCTGGGACGAATTTATGGTTTCCCATCCACTCATCAAGGTTGCATTTGAAGAAGGCCAGTGTGGTAGTCTGACATGTATGGTAAGTCTATTCCAGAGATGGGGCAGCCTCTGGGAGACAAACCTGTCTTTCCACCAGGTTTTGCTGATGTTGCATATTAGATTTAGGTCTACTGAGTGGGTAATGTGCAAGAAATTAGTCTTACAGATATGGAGCATCTCTAGTAGGGCATGGTCCGATGTTGCATTGTAGGTGAGACACAGATCACCTCTGAGCAACCTGTATGATACCAAGTAGAGTGATAGTGATTTAAGCCTGTCCACATAGGATAGGTGTTGGAGGCCATGGATTCTTGTTGTGAGGTATTTCTGTGGCCTTTCCAGTTAGTGCAGGTGTTTGGAGAGAGGTACATACCAAAATGGGTATTATACTCAATCATAGGTCTAATAAGGGAGGAGTACAGAGAGGTAATAACCTCCTTTTTTCTGGCTGCAATCCCTTTACTTATAAGAAGAACCAAGTTAAAGGCTTTTGTTACCACTGCCGCCATATGAGGGTCGAATGTGAGACTGTTGTCAACCTGAGTACCCAGGTCCCTCACCACAGGTTGTATGCTTAGGGGGTTGCCATTGATGTGGTGATCAGTAGGGGCCATGTTTTTGGTACGCTAATTCTTTTTTTTGAATTTAACTTAAGGCTATGGCTTAGGCACCAGTTATTTGTGGCTGTGAGACCATCTTGCAGTATGTTAACATCAATTGTGAAGTCAATTACAGCATCCAACTTACAGTCATCCACAGACTTGGTCAGCCACATGCCCTTTGTCTTTGCCTGGACCTCTGAGAAGTAGATGCCAAAGAGTAGGGGTCCCAGGACAGATCGCTGAGGAACACCACTAGTGACAGGTCTGCTGTCAGAGGTGGTGGTGCCTATTATGACCTTGTGAGTCCTATTTGTGAGCCAGCTGGCCACTCATCTGACAAGATTAGGATCAACACCAAGTTGTGTTAGCTTTTCAATGATGCCCAAGTGGGGGATTGTGTCAAAAGCCTTGGCCAGGTCAAGGTAAGCTGCATGTACAGACTTTCCCTCATCCAGGGCCTTGGTGACAGTCTCAAAGAAGTCAACTAGGTTTAATAGGCAAGATTTGCCTTTGAAAGATCTGAATTGGTGGGATCGAGTGCTTGAGATTTCCTATGTCCTTGTTTATGAGAACCATAATAATAATAATACACTCCATGACATTTCAGATCAAACTTGTCAAGCTGATGGGGCGATAGGTACCCAGGTCAGGGATGACAATGGCAGTTCTCCACTCTTCTGGAATGAAGCCTATACTTAGGCTATGGTTGAATAGGGTGCTCAATGGTAAAGCTAGTTCTTGCTGGAGATGGTGCAGAATGCAACCTGGAATACTATCAGGTCCCATTGAAGCTGTGTACTTTGCCTTGGATAGGGCCTTTAACAGTTGATCTACAGAGATGTCAGGTGTGGAACAAGTATCGGGGATGTTGACTGGGTCTTTGGGGGGGCAATAAGGGGGTGAAGTTTGTGCTGAACCTATCAGCCACCAGCTTGGCTAAGTTAGCAGGATCAGTGAAAGTGGTACTATTAAGTACTAGTTCAGAACAAACTTGGGCTTTGCCATGGAGGCTCATAATGTAAGTAAAGAAGGACTTGTGGTTTCCCTTTGTTTGGGAGGCTATTTTCAACTCATAATTGGCTTTGGAGGTTTTCACTAGTGATCTAATTTGCTTGTTGAGGCAGAGGAGGGAGTTTTTCCCATTTGGAATTTGTTCCTTTTTACCCTTGGACAACAGTTTCTTCCTTTTGTAGTAAAGCCAGTTGATAGAGGATGTCCACCAACCAGGTTTGTGTTTCATTGAGGAGTAGATTTTAGTTCTGTTGGGTATGACTGAGTCTATAGAGTTGTAAATGTGCTTATACTGCACTGGCATACTGTTCAGCATAGTTGTTTGCATCATCGGGGGGGGGGTGAAGTTGCTGATACCCTCCTTTAGGAGATTGTAGTCAGAGTTTGAGAAGTTTTTTAGCCTGGTTATGGCTGGGGAGGGGTTGGGTGGGATAGAAACTTTGAATGAGACAGACCAATGATCTGATCTCACCAAGGAAGAACATACTATGAGAATGGTGCAGCGGTCACCCATGTTGGTGAGAGCCAAGTCCAGTATGTTATCTCCCCTTCTGGGGGATAAGAACAGCTGATCTAGTGCATTAGAACTGATGAAGTGAAGGAATCATTGGGTGAGTGCATTAGTGCAGGAATAGTTCACCCAGTCTATGGTGGGGGTAGTTGAAGTCACCAAGGATCAGGGTGTTGGGGGGTACCTTGATGAGGTCAAGTAGGTCCAGGTAGGAGGTGTGGGTGCCCTGAGACATGGACGAGGGTCTATAGTTGGCTAAAACTTGGATGGGTGTCTTGGCAACTGTCAGTTACACCTGGAGTAATTTCAGTGAGTCATGTTCATAGGTTCATAGGTTCATAGGTTCATACTAGGCTATCTGCCTTAGGGCATTTATAAGCCTAGCCAGAATGTGTTTGACTTTCGCCACCCATTTTAAATTTATTTTGCTATGCCCTTTTTCGAGGTTAGTATACTGTGCCTCTGTCTAACAGTGACACAGAAGTGATACCCAGGGTAAACCTACAATCTCCCATCCACTCATCAAGATTCCTCTTGAAGAGAGTCAATGAGGGACTCTGCCTAACCTGGACTGGGATTTTATTCCAGAGTGAAGGGAGCCTCTGGGTTATGAATCTGTCCCTCCAGCATGTCCTATTTATTTCAGTGCTGAGGTTCAAATCTCTCGAGCACATAGCTCGATGGGATTTGGATTTTCTGAGGTGCAGCATGTCCATTAATTCCTGGTTGGACATGGCTTTATACGTCAGGCACAGATCGCCTCTGAACAGGTGGTATGCCACTGAGTAGAGCTGGAGTTTCTTTAACCAGGTGGCATATGGCATCTGTTTGAGCCCTTTGATCCTCTTGGTGAGGTACTTTTGGGGTCTTTCCAGTTGCTGCAGGTGTCTGGTAAGGTACATCCCAAAAGGGGCATTGTACTCAATTATGGGCCTGATGAGGGATGAGTAAAGAGGCACGATGATGTCCCCTGATCTAGATGTAAATCCCTTCATGATTAGGTGGGCTATATAAAATGTTTTTCTAACCACTTTGGCCATGTGGTTGTCAAATGAGAGATTGTTATCAACTTGGGTCCCCAGGTCCCTAATTACTTCTTCTGTACTCAATGGATTACCACCTATGTGGTAATTTGTGGGCACTTTGTTTTTGCCAAAGGGGATGACTATACACTTTTGGCATTTAGCTTGAGGCCATGGCTCTGGCACCAGTTGTCTGTTTCTATGAGGCCCTTTTGGAGGATGCTTGTGTCGGCTGGAGAGTCGATTATGGTGCCCAGTTTGCAGTCATCTGCGAACTTGGTCAGCCACAGCCCTTCCGTGTTGGCCTGTACCTCCGAGAAATATATACCGAACAAGAGAGGTCCCAGGACTGAGCCTTGTGGGACACCACTTGTAACTGGTTTGGAGTCTGACATGGCTCCAGCAATTCTAACCATGTGGATTCTGTCCTTGAGCCAGTTTGCAATCCATCTAGTGACATAGGGGTTTATATTTAAGCTGGTGAGCTTATCTATAATGCCCGAGTGGGGTATTGTATCGAAGGCTTTTGCGAGGTCCAGGTAGGCTGTGTGGACCACCTTGCCCTCGTCAATGGCCTTGGTGACTGTTTCAAAGAAATCAACCAGGTTTAAGAGGCAGGATCTGCCCTTAACAAAGCCGAACTGGGTAGGATCCAGTGTTTGTAGGTCCCCAATATCTTTATTTATGAGGTCCATGATGATCCTTTCCATAGCTTCGCAGACCTAGCTAGTCAGGCTTATGGGGCAATAGTTTCCAGGATCCATTGAGGCACCACCTTTATGGAGAGAGACCACTGTTGCTGTACGCCACTCTTTGGGCACATATCCTGTAGTAAGACTGAGATTGAACAGTAGTTTTATGTTTGGGTTTAGCTCTTCTTGGAGTTCATGTAGGACGCAGCCCGGGACACCGTCTGGTCCCATTGATGCTGTGTTATTTGCTTTGGAGAGGGCGGCTCTTACCTGAGCATCTGAGATGTCAGGGGGGCAGCACTCTGCTGGGATAGATATGTGCCCTTTTGGTGGGGGGGGGGAATTTGCGCTGAACCTGTCAGCTAGGATGTTGGCAATGTATGTGAGTTCGGTGTATTTTTTGTCATTTTGGACTAATTCTGAGCATATCTGGGAATTACCACCCAGGTTCCTAACATAACTAAAGAAAGCCTTGTGATTATCCTTAGTGTCATGTGCAATTTTTCTCTCGAAGCTGGCCTTAGACAATTTTATGTGTGCCCATAGTTTTTTGCTAATACTGATCAGTGATGCCTTCCCTTTTTGGGATTTTGCTCTATTATTTAGTAGCTTCCTCCTTCTATTGTATAGTTTGTTTATGGCTGGGGTCCACCAGACAGGACGTCTGCCTTTGGAGGATTGGGTCTTGGTTTTATTTAGGATCGCATGATCCATGCATTCCTGAAGGTGTTCATAGAATGCATTTATAAAGGATTCTGCGGTCTGGGCCATATTTCCACAGGCCCGGGGGCTTTAAAGGATTCCACCTCAGTTTTGAGGAGTGTGAAATTTGCTTTAGAGAAGTTTTTCACTGTGGTTTTCTGAAGGTGTTCATAGAATGTGTTTATAAAGGATTCTGCGGTCTGGGCCATATATTCCACAGGCCCGGGGGCTTTGAAGGATTCCACCTCAGTTCTGAGGAGTGTGAAATTTGCTTTAGAGAAGTTTTTCACTGTGGTTTTCTGGGCAGGGGGTGGGGTCGGAATGTAAATATCCAGTGAGATTAGTTTATGGTCTGATCTTACCAGTGAGGGATACACTTCTGGTCTGGAGCATAGAGTCCCCATGTTGGTGATGATCAGGTCCAGTATGTTTTCCCCTCTTGTGGGAGTGGTAACAAGTTGTTCCATAGCATTTGAGTTTATAAATTCTAGGAACCTTTGGGCTAGGGTGTTGGAGCTAGAGTAATGCTCCCAGTCTATGTTTGGGTAGTTGAAGTCGCTCAATATAATGGTGTTTGGAGAGACCTTCATATTTTCCAGTGTTCTCAGGAAGGCCAAGTGGGGTTCCAGGGTTTGGGAGGGTGGTCTGTAGCAGGCTATAAACTGGAAGGCAGTTTTACCCACTGTTAGTTGCACATGGATATTCTCTGATGCTTCGTGCTTTTCCACCAACCTGGAGGTGTGGGTATCTTTGATGAATATCGATACTCCCCCTCCTTTTGTGGTTCGGTCCAAGTTTTGGGGCTGAAAAGCATGGTATGAGGTATAACCTGGTAGTGCTGGGGTGCTCTCGGGAGCCCTGAACCAGGTTTCTGTTACTGCACAGATATCGATGTTCTCCATGCTAAGGAGAGTTTTGAGTGCATGCATCTTGAGGTTTAGACTTCTGGCATTGAGTAGCATTACTCTTAGTTTCTTATCCCTTGTGATACCTATGGAGGTGGGTTTGTCTTTTGAGCCTTGCCTAAAAACGGCACTATGGGGGTAGCAAGAGCCTTTGCAAATATCCAAAAGCCCAGGGGTGACAGGTGCAAGCCGTCCCTAGCAAAGCATCGTGGCTTGTCAGGCATATCATCCCAAGCTGACATGCATTGGATCCCCTTTGAATGACACCAGTACTTAAGCCAGTTGTTGAAATTGATCATCTTGTTTTCATATTGTGGCATCATTCTTGGTGAGGGTAAGATGCTACTCAAGGTCAGGATCATACCGGCCTGGGCTATATGCTCAGAGAGCTCCTTTATGTCTCTTTTCATGTAGTCCAGGGAGGTATGTCTCAGGTCATTCACACCAGCATGGACAATGACTGAGTCATATTTGTACTTGCCTTGGAGTGACCTGAGTTGGCAAACCAGTCTGGAGGTGTGACTGTCCTTAATGAAAATAGAGACTCCTCTACCCTTAGACATTCCAACCACATTTTGGGGTCAGAAATTGTGGAATGAGGTATAGCCTGGTAAGGCGGGGGTGCTCTCTGCAGCACTGAACCAGGTTTCCGTGACTCCACAGACACTGGCATCTTCCAGTATGAGGAGAGCCTCCAGTGATTGCATTTTCAGATTAAGGCTCCTAGCATTGAGCAGCAAGACCTTCAATTTGCTTTTTGACAGATCTTTTATGTTGGAAGATTTGTCTTTGGGACATGGCCTAAAAAAAGGCACAATGGGGGAGGCAAGAGCTTTGGCAATGATCTGGAACCCTAGGGTTGACAGGTGGAGGCCACCTCTGGCAAAGCATTGTGACCTGTCAACCATGTCATCCCAGGCAAACAGATACTGGAT
This sequence comes from Protopterus annectens, assembly GCF_019279795.1. Classification (NCBI taxonomy): domain Eukaryota; kingdom Metazoa; phylum Chordata; order Ceratodontiformes; family Protopteridae; genus Protopterus; species Protopterus annectens. The sequence continues at coordinate 495,611,305 of NC_056730.1, read as the reverse complement.
CCTCTTAGAAAGACACCAGAAACTAAGCCAATTCTTGAAGTCAAACATTTTTTGTTGGTATTGTGCTATCATTCTTGGAGAAGGTAAGATGCTGCTTATGGATAGGGTCATACCTGCCTGGAACACATACTCTGAGAGCTCAGTCATGTCTCTCTTCATATAGTCCAGGGTGGTACATCTCAAGTCGTTCCCACCAACATGGACAATGACAGAGTCATACTTGTACCTGTTGTGGAGAGACTTGAGTTAGTGTGTCTGCTGATGTATTCTTGATAAGATGGATAGCTGCATGGCTTACAAGTAGGACATGGAAAGTAGACAGTAACTCCAGGCCAGGCAGGACAGTGGATTCGTAAATAATATAATTTAATAACAGAAGTAAGACCCAATAAAACACCAGTAAACAACGATAGCAAACAATACAAAGTTAAGTGTTTACACCTAGACCACTGACAGGCTTCTTCAGAACAATTCCATCTTCGTCCAACTCTCATATAAATAGTAGGATCAATTAACAAAAATAGTCAAAGGCTATAAATCCTTAAAGGCACATTGCCATTCCTTCAGTTAAAATACATGTAATGTGTATAAAAAAGCCTATATTCATGTGTAATACATTCCCTAAAAGTGCTACCTTAACACATAACATTTTGATGATTTCATATTCTCACAAATGTGTTGCGTGTAAAAAATTATATAAGTTAAAAATTATGTCATATGTTTAAAAATAAGCTGAGACACCTTAATAAGAATATTTCCAGTCCTTTATGGGGGTAAGTCTTACCATAGCAAAATATAATTTGGCCGCCCTAAGTTTCAGTACACTGTTGATACTTATTTGATCATTAAGTCCTGGAGTCTTCTCTGTGTCCAGCTTGAGCTGCCAATACAGCTCCCTGTATTCCAGTCTAAATTCCCAACAATCCCCTCGGGGATCAATAGCTACCTGCTCAAGTACAAAAAAATGAATTTTCATGTCTTTGCAAGCAATAGAGTGTCTGTAAAGTGCATTAGATTCTGACCCTAGAAACATTATACATGTGTTCATAGACTCTCCTTCTGAGTTGTCGCTCTGTTTTTCCAATATAGAAACTGAAACATATCTCACAAATCCCTATATACACAACCCCTTTGGACCCACAATTGTAATAACTAGATGATCTCAACCTAAATTTCCTAGATGGAATATAGACTTCACCCTTTTCCATCATATAACTACACTGATTACATGATCCACATTTGAAGGTCCCCTGTTTACCATTACCAAAAAACAGGTTCCCAACCCCTATCCTTTCAAATATTTTTTTCAGGTTAGTATCCCTTCTTCCAAAAAAAAAGTGGATCACTCAGGGAGATAGTTTTTTTTCTTCATTATATAATTTTTTACACAACACATTTGTGAGAATATAAAGTCATCAAAATGTTATGTGTTTATGTAGCACTTTTAGTGAATGTATTAAACATGAACACAGGCTTTTTTATACACATTACATGCATTTTAAGTGAAGGAATGGGAATATGTCTTTAAGAATTTATAGCCTTTGACTATTTTTGTTAATTGATCCTACTATTTATATGAGGGTTGGGCAAAGATGGAATTGTTCTGAAGAAGCCTGGCAGTGATCTAGGTGAAAGCGCTTAACTCTGTATTGTTTGCTATCGTTGTTTACTGGTGATTCATTGGATCTTACCTCTGTTATTAGATTATATTATTTACAGATCTACTGTCCTGCCTGGCCTGGAGTTCCTGTCTACTTTTTTTATGTGATTGTGATTTTTTTTTACTTTTTACCAGTTATTTTTGAATTCCATGGCTGAAGGAGTGGATTCTAATGTGTTGGTGGATACCCCGTCTAATTTCAAGGATTCGAATGGGGTGGATGACAATTCCCCAGTGACGAGGGGAGAGTTCAACAAAGTTTTGCTGCTTTTAGCACAGTTTATTTCCAACAAAAAGGATTTAATGATTGAGAGTACAAGTGGGTTACCTGTCAACCAATTACAGCTCCAGGACTTAAATTACACATGCGTTTTGCATGCGACGGCAAACCAAGCTGTGGCTGAGTAACGAAACAGAGAAGACTTGAGTTTACAGCCAGAAGAATGCCAGAATGTTTATTTGGGCAACCCAGCACCGAATTCGAATGTTAATGGATTTAAAGAAAGAGGAAAAGTTGGCAACCACCTTAATTTCGATGCTTGGACTGGCAGGAGATTCAATTTTAGTGAAGGTACTTTTAATAAAAATGAGACTTTTGGGGACACGCTAAAACTGTTCAAAGAGAAACTGTTTAATTTCAAAGCAACACAGATGGAAGTTGACTATCTTACTGAATGTGTGACTGTGAACAGAGTCCCTAAAGGACTACATGTTTTTAAATATCCAAATAATGTTAAACCTAACAGTTGGCTTCATAAACAATTACTTGAACTGTTTAACAAGACAGGTATTGAGATCCTTAAATTAATGATTAGGGATTATGAGACTCAAAGAGATGCTGTACTGAAGATAGTGAATGTTACACAGTAAGATTATATCGGACAATTTGTTCAGTGTTGAAAGGGGAAAATATGAATGTAATTTTAGAGACATTGATTTGTACTGTGACAAAATGATTAACAGAAAAATTAAGAAATTGCAAAGGGATTTATTGGAATACAGGGAAGGGAGGGCATATCCACCACCGAAGGTTTCCCATTTTGGACACAAATCTGAGGAAGTTCACACAGAATGTGTGGACAATCTGGAGGAGGTTATTATTAATGAAGATAATACAGGATACCCTTTGGGACAGCCCCCTTTAATGAGAAGTGAAAGGTTAGCTCAAAAATAAAGGAGCCCTATTCATTATTACCCTCAGTACCCCAGGGGAGGGAGAGGGGTAGATACAATGGGAAGGGCTGGAACTATCATCCCAGTTGAATGAACTATTACCAGTTGCTGCTGATTATTTAACAGGTGTGACTATGGATTTTTCATGTGATAGGAATTTTGAACATACAACAGTGGAACATACTCAGATGGGTATTATGGATATTATGGTCACCTATGAAGGGAGAAAATGCAAACAAGGAAATGTTATCATATTTAACTTTACAGATAGGGAGATTAACAATGAACATTTTAAGTTATTTACCAAAGGTTTTCAATTTGTCCCTTCTTGTTCAGGTATTTTAGTGAGCACATTGATTGACCTTAAGATGTTCATCAGGCAATTGAATTTAAACATTTTTTTCAAGGGGCAAGATTACAATAAACCTGAAATAGGTAGGAAAAGCCTCTTTAACACCTCCACCACATTAATCCATCCCTAAAATATTTGAAGAAATAGTAGAGAGGGACATTAGAAGAATAGATTATCAAAGAGATTTGGTCTCCAATTTTTCTGAGAGTGAGAGGAATTTACTCAATCACCTGAGGGACAATAAATGTAGTGTTATGAAACCAGATAAGGGGGCAGGGTAGTGTTGATGTACTTGATGGACTACAAAACACATATGTACAATATTTTACACAACACAGACCAATACATATTGGTCTCTAGAAACGAGATTAATATTGCCTCTTCTAAAATCAACTGTTTTCTATTTGATCACTTGTTACAGGGTACTATTAATGAAAAATTATACAATTATTTACATGTGAAAAAAAACAAGATTCCTACAATTTTTGGGATACCAAAAACTCATAAAGGGGTAGAGAAGTTGAAATTATAGTGGCGGGAGCAGGATCTATTACTGAACCCCTTGCCACTTTTATTGATCTTAAATTGAAAAGTTTTATTAGTTCAGTGTCCCACATTACTAAAGATTCCTGGGATTTCCTTAGGGGTAAGATCAGTGAGAAATTTAGTAGGGAAGTATATTTAGCCACTATAGACGTAGTAGAACTTTTTCCTAGTATCCCACACGACAAAGGTTTAGAGTGGTTTGTGGAAGTCTTGGGTGAAGTGTCAGGCTTAGATGGCAATATGACCAGTCTGATTGTGGAGTTCATGGACACCATTCTGAGGAACAATTCCATACACTTTAATGGTGAATTTTACAAGCAGATGAAGGGAGTTGCTATGGTGGCAGCCTGTGACCCCTGTATGCGAGCTGTGTTTTCTATTATTGGGAACAGAATTTTGTTTTTAACATTGATTGAAATAGATTTATTTCCTTCTATACTTGATACCTTGATGACATTTGCCTTTTATAAGAAGGTTCAAAGGAGAGTTTCATGGAATTTATAAGTTACATTAATAATTCAACACATTATTTGGCATTTATCTACACTATTGCTCAATCAAGTATAAATTATTTGGATGTCACACTTTACAAGGACTATACCAATATGTGCTTTCAATCTAAATTGTTTAGAAAGATCACATTCCCCAATTCTTGTTTACACTACGATAGTGGGCAGCGTTATTATCAAAAGAAAGGTATTATTAAGGGTCAACTAATCAGGGCATCGAGAATGACCAGTGAGACTGCATTTTTTCTGGAAGAGGTCAAAACTCTTACCCAATTATTTTTGGAGAGGGGATACCCCAAACAACTTATTGATTCTCTGGTTAAGTAAGTGACCAAGAACCGGGACACCAAATACTTCCCCTTGTTGGGATTAGGGAGAAATACACAGGAATGGTTGGAGAAGGTTGACGATGCACATGGTGGGGCATTTATTCACACCTTTTCCAACACATCTGCACAAGTGGAGGATATAGTGAAAAAACATTGGGCCATCTTAAGGGTGAATGAATAAACCAAAAACTATCTCCCTGAGCGACCCATTTTTGTTAGAAGAAGGGATACTAACTTGAAACAATTATTTGAAAAGATAGAGGTTGGGAACCTGATTTGTGATAATGGTAAACAGGGGACCTTCAAATGTGGGGCATGTAATCACTGTAGTTACATGATGGAAAAGGGTGAAGTCCATATTCCATCTAGGAAATGTAGGTTGAGATCATGTAGTTATTACAATTGTGGGTCCAAAGGGGTGGTGTATATAGGGATTTGTGAGATATGTTGCAGTTTCTATATTGTAAAAATGGAGAGACAACTCAGAAGGAGAGTCTATGAACACATGTATGATGTGTCTAGGGCCAAAGAATCTAATGCACTTTACAGACACTCTGTTGTTTGTAAAGATATGAAAATTAAGTTTTTTGTACTTGAGCAGGTAGCTGTTGATCCCTGAGGGGGTTGTTGGGAATCCAGACTGGAATACAGGGAGCTGCATTGGCAGCTCAAGCTGGACGCAAGGAAGACCCCAGGACTTAATAATCAAATAAGTATCAACAGTGTACTGAAACTTAGGGCAGCCAAATTATAGTTTGCTATGGTAAGACTTACCGCCATAAAGGACTGGCAATATTCTTATTAAGGTGTCACAGCTGATTTTAAACATATGGCATAATTCTTAACTTATATAATTTTTACACAACACATTTGTGAGAATGTGAAGTCATTAAAATGTTATGTGTTTATGTAGCACTTTTAATGAATGTATTACACATGAATACAGACTTTTTTATACACATTACATACATTTTAACTCAAGGAATGGCAATATGTCTTTAAGGATTTATAGCCTTTGACTATTTTTGTTAATTGATCCTATTATATATATAAGAGTTGGATGAAGATGGAATTGTTCTGAAGAAGCCCGGCAGTGGTCTAGGTGAAAGCGCTTAACTTTGTATTGTTTGCTATCATTGTTTACTGGTGTTTTACTGGATCTTACTTCTGTTATTAAATTATATTATTTTCGAATCCACTGTCCTGCCTGGTCTGGAGTTCCTGTCTACTTTTTTATGTGATTGTGCCTTTTGGACTTTTTACCAGGACATGGGAAGTATCATACAGCAATTGGACAGGTGAAATTTTTGTTTGCAGATATGGTGTCCCACAGGGCTGTGTCCTATGCCCTTACTTGTTTAGATTGCATCTTTCAGACCTATCTTTTTCATCTGAGGTGTTCTACAGTTTGTATGCAGATGACCTGAAATTGGGTATACTGATTACATGTCTTACAGATAGGGCATGTCTACAAAAGAACTTGAATAAATTGACCATTTGGGCACAGGAGAATGATATGCTGATAAATGTATCAAAAACTAAGCACATGAGATTTGGCAGACATGAATTGAAATGTGAATATTTTATACAGTAAGGACCTGGGTATATAGGTAGATCCAGCTTTGACTGTTTTAATCATATCAACCAATTGGTTAAATGATAGTTATAGAATTATAGTTTGCATAAAAAGATTCATAATGTCTAGGACATCAGAAATGCTGAATTCATTGTTTGTTAGTTACATTAGACCCAAACGTGAGTATGGAGTAACAATATATAAACCTTATAAGAAATCAAGCATGAATAAACTGAAAAGAGTACATCTGAAATATACCAAGAGCATACATAGATATGAAAACTGAAGTTATTATGAAAGACTAAAATATAGGAACTTGTACAGTATCTCTTATAGATATTTAAGAGGTGATCTTATTCAGGTATAGAAGGCATTTAGAGACAACTATTCCTGGGAATGTTTGGGGTTATCAAAAAGTAGTACAGAATCATCACACAACCTATTTAGAAGATTCTATAAGAAGGATAAGTATACTAATTGGTTCTCTGAGACAGCAGCTGATGCATGGAATAGACTACCAAACTACATTAAAACAAGCACTAGTTTAGGTGTTTTTAAGAACATCCTGTACACCTATAATACCTGTTTGGTATCTACTTCTCTGATGTGCAGGCCAACACAGAAGGTCTTTGGCTAACAAAGTTTGCAGATGACTGCAAACTAGGAGCCATAATCAAAACTCCTAACAATGTGGACAAACTACAAAAGGGCCTCACTGAGACAGATACCTGGTGTCAAAGCCATGGCCTGAAGCTCAATGCCAAAAAGTGTATTGTCATCCCCTTTGGTAAAAACTCTGTACCCATGAACTACCACATAGTTGGTAGTCTACTTAATGCCGAAAATGTGATAAGAGACCTTGGGACACAGGTGGACAGTAGTCTCTCCTTTGATAATCACATCGCCACAGTGGTCAGGAAATCCTTCTATGTGGCTCATCTCATCACAAAAGGATTCTCATCCAGAAAAAAATAGGTCATTGTTCCCCTCTTCTCATCACTCAATAGACCCATTATAGAGTACAATGCCCCTTTTGGTATGTACCTCACAAGACATCTACAACAACTGGAAAGGCCATAGAAATACCTCACAAAGAGGATTACTGGCCTCAAACAGATGCCCTATGCAGACTGTCTCAAAAAACTAAAGCTTTACTCCATCGCATATCGCCTACTCAGGGGCGATCTCTGCCTAACATACAAAGCTATGTCAAACCCAGAGCTGCTGGACATGCTCCACTTAAAGAAATCCCAATCCCTCCGAGCTACATGCTCTAGGGACCTTAACCTTGTCACCACAATAAACAGAACATGCTGGAGAGATAGATTCCTGTCCCAGAGACTTCCCATACTCTGGAACAGACTAACTATCTATGTCAAACAGAGCTCCTCATTAGCACTCTTCAAGAAAGATCTTGATGATTGGATGGGAAATGGGAAATTCACCCTGGGGATCACTTCTGTGGCTCTGCTCGACAGGGGCACAGGAAAATAATTTTCTTGGGTGGCGAAAGCCAGGGTACATTTTTTGGCTAGGCTTGTATGGGCTCTAGGGCCGATTGCCTAATACCTACCTATGAACCTATGAACCTATGAATAACTGTTTTGGTATATTAGCAGGCTTGAAGGGTATTAATGTCCTTGCTTGAAATATTTGTAAATAGGTATGTATGTAAGGTTACACAAGATATTAAATCTGGAGGGATGAATACATTACTTTCAAGGAAAGAGCACCTTTTTTCTTATATAGAAAATAAAGATCATTTGGGAACTTATCAAAAGAAGGCTGTGGAGAACAAGTAGCAGGGGCAGAGACAGATAATATAAAACATGTACTCAGATAATCAGGGATTGTAGACACAAAAAAGTGCGAGTGCAAGATGATTGGATAAACACAGACATGCAGAGGGTAGGCAAGTGGTGATGGGGAGAGTTAAACAATAAACAAGGAATGTGGGACAATACATAAAATAGGGAAAACAGTGGATTGTGGAGAGTGTAACATTCTGCCATGGTCAGGTCCTGTCACCCAAGGTGTTTTTATTAATTTTCCATTAATGGAGATTCAATGCAACATGCACCTCTAAGTGTGCTGTCCTTCAGATAAGATCTTAAGAAGTCCCATCTGGATAAATTGTTGAGAGCTCAAGTGGATGTAAAAGATCCCATGACATTTATGGAAAAGAGTAAAGGTAGTTTATTAAATCATTACAGTATGAAACATTTACACTCAGGAGGCTGGGGGATGAAACAGTCACAGGCTGCTTGTGGCCATTAGAGACATTGCTGCCAAACTGAAGATGAATTTCTTGTTCCCCATCCAATTGTTCAAATTACACTTGAATTGTTTAGGGAGGACTCTGCTTCACATGAATGAGGAGTCTGTTCCAGAGAAGGGTTAGTCTCCACAATACATACGTGTCTCTCCAGCAGGTTTGTTTATTTCAAATGCAAGATTTAAGTCTTTAAAATGGGTAATTATGATGTTTATTGTTTTGCAGATGTGCAGTAGGTCCATCAGAGTGGGACCTGACAATGCATTGTATGCCAGGCATAGATCTCCTCTCAACAAAATGAAGGAGATGGAATACAGGGATAGGGCTTTGAGACTGTCTGCATGGGACATGTTATTTATGCCCTGTATTCCTTTAGTGAGAAACCTATGTAGACGTTCCAATTGCTGTATCTGCCTGGTTAGACACATACCAAGGGAGCATTGCACTCAATAATAAGTCTGATGGTTGTCAAATACAGTGGAATAATAACCTTTGATCTAGATTTCATACCTTTGTTTATAAGTTGCACAATATAGAATGATTTCATAATTACTGTAGACATGTGATGGCCAAAGGCTAGATCACTGTCTACATGCATACACAAGTCCCTGACTACTGGGTCAATTCTTAGAAGTCTGTTATCATTGTGATAGTTACTAGGGTTGGCTGACTTCCGAAAGGATATTATTAGTCATTTCTTGGCATTTTGTTTTAGTCCATGGCTCTGACACCAGTTACTTGTCTGTATCAACCCATTTGTATCAGTCAGGGATTCTATCACTGCTCCTAATTTGCAATTGCCTGCAAATTTGGTCAGCCTGAGGCCCTTGATGTTAGCCATGCTTTCAGAGAAGTAGATGTGAAAAAGAAACCATCCTAGGACCATTCCTTCAAGGACTCTGCTAGTTGCTGACATATTTGTAGAGGTGGACTCCCCAATTTTAACTTCCTGAGTACTGTCTGTGAGCCACTTGGCTATCCACCAGGTAACATAAAGGGTTTAAACCTAACCTCCTGAGTTATTCAGTAATACCTGAGTGTTGTATTGTGTCAAATGCTTTGGTCAAGTCAAAGTAGGCAGCGTGAACCATTTTACCCTCATCCATTGCTTTGCTAACCTTCTTAAAGAAGATTGCCAGACTGAGTAGGCATGATCTGCCCTTGATAAAGCCAAAGTAGGCTGGGTCTAATTTTTGAATATTTCCTATGTCGTTATTGATCATTTCCATGATAATTTTTTTCCATGGCTTTGACTATGAGACAAGTGAGACTTCTGGGTCTGTAGTTTCTAGGGTGTGTAGATAGCTGCTTTTGTGCAGAGTGATGACTGTTGCTGTTCTCCATTTGTGAGGCATGAAGATTGTTTTGAGGCTATGGTAAAATAGTGATTCCAGAGGGCCTGATTGGTCATGTTTCATGATATTTAGAAGGCAGCCTGGGATATTGTTAGGTCCCAGTGATGCAGTGTTTTCAACTCTGGAGAGGGAGGATTGAGGACTTGTTATCCTAGTGACAGTATGGGGAGTTATATTTGATGGTATTCCCTTAGGGGCAAACTGGGGTGGGAAGACAGGACAAAAGTTAGGACTGAATATGTCTGCTAGCAGGTTTGCCATATCTTCTAGCTCAGTACAGGTGGCTCCATTAACAATGAGCTCTGCACACAATTGTGCATTACTTTTGAGGTTGCAGACATACGTAAAGCATGCCTTGTGGTTTTTCCTTGGCCTGGAAGGCCAACTTAACCTCATATTTGGCTTTGGTAGACTATTTCTCTCTGAGTTGCATGTTTAGTTTAATGGGTCACTTTTATCCTATTGGATGCTACACCTCCTAATTTTGCCATGATGTTCTTCCTTCTGTTATATAACCTATTGATGATGTGATTCCACCAGGGTGCCTTGTTTTTTTTTTCAGTTAGTTCTGTACTTCTTCCTGGTGGGTACAGCTGCCTCTCTGCAACTATTAACATGCTTGTATAGGGTTTCTGTGAACAGTTCCATATAGGCAGCAGTGTTCTCAGGGTTTAGGGAGCTTGAAATTTTGCCAGGCTATCGCTTAATAGTACAAAGATAGCTTTAGAGTACTTCCTTAAAATTCCAGGGTTAGCCAGGGCTCTGAGTTTTATTTTTACTCTAAAGGAGACTGTTTTGTGTCTGACCTTATCAGAGCAGACATTACAGTAGGGGGTGTGCAGTGCTCTCCCGTATTAGTAAGGACTAGATCCTCTATGTTTATACCCCTGATTGGTGTATTGACAATCTGGTGCTGGGAGTTTCTGTTTATAAAATACAGGAATCTGTGTGTCTAAAGTTTGGTGTTGTATATGATTCCCTCTACATCTAATAACAATAAGTAGACTATACACACTTGCATATATATATAGGTCTTGGTCTTATTATCAAAAGTACGTTTCATCGAAATTTACATGATTGAACTCACTTTAGTGAAAGTGCATTTTGTCGAAAATGCACTTTCGCTGAAAGGTAACTAAGCAAACAGTTGTTTGCATGTAGATTTTGTTGTACATCAACATGTACTGTTGATTGTACAACTAAGCAAACTGTTGCTTAGATCGCCGTACAGCGGAATAAGTGAATATTCCCTTTTCCCCACTGTAGTGCGATCTCTGAGTGAGAATATTAAAGTAGGGGGGAGTAGGTGCAAGGGGCTTGCCCCCCTGCATAAACGTGACTACTGTTTTACTTTTTTAGTGTTTTGTCATGTTTTTTTTTTTTTTTTTTGCGAAAGTGCATTTTTGATGAAATGCACTTTTGTGAAAGTGAGTTTGAGCTTCTACGTCTCGATGAAACGTAGTTTTGATGGATCAATGTAGGTCCATATATATATATATATATATATATATATATATATATATATATATATATATATATACATATGGTTTCACTTGAGAATGTTGAGTTAAGATTTCAGAAACCTGAAATTCTGAACTGAAAAAAAAAAAAAGTCAAACACATCGTTTCTGCAAGGGGCAAGCCCCCCTGCACCCTCCACACCCCCCCCCACTTAAATATACCAACTCCAAGATCATGCTACAGTGGGGAAAAGGGAAATGTCCCGTTCCGTGCTAAATGCAGAAGTGCAGAATAGGAGCTTTCCTGTTTCCTCGCTATAGTGCGGTCACGGAGATTGTATATTTAAGTAGGGAGGGAGCAAGGCGACTTGCCCCGCTGCAAAAAACGTATTTTAAACTAAATTTAAGTCTTTTGTTAATACTTCACAATTTTGAGTTTCTGAAAACTTGATCATATGGTCTCAACCATATGAAGTTCGAGTTTTCAGTAACTCGACATTCTGAAGTGAAACTATATATATATATATATATATATATATATATATATATATATATATATATATATATATATATTACCTTCTCCATTATAGTTCCAAAACATGAAAGTAGACTTAAGCGTCTATATGACTCTGGGTTTGTTATATATGAAAAGACAAAAATAAATGCATAAAAAATCCAGAAATATTATGCCCCCACCATTTTTGCCATTACTACAATTTAATATTTTAAATGCTTCCTTCACATCCTACTTTTTGTTGTATGGATTTTCTTCTGTTCATTGTCTCCATATGAGCCGTAAGCAAGATATCAGTATCTTATCAGTCACATCAGCTTCTTTCCTTTTATACTTTTTTTAGATTTCCATTCAGTATCATAAAATTCTCCTAGCTTCTGCCCACAACTTTGTATTCTCTTACATTCATTGTAAAAAGATATGAATTATCATATGTTATATTTGACATATGTTACATTTAATCTCTTCCTCACATTTATACTTCATGGACCCTTTAACGAGTAATTTATTGCACAATAAGACCCACTTGAAATCAAGCCACTCTACTCCTTTCTTAACTGGGTCTAACTTGCCATTTATGGCTCATTGATTTCTAACAAACATGTCTAGCTATATGTAAAGTATCGTATTCATTATTGCTTTATACCATGTTTTCCCATCTTGAGGCATGTTTCCAATATGCAATTTAATAAATTAATATAATTCCAGTATTCTTTAAACTCCCCTTCTAATATCATTTTTCTCTTCTTCTGTGTCTCACACAGTTACCAAACTGTGTCCGTGTGTATGTGTGTGCGCGCTCGCGACCATGCGCGCACACGTGTGTGTGTGTGTGTGTGTGTGTGTGTGTGTGTGTGTGTGTGTGTGTGTGTGTGTGTGTGTGTGTGTGTGTGTATGTGTGACATAGACAGAGAGAGTTGAGAGACTGCCATTATCTCAACTTCTCCAGAGACTAACAAGCAGTGGATGTAATGTGGGGCACTGCAACAAGGATTATTTGTACATAATGCCATAAACAACTTATAAAGTTAATAGAGAAACAGGGCTTGCATCTGGATGCATTTACTGAGCAATAGTAAGTACGAAACTCTAGTCACTGCCAAGATGATAAACTACATGACTGTGATCTGTTTCAACCAGATTTTACTCCGACAGTTCCTACTTTACAAAGGAAAATGGTTATTTTTCCTTGTAGTTTTGCTGAAAGTAATATTGGTTGCAACTGATTTTCATTGTTTATTTTTTGTTCTGTTAATTTGCACACTCCTAACTAACTGGTAACCATTTGAAATCTCAGGACCCACAAGAGCAAGCCCCAAATTGTGGAGACTGAATGGCCAAAAGAGCAGACTTTGTCCGAAATGCTATTTCTCAGAATATTCCCTTTTCTTTAAGGTATGTTGATCTCAGACTCAGTGTAGATAGAAATTCAGGGAGTGTTGGGTGCTTGTCCCAACATAGGGGATGCAGGTAACCCCTACAAAATGAAGTTTAAAGGAGAAGAGTGATTTTCAAGATTCGCCCTTCTCTTGTGTTCTTTGATCTTTTTTTTTGCTTGTCGGCACTTGGCATTTCAAGTGCCAACATTTCAAAAGGGAGCCCTTATTAACTTGATAAGTATTTGAGGGTCTTTAGAACCTAGTTGCGTATTTGTCTTGTGTGAGAAAGTAGCAGTACTGCTCTTCTAGTTGTTTAAGCTACTGCTAGCATTGTTTTAATACTGTTTTCTGGTTGGCTACTGTTCTTTTCTTGTCGGTTTTAAATCGTTCAACTGTGCATGACATTGCTCTCCATTTGGCTGATGTGCTCTGAGCTGTATGACTAAGCCCTGCTGAATTATATTACTGTGACCTGTTTCAACTGGATTTGACTCCTTACAGTCCCTTACTTCATCAAGGAAAGTGATGTTTTTTAATTATTTTTCATTTCTCCTGCAAATAGTGCTTTGTACAATTGATTTTTTTTTTTTTGTATTTTTCAGTGCTGATTTTGGTCTTTGATAATTTGATTCACTATAGTAGCCCTACTATACCCATAAGACATAATGGGTCATCTGAAGCAAAAGTTAATGACCTATATTGAGACACATAGCAACTCTACTGACAAGGCTCAGGAAAGACAAGATGATGATAAGCTGCCTCTTGGATGCCAGGATATTAAGTTTGACAAGGGCTCTTAATTTACTTCAGTCCATAAACAACTATGACATGGGTGTGACTAACCTGAGATGAATTTCTCTGAATTATATGAAGAAACAGAATATAAAGGATAAATCCAGATAAAATCACTTTAGCTAACAGATTTAGGGGACTCTCTCTCTGATACCCTCCCTGTGGGAGGAATAAAGGCACCTTGCTGAAGTTTCCAGTAGTTTATTCAGTTAAGTAGGTAGATAGATGAGTGTTTTTGTACTGATTTTATCTGGACTTATCCTTTATACTCTACTTCTTGTCAGTCCTGTCACCCTCTGGTGTCACAGGTGAGATACCAGACTTCACTCGAGCCCTCTGGATTACCTCTGTTTTTTTTTCTTTTAATTATATGAAGAGGGACATGACTGAGCTCTCTAATTAGGTATCCAAGGCTGGTATGCAGCTAGTCTTACATACCATCCAAGGCTGGTATGCAGCGAGTCTTACATACCATCCAAGGCTGGTATGCAGCGAGTCTTACATATCATCCAAGGCTGATATGCAGCTAGTCCTACATACCATCCAAGGCTGGCATGCAGCTAGTTTTATATACCATCCAAGGCTGGTATGCAGCAAGTCGTATATACCATCCAAGGCTGATATGCAGCGAGTCTTACATATCATCCAAGGCTGATATGCAGCTAGTCCTACATACCATCCAAGGCTGGCATGCAGCTAGTTTTATATACCATCCAAGGCTGGTATGCAGCAAGTCGTATATACCATCCAAGGCTGATATGTAGCTAGTCTTACATACCATCCAAGGCTGGTATGCAGCGATTCTTACATACCATCCAAGGCTGGTATATAGTGAGTCTTACATACCATCCAAGGCTGGCATGCAGCTAGTCTTATATACCATCCAAGGCTGGTATGCAGCGAGTCTTAATACCATCCAAGGCTGGCATGCAGCGAGTCTTACATATCATCCAGGGCTGGTAATGAGCTAGTCTTTCATCCCATCCAAGGCTGGTCTGCAGCTAGTCTTACATACCATCCAAGGCTGGTCTGCAGCTAGTCTTACATACCATCCAAGTCTGGTCTGCAGCTAGTCTTACATACCATCCAAGGCTGGTCTGCAGCTAGTCTTACATACCATCCAAGGCTGGTCTGCAGCTAGTCTTACATACCATCCAAGGCTGGTATGCAGCGAGTCTTACATACCATCCAAGGCTGGCATGTAGCAAATCTTATATACCACCCAAGGTTGGCATGCAGTGAGTTTTATATACCATCCAAGGCTGCCATGCTGCTAGTCTTATATATACCATCCGAGGCTGGTATGCAGCTAGTCTTACATGCCATCCAATGCTGGTATGCAGCTAGTCTTACATACCATCCAAGGCTGGTATGCAGTGAGTCTTGCATAGCATCCTTGTCCAGAAATCATGCATAAAAACAGACAAACAATGAGGTACTACAACAATTGTCTTAGCAACTGATGCCATTCAGTGGAGGTTCAGTGTCAGCCTACAGGCAGATGCCAACTCCACACTTTTTGTTACTAATCTTATACTTACACACCAGAGACCTTTGACAATGATACTTATGTTTCCAGAGTCTAGCAGGGCTTGAACATCTTTTCCTACAGGAAATATAGTACAGTTTACTAGATGGATTGTTAAACAATAAGATAATGTTAATTAAATTCATCAAGATGTAGTCTTATCCTATTCCACAAGACAACTTTATTTGCCACGTATATCAGTTTAACATTTCTACTACTAGCATTTTCTTCAGTGTTATGTGACCCCCCCATACACACACACACATTTGAACAGAGTTAACCAATTACTGCCAGTTCTTTCACAGAGGACTGTAGAGTTCTTTTTGCAACTTTAGAACTGGAAGCAGACAATTCAGTTGTCAACAATGTATCCCTAAGTAAAAAACATGCTAGTGAAAATGCTAACTTGTCAGAGTTTTTGAGGTTGTTTTATAGTACCTACTTTTTCATAGTACTGGGCAAGCCTCTTTTAAATTTATCTACTGGTAGAATTTATAACACTTTAATTTTGCTTTTTTAAATATGTTTTAATGTCACGCATCTGATTTCTTGCTGGTTTGTTAGCATTAAATGTCCAGCTGTAAAATTTTATACCTCATACTTTATAGGTAATCCAAGACCTAGCCAGCAATTATTTTTTTAAGGATCTCATAGTCATTGTAATCAGTGCCTTTCTGTGCCCATATAGATTTTTAGGGCCTCCCCAGTCAACCCTATCCCATTCTGATTGTCCAAGTTTTGTTGGGCAGTTTATCATTCAGTCACCACTAAATGTACTTCTCCTTGCTTACAGTCAGATCCAAGCAGAAGGCAACATAGGCAGTTGCCTAGGGCCCCGTGAAGGTTAGGCAGTCTAGAATGAGAAAAATTAAAAAAGTGTATTTTATTTCTGCAATATATATATATATATATATATATATATATATATATATTTTTTTTTTTTTGGATTTTGATCTGATTGATGTTTTTGAACCACTGCATGCATTGCGCATGGTTCAATGTGCTTGCAACATTTTCATGGGCATTGGTGGTTGACTTGGCTTATTCCACTCTGTTACAGTCACAGTGTCACAGAGATGTTTTTTTTCTCCCCAATGTATCAGACTAAGCACCATTAAGAGGTTGCATTGGTCTGCTTTCCCCTGTCCTGACCGACTTAATAGTTTAGTCAGCTCAGCAGCAGGTCGCAGGTGCAACAGCAGTTTTAACAGTATGTTAAACCACGCTTTTTTATTTTACTGTTGCCATGAATCCTCATAAGAAAGTAGAGCTGTAAGTAAATAATTACTTAAAGAAATTAGTAGCTTACAATGACACAGCTGTTGCTGTACAGTTTCCTGTTATCCGTTTGTAAATTGTGCTAAAGTAATAAATTGAAAAGTTGTGGAGGACACATAACTGAATGCATAATTTGGAGAATTAGTGTCCATTTCAGACATTCGGTCTGTGCCATGAGTAAGAACGCACATTATTAATGCATTGGCAGTTGGCTATGAAAACAGTGGTGTTTCTTCATTTCTTGGATACTCAGTGAGTGTTAGGCCAAATGTTGTTCTGTACTCTAACAAGTAGCTTTTTGATGATAATTTAAAAACACATTGCAAAAGATATTTGAAGGCTCAGAAGAGATATTGAGTAAACCTTTTCATATAAATGATTAAAGCTGACTTTTTGAAGAAACAGTAGAGTCTGAAACAGTGATAAAATGAAAGAACGACGTATATGCTGTGTCAGGGAAAAATAAGCCCTTGGTTATATAAGATTTGTGGCTTAGCCATTTGATAAAACAGTACGATAATATAGCAAGACAAATGGCCACAAGCTACCATCAAAATATATGTTTCTATGAAAGCTTTATGCAGCACAAGTTGACCTTAAGCTAGGACAGGAAGAAAGGAAATACTGTAAATAGAATGTAATGCAACTGGTATTGACTTTTAAATGTGTCTTAATGATAGCTCTGAATGAAGGAATACATACTGTAGGATCATAGGATCATAGGAAGTTACTAGGCTAATGGCCCTAGTTACAAACCTAGCCAAGTTCTACCCTTATTTCCACAATCAGCACTTATTGCCCCTGTCCAAGAGGGATACAGGTGGAACCCCCAGGGGTGAATTTACAGTTATCCATCCAATCGTTGAGACTGCATTTGAAGAGAGCCAGTGAGGTGGTCTGTTTGACATGGAGTGAGAGTCTTTTCCAAAGGTATAGTAAACTCTGGGAGACAAATCTGTCCCTTCAGCAGATTCTATTAATGTCACATACCAGGTTATGGTCTTTAGAATGAGTAACCCCTGTACCATTTGACTTCCGGATATGCAGCATTTCCAATAAAGCAGGGTCAGAAATTGCCTTGTACACAAGGCAGAGATTGCCTCTGAGTAGTCTGTATGAAACAGAATAAAGTGAGAGTGACTTCAGATGATCCACATAAGACAGATGCTGAAGACCTTAAATTTTCCTTGTGAGGAACCTTTGTGCTCACTTCAATTGCTGAAGGGGCTTGGAAAGGTACATACCAAAAGGGGCATTCTACGCAATTATTGGCCTGATGAAGAAAGAGTACAAGGTAGGTTTTAACTTCTTTTTTTTTTCCTGGATGCAATGCCCTTACTTATGAGAAGGGCAATATAGAATGCCCTTCTTACCACTGTGGAGACATGGTGGTCAAAGGTAAGGTTGCTGTCAACCTGTGTGCCCAGGTGTCTCACCAATGAGTGTGTACTTAAGGTGTTGCTATTGATGTGGTATTTAGCAGGAACATCGCTCTTACCAAAAGGGATGATAATATATTTTTTTGCATTGAGTTTGAGGCCATGACTTTGGCACCAATCGTTTGTTTGTGTAACACCCTCTTGTAGGATGTTACATCATTTGTAGATTCTTTGACTGCTCCCAGTTTAAATCATCAGTAAACTTTATCAGCCATAGACCTTTAATTTTTGCTTGTACTTTGGAAAAATAGATTCCAAACAGAAGAGGTCCCCAGACTGATCCCTGTGGAACATCACTTGTTACAGGTCTGCTGTTGGAGGTGGATTCCCCTATTTTGACTATATGGGTTCTATCAGTGAGCTGGTTAATGACCTATCTAACAATATAAGGATTGATACCTAGCTGGGTGAGTTTGTCAATGATGTCTGTGTGATGGATAATGTCATATTCCATGGCAAAGTAAAAGTAGGCTGTATGCACAGATTTCCCCTCATCCAGGGCCTAGGTGACTGTTTCAAAAAAGTCCACCAGTTTTAATAGGCATGATCTCCCTTTGATAAACCCAAACTGAGTAGAGTCAAGTGTTTGGAGATTACATTTATCTTTGCTGATAAGGTCCATTGTGATTTTCTCCATGGCCTTGCAGATAAGGCTAGTCAGGCTAATAGGTCTATAGTTCCCAGAATCATTGGAAGCATCACCTTTGTGCAAGGAAATAACAGTGGCCATTTTCCATTCAGCTGGGATGAATCCAATGCTTAGACTATGATTGAAAAGAGTTGATTGAAAAGAGTACCCAATGGTGTTGCTAATTCTTATTGGAACCCATGTAGGACACAGCCTGGGATGTTATCAGGTCCCATAGATGCTGTGTTGTTGGCCTTAGAGCGGGCATTTACGACCCCCTCTTTAGAGATACAAGGTCAGTGACAGGTGGTAGGGATGTCATGGGGTATGTGCGGTGGGGACAAGGAAGTGAAATTTTTACAGAAGCAAGTCAGTTATGTCCATAGGCTCAGTATATGTGGTATCATTAATTATCAGTTCGGCACAAATCAGGGCCTTTCCTTTTAGGTTACAGTCAAAATACTAACATGGTGTACTAAAACAACTACTTCTGCATTAAATGTCACACATGAAATAAGATTCAATGGACGAAAGATGCTTGAGAAGAAATAAAATGCCTTTTTTCATGAATTTATTTTAAGCTGTGTACATTGCTTTTATTTCACATACAATTTGTGGCTATCTGACAAATCACTAGGATGATCTGAAGACTGAAGTCACTACATAGTGATATACATTTGAGTTTCAGATTTCAAATTGTTCAGAAAATGTATGTTAACAAAAAGCTTACTACTCTAGCAACTTTCTAAGTTTCTAACAGCAATATTTAAAATCTGTCCCTATTTTGGGGGGTTTGTCCCCCACTTTTGTCAAGATTTGTCCAGATTTCTTGCACTAAGAGGTTGAGAGGTATGAATTTGTATATTGTTATTTGTTGGTAAGAAACTCTATGCCACTAAAGACTGTAACACAGGGGTATTGGGAAAGGGGGAAGTGGAGAAGGCATAATGTAGTTACTTGGAAGACTTATGTTTTTATTTTGTATTTCCCCCAGTCCTGAAGTAACTGATGATTGTCCTTCTTTGGATGAGATGCTTAGTAACTATGAACCTGCTTTCAGTTTGCCATCCATTCCCTATTGCAATATTATCAGTTTACCATTTTTAATATAACCTAGGCAATTTATTCTTCAAGGGCAACAGGCACTGACTTAGTACATGAAACACTCAAATATAAAGCTGTTTGTTGCAGCAACCTCTTCATTAGTTACAGATCTCTCTAATGTGGAATTATTCAGATAACTTTTCCTTCTGCAGAGATTGTGCATATTAGCTGATATTGGTGGATTGTAATGACAGAAGTTTGAGTGGCCTTCTACGGTTGAAATGTTCTAAACTGGGCAGTTGTGTCCTTATTGGCTCATATGTTTTGTTTCATTGCTTACTAGAAAAATGTTCAAAACTATAAATTTACAACACGTTCTAACAAGTGGTGTTGTGTTGTACAATCAGCAGGTGAATCAAAGTACTCTTTTATGTTTGCATGGCCCTAAAAATGTGTGCAAGAGGCTTATGATTTGAAAACAGCCCAAAGGTAAACTTAATCTGGCACTGGCCAGATACATTTTCTTTGAATGTGGCTTTCAAAGCTGTTTCAGTGAATGTGAGTTTCAAAGGCAGAGAAGTTTTTAATGTTGTCTGTTTTCATTATGAGACTGTGTTGCTTTGTTTACCAAATGTCTATCAGTGTTTGTGCTGTAAAATTTGAAATGAAAGTTTTAAATTAAATCCAAATAGCTGTAATCATTGTAGAAATAATGCAGGAAACAGTATGCACAGAGTTTTGAACAGTGTTTATAGTAAATGGGGAGACATAGCCAAGTAATTGGTGACTGGAATGGCTGCGTGTAGGGGGTATGACGGACGAGTATGGGAGGTTTCCAATTTATTACCCTGCCTAGGGCCCCATTTGACCTTGAACTGGCTCCACTTGCTTAAGTTCTTTATGACAGACCCATTTCTTGGGATAGCTGTTGTGTTAGCTAGCCCTTTCAACTGCCATTGTGACTTTACTAGCTATTGGTCAGACACATCTATATTAGTTCATCGAAAGTTTAGGTTGTTGAATGTGTAAACATGGACACCTAACCATCGAAACCTTAAAAATAACAAACGGCCATTCTTTCCTCGCAAAAGAATTTGCTAGGCCATCGCAAAATAAAATAAACTTTTGAACCCAAACATGGTGGGGGCCCCCCACACCTCCCTAACTAAATATACCAACTCCAAGACCGGGGAAAGGGCAAATCCCCAATAATGACCAAGCAAATTCTTTCCTGAGGAAAGAATTCAGGTATGTGGCCATTCACAATTTTAAAGTTTTGACGCTTACAGGGGAAACTTTAGTTCAAAGATGTACTTGGTCTCAGTGGCATAGCAAGGAATGGCATATTTGACAGGCCCTTCCCAAAATGCCTGAATTCTTCATCAGTGTAAGTGCTGAGAAGCACTGGAGGTACAAATATGTACAAAAACACAGTTTTATTATTCCTTCACACAAGGCATTAAAGTCCACAGAAATAGATCACATCTGCAGGGCTGCCCAGACTTTCAATTTGGCTTCAACAACACAGAAAAGTCTTCAAATGAGATAACTTCAGAACTTATTTACTTAGAGCCCTTACTGGTTCATTGAACTCCACAAATCTTTTGGTTAGAATCCCTGCTCTGACCCACAATGCACCTCTGGAGGAGGAAACAACTTCCTGAGTTCTATTGAACTGGCTCATAGGTTTGTGGATAGTTACTAGGTGTACAGTCACTGAGACCACTGAGAAGCCTACCCCAATTTCCGAATTGCCTCAAAGCACTCTCTAGATAAGTGTTTTGCTCAAAGTCACACAATAAGCAAAAAGAGACTAAATGAATCAAATCTAGATTACAGTAAGCATCTTCTTAAAAGCTTTAAGCCTAAATCCTCTGACTAATTGCAATCCTGTTTTATACAGCATTAAATAAGCTACTGATTTCTCATCAACTAGTTAACACAATTAATACACTGTCTAAAGTGCTGTGAGAATTTTGCCAGCACAGATCCTTTTACACATTATTATAGGCACATTCAACATTTTTTCCATATACAGCGTGTTTTTAAAGTTACATTCTTCCTTTTTCCATACACAAGATAGAACAATATACATGTGTATGCAAGTGTGTGTGTGTGTGTGTGTGTGTGTGTGTGTGTGTGTGTGTGTGTGTGTGTGTGTGTGTGTGTGTGTGTGTGTGTGTGTAGTATGTATCTATTTTCTTATTGTACGAACATGTTGTTTTTGCACATATAACCAAAGGTAAGATTTAAGTGATTTATTATTATCATTATGTTAAGTGATGTTTCTCCCTTTAACAGGTGTTTGCTATCTTTCCCAGGGGTCTAGACATGGCAGAAGTAAATATTCTCAAACTACTGATCAGAATAAGTGTGCACATGGGAAATGCTTTTCTGCCCTCAACTGATATGACATTACTTAACATCACATTGGACCTATTTAGCCTAAGTAAAGACTTCCAAGTGACTGGAAGGGTATATTTACACATCTAGAACTAACATCAAAACCAGGAATAGCAAGTTCCAGTACTGGAGAGGGAGCAAGCGCTGGCGCAGACCCAGGTGATGCATGTTCAATGAGCAGCTCAGCCTCTTGGTGGAAATGGAGGTAGGTGTGCCCTTCTTGGGAGAGGGGTGAAGATGATCATAGTTTGCAACTGACATTGAGGAAAGGGGGTAGGCCTGCCACCTTGGGGTATTTGTGTGTTTCATCAAGCCACTGATGGGTGGCATTCTTCATTGAGAAAGTGCACAGAAGCATGGACTTGGTTAGGGAAGATATCATATCCCCTGTAGTAGCTCAGATAACAAATCCCTGTGTCTGGGAAGGGGGAAGGAGTTAGACAAATAAGCTATAAATGTCCTCATTGCCAGGATGCTGGTGAGAGCACAACCAACCATCATTGCTGAGTGAGTAACTCCCCTCCCTCGATGGTCCTTGACCTAGTAGATCTGGAAATGATTCTTTCAACTAGTGAATGAATTACTTCACCTCAGACTGGGGGGGTAGCCTAATTGGCAGGTTTGGTGGCAAAGTCACACAGAAAAAAAGAAGAGAACCAGGGATGATGCATGTGCCAGTGCTGGTGGGAAAGAGGGATAAAGCCTTGACTATAGCCCAAGTGACCTGAGATTGATTTGCTGCCCAGGTGCTTGAAAGCACTGGCAGGGTAGGATGTGCTTTCAATCCTTGGGGGTGGAAGTCGGATGTAACAGGATATGCATAGCCACACTCCCTTAGCATGGAGGTAGCATTCATTAGAGATCGCACAGGAATATGCACTTGCAGGAGATGAGCATTATGAGTTCCCATATTTGAGGTGGTAGCCCTTCCCCCACTTAAGGGTGGGGTTAGGGAGTTAAACACAAAATGATCTCATTTCAGGTATGGAAGCAAGAGCTCAGACTCCCTTTGTCTGTTTGAATGACAGCTCATCAGACGCCTCTCACTCTAGTAGATCTGTGCTGATTCCATCACTAGAGAATGAAGGAGGCTTGGTGGTCATCAGAAGGGAGCAGAGTACTCAGAAGAAAACAGGTAGGATGGGAAGCCCAAATTAAGAATCACTGTAACCTCTAAAAAGCCTCCAGCCACTGTTAAAGAGCAGGGATGAGTAAGTATAAATTGGCTTCAACTCTGAATCCTGGAATCAAACAAAATTGAAGAACATTTTGTCAACGTCTCTGAAATGAACAAGACATTACTTGAAACCCCAGCACAAGAATTAAAAGAATCATTTTTTTCCCCAGGGAAGCTCCTTGCACCCCCCCCCCAACTTGGGAACTCTATTTATATACACCATTATATTGCTAAAGAACTGTAGAGTAAAAAGAAACAACAAAGTATTTATTAGCAGTGTAAAATTGCAAGTTGGGACAAAAAAAATCACCACAACACCCAATTCTAAGCCAAAATCTGATTAAATTTTGGCAAAGAGCTGGGTGCTGTAGCTGCCTGTTTTTTTCCCAAAGTACATCAGCACATAGAGTTCATGTAGAAACAGCAATGCCACTGTGCTGTGTATAGCCAAATATATCTGTTTTGATTTTAAAAAAAGTCACATAAAAAATAAATGAATAAATAAACTCAGAAATAAGAAAGCAGTATCTTGACCAAGTAAAGGGAACCACAGAGACTCCCTGTTTGCCAAGACTGCAGTCAGGTTTTTGGAATTTTAGCCTAATTTCCAGAATGTAGCCCCTCTTTTACATTCCTCAAATTGTATCCCATCATTCCAGGGAGTGTGTGTTTCTAGATAGTATGCTTTTTCATTACTAAAAAAATAAAGACTTGTGAAATGACAGGCTTATAAAAAATACATTTAAGTTATGCTGATACTCTGAAATATACAGTTTAACAGAAATCTCTAACTTAATAAAAGTGTGTCAGATATAATAGAGATTTGATTTAATTCTAGCACATCTAATTATACATACAAGTAAATTATTCCAAAAAGTATATGCTGCAGTGTACATGGTGCATGCTTGGCTCTTCCTATAATGGTTATTGCTTCCTACACTGCCTGCAAGAAGTAACATCTTTCATATCTATTTCTACACTAACTCAAGTCTTGATGTAATAGCATTCATGGAACACCATTGCTATCATCAGGCTAACCTGGTCTAGGCTGGGATGTTACACTCACTGCAAAGCAATGAGTTTCTGAAACTGCACTATACACAGTACATCTTTTTCTCTGTGAAAAACACAATATACATTAATTTGCAAAGTTCAAATCACTCTTGTATTACAAGTAAGGCATATTGCTCACTGTGAAGAAAAAAATCAGGTACATGTATTGTGCAAAGCATTTCAGTAGATTTAAAATGTCAGTTTTTCCTTTAAAAGATTGCTGAATGTTCATTGAGTGTACATACTTTGTAAGTTATAAAACTTAATTTCTATTCTTACAAGGCTACTAGGCATTCGCTGAATATTAATTTCATATCACTAAATTGTTCTGTATATATGGAGTCATACATGCTGTAGTTAGTTATAATTGCATTCTTTAGGTAAACAACTGCTTAAGTAAAAAAAATCCTTTACTTAGTCCTCATTAGGTCAGTCATTGAATATAATGCCCCCTTTGAGATTTATCTGTCCAGACACATGCAACAACTGGAACACCCACAGTCATACCTTACTAAAAGGCTACAAGGCCTAAACAACATGTCCTACATGGACAAACTCACAGCCCTGTTACTATACTCAGTATCCTATAGACTGTTAAGAGGTGAACTGTGTTTGGCATACTGTATAAGACATCCTCCAAACCAGTATTGAGAGATTTATTGCACATCAGTAAGTCAAGTAGCATCAGAAATACTCAGTCTAGGGATCTAAACCTTTTCTGCAACATCAAGAGAACTGTTTGGAGGGAATAGGTTAATTTCATAGCAGATACCGCTGCTCTGGAAGAGACTCGTCTTCCACATGAAACAAAACTCATCCCTGTCCACATTCAAGCAAAACTTCAGTCTTTGGGTGTGAAACAGAAAATTCACCCCAGAACTTCGCCCTGTACTACTAATGGGCAAAAGCAGCAACTAAATGCTTTATCTTGTGTATGAGTTTCCTCAAATTATCTATAGTATGATCCTAGTCATTCTTACTAGGGATAACGTATAATTATTGGCCATGGGATGGATAAGGCCAGTCTAACACTGAATGCAATAGACTAGTTTAAACACCAAACGGGAAGCTGGCTAGGCTTAAAATGGCCCACAAAGGCATCTAGTCTAGTACTTATCCATGAACCTATCATACAATGTATACAAATTAATATGTTATATTCAATTTTCTATAATGTAAATGTAAATAATGAACTGTGCATATGCAAAGTGATCTTGGCTGAAAGGGATCCAGGGACCAGTGCACCTCCCTATGTTACCTAGTTAAATAAATCATAGTACTCTATCAATATCATTGGGAAGCAGATTCCTTGTTAATGAAAGCATAAAATTGCAACTCCACTTACTAAATTCTGTGCAATAAAATGATGGACAAACTCACAGAATAAAGAACTCATTCACAGCACATGGATTTCCTTTGCATAGTAATTGTTTTTCACTTGTTCGTATAATATTGTCAGTGCAGGCAATGTTTTTAAAAGAACTGTTTTCCTCTAGGAACCCAGCCTAATAACAATAATGAAATGGTACCATAAGTGTGACGATGGTGCATCAGTAGCAGTGTATTTTAATATTTTTATAGTTTAAAGGCTGTATTTATTGTAAGGTTGTGACTGATATACAAGTGTTACCAAATTACTGAGTTAACAAAATAAGCTTGGATAGTAGCATTGCATGCATTGTAATTTTTTATTAACAATATCGATTTCCTTTTATTTTATGCCATTTTATATATAACCTATTATGTGAATTTCACAGTAACAAAGGTCTGCATATTGACATTCCGTGCACAGATAGCTGTATCAGGTCTGTGTCTAGCTGTTGCAAATCACTGTGCATTGGCAAAGTTCATATCTTCAGACGTTGCTAGTTTCTGTAACAGTTCAGCTGTGGCTGGTTATAGCTGGGGCCTACCTGACATTATGGGAGGAACTCCAAGGAATTCTGCAATAAAAAGAATATAAATGCACTATAAGTCAGCCATGCTGCAATATTTTGTATTTATGTGTGCTGCAGAGTTGATGGGCAGGAGGACATTAACGTGTACAACCTGCAGTAAAAGCACATACCACTGTTTTGTAAACACATGAAAACCTTGTAAGAATGGATTCACTGTGCTATTGACAGGCAGTGCAAATGGTTGTAAAATACACGCCTCTTGCTCTCACAGTCATGACTTAAATGATTTAAACCTCATAAAGAAGACTTTTTGAGTAAGTTTATTTCACTTCTTCACTAATGAACTGTACCTTAACTCCCACGTTATTAGCCTGCTCACCTTATGATATAATCCCGGTTTACAAAGCTCACATATACACAGACCATAACAGTTTATTTTTGAATTATTCACTCCAGATTCAGAGAACTCAGAAACAGATGAATAGTGTTAAAAGTGAATATGACTTTTTAACAGCACACGTGAACAAAACTCTTAACATTTTTCTGTGGACTAGTCGTTTATTTATTTAGCATTGCAATGGTGTAGCTGTAGGTACATGATTGTTTTAAAATAGTTAATGTCTATTAGAGATTGGCATGTGTATGATATAGAAATAATAGCTTGGTATGATGAAACACATATGCATGAGGCAAGCCTTTTCCTCTTGTGCCTCTACCAGTTATGAGATGAGACAGAGATTTCTAAGTTAGACATATCCACTTCCAAGCCGACTGACAAAGTCATTACCACTTTAATAAGAATAGGTAAACTTCCCTAAAGAATGTGCGACTGCCAGGAGGAAATGTGTGATTCACAAACCTGTCAATGAAAATAGAAAGTTGTGCACCTAGAGAGGGAAAAAACAGCTAGCATAAAGACTTCCAACACAGGAAAGTCCAGATTTATGCCAGGCATCATCCAGTGTTTCTTTTGCATCTCACAGTTTGATGTTAGAAGTGGCAGTCACAACCAACCACCTCATTATCTGTATTAGCAGTGATATCAGTGATCAATGCTTGACTCCTCATATCCTAATAGTAGTCCGAGTCCTTACCTTCCTACAGCTCAGCCTACCAATGTCTGTCATACAAACTTCAAAGACTACTAAACTGTTGATGCTGTCATGGCATGCCCCTTCAACCCTCCTGTCAGATGCTGAAGTCACCTTCCGACCTCCGTTTGATCTCTAGATGGCTGTAGTCGCAACATGTGTTGTTCTATGAGTGATCAGTGTAGTTGACCTACTCCTTCCCACCCTACCCTTTTGTGTGTCTAGCCTTTTTCTTCCTTCACCATTCATCTTGTCAGCGGCCAATGGCCATGGCCTCTTCCCATCCCTGCTTTATTCATAACAGTCATCATTCCCTGATCTCCTCCCTCCCTCCATCACCTTTCCTCCCAAAGGTGATCATTGGCACTGACATTCCTACACATCTCCTGGCAAGTATCAAAATGCCATCTTTTCTCTTCACTCCTGCAAATAATCAAAACCTCTGGCCTTATCTCCTTTGACTGATTTGTGTTCCATTGTTTCTGTATTTCAGTTTACTCTTACTTCCCCATACAGCCTTGCAATGATTGGTGTCACTAACAAATTACCTTTGCTTCTCTCATTAGTCTGGGACTCCTAACTGTGTAACCATCATGACCAATCTTATCCATGAAAAGGAATTATCCACCCCTTAACTGAAAGGTTCACAAGACATGAAGGTCAGCATTCATTGACACCCCCCTCTAACTTTGATGTGCTATGGTCCCCAGGATATAGCCTATGATGCTAGAAACACAAACTATGCCAACTTGGTTTTCTTAATGATTCTGTTTATGAACCACATCTATACATTCTAACAGTAGATGATCTTTTCTGCATACTGCATTGGCTATACAGCACTGCAGTTGCACATAGCTAGGCCCTTCCTACCTCCACTGCTCAAAACCAGTGCACTACACTGCATCACTGTGTGAGGTAATCCTTCATCTTCTATGCTGAAACCTGTTCTTCATGAAAACCACTCAGAGTTTAAAACGAGTTTAAAAAGAGCTCATTGTCTTAGTGAGGGAGTGTTTCCCATGAAGTGCCACAACCTTATTTTTACTTTTCTTTGTTTTTTTTTTTTACTTTACAATATGTTTACCATGGAAACACTAAATGACTTCAGATCAGATTAACCAATTTGCCTTATTTTGCAGGACATTTTCTTTAAATGACACACCACAATGTAAGCACTGCTTACTTTACAAACAGCCATATGAGCAAAGAGTTACACCATCTGGTTATTTCTTACTCAAATGTACCACTTACATCTTACCACAAAAAGTAGTCCAAACATGATGCACTGTGTAATTTTTCTACATGTGAAGTGCTGGAAGGTGGTATAATACCTGCTAAGATGAATGTACATTACCATGGTGTGTGGTGCTTTGTTCAAAGGGGCAGTGATATAGTATCAGAGCATCAGACCACCCCTGCATCAGTTATGAACAACAATGCAATCCTGCAATCCCCTATAGATTGCTGAGAGGTGATTTATATCTGGTTTACAAGGCATCCACAAGCCCTACACTTATGAGTCTCTTGCATTTTTGTAAGTCAAACAGTACCAGAAATACAAGGTCTAAGGACCTGCATTTTGTCTGTGACTTAAACGGAACATGCTGGAGAGAAAGACCCTGCCCCTTCTATGGCACAGGCTTCCCATCCATGTGAAGCTGAGTTCACCTATTACCTAATTTAAGTTCAATCTAGACCAGTGGCTGGGGAATAGGGCATTTACATTGGGACCTGGCACCCACTTCCCTTAAGGAGGAAGGTAAATTATAAATGCCTAGCCCTCAAGATCCTATTTGGGTACAGGCTGTCATTATTCTTTCCAGAAAACGTGCTAGGCTTAGAAAGGCCCAGGTCATTAGACTAGTAACAATCTATAAAGCTATGAAATTTAAATGTGAAAGAAACAATAAAACTGAATGTTTAATTTCTTTATATACTATTAAAATCGTTGCATGCCAGTGTTAGATGTCCAGTTTTAGTTTCATAATAAACACATTTCTTGTATCACAAAATTTAGATACTTTTAAAAATGTCTTCTTTGTTTATGTATCAAAAGCTTTGTTAATTTTATAGCCATCAAATGCTTTAAAATATCAAGCTTTATTTTCTTTTTTAAACCATGCAATACATTAAAATTAGACAAATGTAACAAAATTAAAAAATTGTTGCATTGTAGATGAATTACTTACTGAGTCACCATTTTCAGTTCTAATAAATGTTTGCTGCAGCATTAACTTAGAATAGTTTATTCTGTTGAAACAGCTGAGATAGTCATTAGTTAACTGGAAGATTACTCTAAGTTTCTGTGATTAGCAGTTTCATTACAACCATTGTTTATTTCATACTATCTAAAGCTGATTTTGAAAGAGTTATATTTGTATGCATGCAGTTTATGGTGTTTTGTTTCTTAGAATATTTTATTTTATAATTGTTTAAAGTATGTTATTACATCCATCATTCTTGTATTTACTTTAAACATTTAAATAAATAATGTCTATAGCTGAGATGGGCATTACAGTTTCAGTACAGTCTGAATTTTGAGAAAAATACAGTGTGGGTGTACACTATCAATTCTCATTTATAGTGAGTTGTATATTTAAATTGTAATAGTCCCTTTAATAATGAATTTTATATTTAAACAGAATGCTTTTAGGTACATTATTATTTTATATATTTAGATGATTATTTCTGTATTTAAAACAATACGGAACATTAGAATAAATATTTTAAGCTGACAAAATGAGCAGGGCGTTTTTGAAATGAAGAGTAACTAGAAGAATAACACAAATGGAAGTTTTCAACAAATTTCAATATATGACTTTTTTCTATAAAAAGATGATGTTAGTTAAATCACTAGGTTCTTTGTCAGCATTTTGAAACTGAGAGAAATGAGTATTCAGTGACTCCTTAAGATATAGTACAGATATTATAAGCATACTCTTTTCCCATTTATCAGACCAAGTTACACTCATCTGAAAACCATTAAGTACATTTTCTTATAGTCACATGACCTCCAATAGGTCACATGACTTTACAAAAATCAATGTTTTAATCTCTTCTTTTTCAAAAGTATCTTAATATTTTCCCTCCCATTTAAAGTAGAAGGACTACATGCATTTAGTCGTATCTCCCAACAATATTCTTTCCAATCCAAATCATCCTCAGCCTCTAACCTCTCACTATAATTAAATACTTGATCTATAACTGAAAATCTAAAACTAACATCACTATTTCCACTATGCTTTAGCACAACATGCTTTGCCAAACCATTACTAATATCTTTAATAGCTACAGCTCTCATATGCTCATACGTTCTTTTATTGAGCTCCCTCGCTGTTCTGCCTATATAAAATGCAGAACATAAATTGTATAAGGCAACATAAACTACAAATCTGGACCTGCAACTATGCTTGCATTTTTATTTTATCACATAGTTCCTAGCTTCTATATTCACTTCATGGCCTTTTACCGCTACTTGACAAAACTTACAACCCCCACACTTAAACATTCCTTATTCTCTTCAAAAACTAAATTAATTCTATAAAAATATTCTTTTGAACTCTTCCGCCTTCTTAACACAAAAACTGGTTTCTCACCTATCCCTTAAATCTACAAAATTAGTGAGAAACCTCCAATTATTAATTATTATCTGTTTTATGCTAGTCTCATCAACTGAATTAGGCAAAACACAAGCCAAACCATACTCCTTGGAGTTAACTCTCCCATTTGCCTGAGCATTAGCGTTACCCCCTACTTCTCATAGAGCCATGACCTTGCTTATAAGTTGAGTTGAGCAACATAGAATTGTTTTCTTACTAGCACAACATATGCTAGTAGAAGGCTAAGTTACTATCTACATCAGCTCCCAGATGTCTGACTAATGAATCAACTTTTAGGGATGTTTTATTGATGCCATAGTTACCTGAGGTGGCCAGTTTCCCAAAAGGTACAATAAATTATTTGTTAGTATTGAGTTTTAAGCCATGCTTTGGCAACAAGAGTTGGTCTATGTCAGACCTTCTTGAAAGGTGTTCTCATCTTGAGGGGATTCAATGACTACCCCCAGTTTGCAATCTTCTGTGAACCTGGTTAGCCAAATACCTTTGACATTAGCTTTGACATCTTAGAAGAAAATGCTGAAGGGGAGTGGGTCTAGCACACAGCCCTTGGGACTCCACTGGTGACTGACTTCTTTATGGAGGAGGCCTCACTGATTCTAACCTACTGGGTCCTATCAGTGAACCATCTAGCTATCTAGTGTGTGATAAAGGGGTTTATACCCAGTTCCTTAAATTTGATGACAATGCCTGAGTAGGGTATTATATCAAATGCTTTAGCCAGATCTAAGTAGGCAGTAGGCATAGTTTTCCACTCATACATTACCTTAGTGACCTTTCAAAGAAGTCCATCAAATTCAGCAAGCATGACCTTCCTTTGACACATCTAAACTGCAATGAATCCAGTGCCTGGAGGTCTCATATGTCCTTGTTGATAATTTCCATGATAATTCTTTTCATGGCTTTGCAAATAAGACTAGTCACACTAATGGGTCTGTGTTTCCAGGATCTGTTGAAGGTCCTCCCTTATAAAGGGGTATGACCATTGCAGTCTTCCATTCATGTGGCATAAAGCCTATTTTAAGACTATAGTTAGCTCATTACAGGCTCGTGATTCCTCAAGGTGCTCCTGCAGTTGAATCCTACTGATGCCAGTAGGTGTCAAATTTTCCTTGTTTATATTTGCATTAATAATTCCAAAACTAATGCTACATGCAAGGTACTGAAAGATTTCATCTTAAAGCTTAAAGAATGGCGAACACAACTGTAATGATATTTAACCTCTGTCTAGTGCAGGAAAAGATATATTAATTGTTGTTCATACATTTATTCCTATTGTCAAAAATGTTCACATTTTTCTAAATATTTTGACAACCAAGTAGCACAGACAGAACTGCTTAGCCTCATATGAAAGCTATCAACTGAAAGAACAAAAAGTTCCTGACATTATGGGTGCAACTTAAGTGGTTGCTGAGATATTGTAAGTTGTTTTCAAAATATTACAAACAATAGTTATTGTGTTTAGTATACCTTACACATAGGTTTAAAACCTTTAAACCTAAAGAATACTACCACTATAAAAATAGTTTGTGTTGAAAATGTTGCCAAGTACACTTCTTTAGTAACCCCTATGGTTCCGGAGATATGAACATTTGTTTGAAATGTGAGGACATAATTTGATTCTATCCAAAAGCTTAGGCTCCACCCATTGGAAGTTATAATGCAAGCTTCCAGAGCTCCATTGGACGGAATGAGTTAAATAATGACTTTAGGGATCCTGATAAGCCATATTTTAGACTGTTCAGGAGGCATCCTGGGAAGTTATCTGGGCCCACTGAGGCTGTGTTCTTGGCTTTAGTGAGTGCAGCCAGTATATGTTCCCTGGTTATAGTTCGAGAGGTTATGCTTGAGGGTATTTTTGAGAGGGATGGTTGGGGGTGAGAGGGGGCAAAGTTGGTACTGAATTTGTCCACTAAAAGGTTCATTATTTTGCCAGGCTAGGTGAATGTGGCACCATTAACCATCAGTTCAGCAAATTACTTTATGCTTCCCTTGAGGTTTCTGACAATGCTGAAGAAGGCTTTATGATTATCTTTTACCTGGGAGGCTATCTTTACCTCAAAGGTGACTTTGCTTGACCTCATTAGCCCTCTTAGCTGCCTATTTAATTTGATGTCAGAGTTCATATCTTTTTGAGAATTATACTTTTGTTGCATATCCTTTTTAATTTGGGATGTCTCCAGAGTGAATTGTTTATGGGGATAGTCCTGGGCTTACTTCTAGTTCGTACAGTATGCAGAGTTTTTATTTTTTTGGGGAATTACAATTTAGTTGCATATCCTGTTTTAATTTGGGATGCCACCAGAGTGGATTGTTTCTGGAGATAGTCCTGGGCTTATTTCTGGTTGCACAGAGTTTCTGAGAACAATTCAGCATAGGTTTCTGCATTCTCGGGGTTTGGAGGGGCATTGAATTTTGACAAATCACCACTAAATAAAAGATCATTTGCCTTGAAAATTTCCTGTTACTGGTTTTAATGGGATTATGGAGCTGATTTTGATTTTGAAGGAGACAGTTTTATGGTCAGACCTTACCAGGGAGGATGACTCATTGGGGTTGGGGTGCAGCATTCTCCCATATTCTTGAGTACAGGGTCCAGTACGTTGGAGCACTTAGTGGGCATATTCATTATTTAGTCAAGGGCATTTGTACTTATGAGGTCCAGAAATCTCTGTGCCTGTAGATTTGAGGCTGTGAAGGATTACCAGTCTATAGAGGAGTAATTAAAGTCTCCCATGAGTAGGGTGTTAGGTTGGATGGCAAGTGTCTTCAGTAAGTCCAGTTATGCACTGTGAGCTTCTTGTGACCTATAGCTGGTTAGAATATGGTATGAGATTTTGCCTATGACAATCTGCATGTTAAGGAACTCTATCACAGCATCCTATATATCCACTCTAGAGGTACACTTGTTATTGATGTATATTGAGAAATCTCTACTTTTAGGCCTTGTCTGTGCAGCTACTGGTCTAAAAGTGGGGAAGGCACTGAAACCTTGCACTGCTGGGGTTCTCTCTGCCAACTTAAACCATGTCTTTGTAACTACACAGAGGTCTATATTGTCAAATGTGAGGAGGGCTTGGAGGGAGTGTATTTTTTTGTTTGGGCTCCTGGCATTGAGCAGTGACATTCTTGAGGTTCAGCTGAGTTCATTTTGCTATGTAAGTAGGTTTGTCAATTTGGTATTGCCTAAAAAAGGCACTATGGGGCTGAATAAAATTTTAGCTAGTATTCGAAAGCCTAGAGGGGAAAGGTGCACACCATCCTTGGAAAAGCAACATGGCCTGTTAATCATGTCCTCCCAAGCAAATATTGGATCCCCTTAGAATGAAATCAGAAGGGCAGTCAGTTATTAAAGTCAATCATTTTGTTTTCTGATATTGTGGCTTCATCCTCAGTGATGGTAATATGCTGCTCAGTGCCAGGCTCAAACCAGCCTGAAACACATAGTCTAAAGTCTACATAATGACTCTCTTCATATAGTCCATGGAGGTACATCTCAGGTAATTTACACCTACATGGACTATGATGGAATCATCCTGGTACCTGTGGCGTAATGACTTGAGTGCACATGTGATTTGGTGGCTCTAGATAAACACTAGCAGTTATATTTCCCTAGCTCAGCCTGGTTAGAGGGGCATCAGTATATCTTACAATACAGTCTGCTATGATGAGAGTCCTGGAAAGTCTTTTTGCTTCTCTTAGGACCTTAGTGTTTGGGTCTCCAAGAATGACAGTATGTGTGGTGTTAGGTGTCATTTTTTCTGAGTTCCTTTGGGCTTACTGAGGCATAGCTTTGACAACACGCAGTCTGGGCACTCTTTGTTGTTTAAAAAGATTGTTTTTAAGTGCCTCAGCATACATTAGTCTATGTGTGTGTTGTGTACTATGTGAGGTGGGTGTTATGTGTGTGAGGTTTTGACAACCTGGTGTCCACTTGTACGAAAGAGTTTAGCCTCCAGTGTCATTGTGTAAGTACGCCTCTCACATACTGTGTCTACTTCTTTAAGGATGAAGTGGTTGTCAGTAAACATGAAACGATTGCGACATTGTCTCAAGATGCCCGTATCCGCCAAGATGACTACAGAGAAGGCAAAAATTTGAATATCCATGCTGTTCAGTCCTTTAGTACAGACTAATAAGGGTGCTTTATTGGGGTGGATTATAAACAGTACTAAATTCTACTAACTTTAATGTTTACACAATACTGACATCTACTAAATCTGTAGGTATCAACACTCAACACTCAAATACCTGTTCTATTCAACAATATACTAAGAGCTAAGACAATACTACCTAGGTTGTAATCAGTAAGTTTTGTTACAGTGAACAGTTTACAGTGCATAATAAACTGCTAAAAAGTTGATTTCATATACATTTTACTTAGATTTGCAAGACAAATTACAACACATTTCTGAGGGTCTTAGGAGACCAGTGTTTGAATTTCTCATATTATTATTATCATCATTCAATACATTCTGTTTATTTAGGTGGCTGCGGTGGTGCAGCGGTTAGCATTGCCACCTCACAGCAAGAGGTTCTCCACTTCGATGCTGGGGTGACTTCTGTGCAGAGTACGCATGTCCTCCCTGTGGTCACGTGGGTTTCCTCCAGGTGCACCAGTTTCCTTCCACATCCCAAAGACGTGCTGTAGGTGGATTGGACACTCTAAATTGGCCCTAGGTGTGAGTGTTTGTGTGTGTGCCTTCTGTGGAAGGTTGGGTGCCGGGCTGGCAACTCAACACCATAAAACTCCACTGCCAATCATGAGCAGACAGGTGATCTGCTGTGGCGACCCTTAACCGGGAAAAGCCGAAAGAAGAAGAATACATTTTCTTAATTTCAAGAATTTTCTAAGCATAGGTAAATTATGCTTGAAATAGCAATGTTAAAATGAATACACCCAGGAAAATATCTTAATCATACCACAGACTTTACAAAATATGATTCGTTTCTTGTACATGCTTATAAATATATGATGAGGTGCTTCATGGTGGATAGGTTTACTAAAGTGGTATGATTCACTGTAAATACTATAAATTAAAGAAACCAGATATGTGCAAAATACATCAACAGTCACTTTAAGCCAAGTACCCTAGGTCAAGTACTGTTAATAACAGTATGAATAACTGATTATTCTAAGTAAACACAAATAACTGTCTGAGGCAAAAATAATTATAGGACATTCTTTTAGCATATGTCTAATGTTTCATACCAGCCGGAGATAAAGAACTACAGCAAAGTACCAACAAAATACCACACTAAATAAGAAAGTAATGTGGGGGTTAGGAGACAAATGGAAACTCTGAGGGGTAGCTCTCTTGAATACAGGAAGTAGCTGATTTATTAGATTGAAATTAGCTTAATTAGTTATAGTGATAGTACATTTATTTAGATTTGATTTATCACTCACAAAAGATGAGGTGGAATGGTTTACTTCTGAAGGAACAGAATTATTTTTTCAGCATTATATGTAACAACACAATAAATACTAAAGCCCTTACATACATCATTTGTAGGCTGTGCATTACACTTATCTTCTCTGTCATGGACTTGGTGGCACCAGCCTGTGCCTGGATGACTGCCATGCCCATCCATTGTGTAAAACAGATTGCAATGCCTATGTCAGGTAATAACTGGGAGTGATAGCGGTAATAGCTACTGGCCTTTTCTCTCAAGCCCTGTCCCCATGCTTTGTAGAGGTGCTGTCTTTACTGTAGGTACATGAGCAGGAGAAGGTTGCTCCATGACTAGGGGTGCTAGGCATTACCTTTCCTTCCAGCGGCTCTGGAGATCTAGGTGCGGGTTCCATCAGGCAATGGAGTTGTGTTACTGGATGTGGGTAGTATGCTCAATCACTGCTGCTGTCACTTGCACTGTGCCACCTGACTATGCTCTGGTTATTTATTGCAGATCTCTGTCACGATTCTTTCACTTCCCCAATGTCAACAGGTAGTGGTGGAGCAACTTACCTCCCACAACAACAACAAAAGAGCATTATAGTTATCCAGTCCTTCTCTAGACTTGCCATTGGCTTGTGTACCATTACCACAAGAGCCCTAGAATGGTCCTTTTCTCTGTAGACCTACAGCATTATCTAAATATTTTGTTTCACTCACTATCCCTGTAAAGTTAGGTAATGCAATGAGCGTTGCAATAGCGGCTGCTGTTTTAATTGCACAGTTTTGAGGTGTATGTGGCAATCATGTAAATGAGGCAATTTAGGGTTATTGTCATAGAATCACACATTTACTGCAATGTGTTCCAGCCATACATTGTGCAATGAGACTTGTGTCTGACACTTCACACCCATTGAAGACCGCAAAATGGTCTGCACATGAGCAGCCAGGTCCATGACATCTACAGGGCTGCATGTTTCTTATTCAGCTTCCTTGTCACTAGTGGCACTGTTTCACAAACATTCACCAGTGTCAGTTACTCAGGGCTTACACCTTTAGGCCATCCCATTTCTCCACCATGACCCTGACACAATGGTTGAAAATGCATAACTACTCATATATGGTGGCATAGAACTCCATTGTGCTTTACTGTTGCTCAATAATGCATGTTATAGATACCCTAAGTGTGTGTCAATATGAATATGTTATTATTTTCTTCTAGTTAACAACCTGTGAAGTGGCCTTGGCTACTGAAGGTGCTAGAAGCAAACAAACAAACATAATTCATCATGTTGTTACTGCATAGCGGACACCAGGAGTGCCTGCTGGAGACTCCTGTGAGGCCCAGGTGCTGCCTTGGAAAGGCAGACAGTGATGCTATGGACAGCACTCTCACTCTCTCTCTGATGAGTAGTGCCATCATCAATGCATTGACCTAGAAAGGTGCTTTTGTGACCTTCTAAGCCAATGGGAAGGCAGAAGCCAGTATTCAGCAATGAATATTACTAACTGGTTATTACTTTTACATAGGCAGGTATACTTATTCAGCTATATGCAGGACTTGTGGTTCATGGACATATT
Organism: Protopterus annectens; assembly: GCF_019279795.1. NCBI lineage: Eukaryota > Metazoa > Chordata > Ceratodontiformes > Protopteridae > Protopterus > Protopterus annectens. Next base: position 495,573,252 of record NC_056730.1, on the reverse strand, counting down.
TCTTTTTGTTTTCACTTTTTCAGTACCTGTGAAATAGACGACAAGAGGTGTCAAGCAAAAACATCCAGGTGCAATGGTAAATATCTAGCAGTGATGTTATAGCTGCATATTTGTTAGAAAGTTACTTTATTGCCCATATTTGCCCTCCTACTGATTATTTTAACCATTGCAAATAGCTTTGCTTTGTTTTGCATTATGTGCCACATTCATTGTCAGTGGAGATTGGTCTGTTTTACTGCCCATCATAACACCTCAACACCACAGCTTCCCATTGTTGGCGTAGCATTGTTGACTGGGATGACAGTGGGTGTTCTACCAAAATCCTGGGTGTTATGAAGTGTTGTGAGCCTACTTGTTTACCTTTATTCAGAGACATATTCATCGTCTTTATACTGCTATTAATACATGGTGTCCTGGTCAGTCTCCCTGCTGATTCCACCTTCATCTGCCTGTATCCATTGCACCTGGCATGCCATGGTCATGTATCTGACAAGATGTTGGTTGACACTGGATGACACCTACCTGTGTGATGGTGCATTCTTGCTGCCAAGTGCTGTTGTCCCATGGGTATTACTTTGGAAATCTGTAGTAGTGTCAACATGTATTGATCTCCACAATGCATTGCAAGATATTATCTGGTAAGCTGAGCGGTCACCTGCTGGTAAGCTGGTATGGGCTGGCCACTTCAGGCTCCTGATGTTGTTCAGCCCTGCTTCACTACCCCATGCAGTCACTCCTTGCAACTAATGCACTGTTCACATGCTATACACAAAGGAAGACTGCTTTGGTGGCATTTAATTTTGACCCATGTAGCATACATACTGCAGTGCTACCTTTTTGCCTGACCTCAATATATTCTTGTTTTCCATTGCAGAGTCAACAGCACTTTACTCCTCCAGGGACTATAGTCCCATCCAGTGTAGAACACAATTCTAATAACTACTTTCCCTTTCATGTTTATCTCTCTCTCTCTCTCTCTCTCTCTCTCTCTCTTTTTCTGTCAGTTTATGTTCATATTTTAAACAGTGACTGCTGAGTCAGTTGATGCGCTGCAACAATAGCAGTAACACAGTGCACCTGCTTTGTCATCACCTGCTGTATCCCCAGCTGCCACCAGGCCATCCACTCTGTAAGGTGATGTAGACCCTCGAACAGGCATTCATTTGAAGGGTTCTTTGATGCTCTCTGGTGGTCTGTCTAGGGTGTGGGATGTAGTGTCCCTATCAGGGAATGAGTCACTGGTAAGTCCTGATATGTCAGCAGCATGAGATGGAAAGCCTGGAGACAGCTTTAGTAGATCAATGCCTGGACACCTTGCAGTACCAGTCTGGAATGTGTCCATATGTGCAGTTTTCAAAGTTATACAGCTCCTGGTCCTGAACAGCAAGTCAGCAGTAGCTGTGCTCAAGGGTCTATATTAGAACATCAACAAAACTGTTAATTGAATGGCTTTGTACTCAAAAATGCCGGTAATAGAAGTGTGTTTTGTGAGATTTTGCCCTTTTCTCACTATAGTGCGATCTCGGGTTGGTATATATAATTAGCAGGTGGGGGGGTGAGTTCTATTACCAGCATTTCGATTATCAGGCCATTCGATTAATGGCTTTGTTGATGTTCTCATATACACCCGTGCTCAGCCATGATGGTGGTCACAAAAGTGATAGACCTCATATTAGTTGTGACACTGTGCAGCTGGCAGTCATCTGGCACCCCATCCTATCCTGCACCATGGTGTTCCCTGTCCTTGTGTGTCACTTCCATTACCAGTTTGTACTCCAGTCCCACTCACTACCATCAATTTTCATCCCTCTCTGTCTATGTCTCATCATTGTGTTCCCACCCATTTTTGTCAACACCTCCCCTATCTGGTCTTTGTCCTTTGTGTTTTTCAACCCATGCTGCCATCCCTATTTAAATTTTGGGTCACACCTTCTAATTGCTGCCACCTCCCTCTACCTTTCTTGTAAATATGAAAAATGAGGACAAACAGCGCACAACCAACTAAAAACACAAAAAGCAAAAATGCCATGGAGCTCTGTGGAACAATGAAAAAACACAAATATGTGCCACAATTACAAAAAAAAAAAAAAAACTCAGGCCAGCATTAAAATGTAGCCCATTTAATAAAGTGATTTAGTGCTTTCATTCCTTAACCTGGAACTTCCTCATAATAACAAAACCTCTTGCATCACTCCCTTAGATAACTTAGGAGTTAAAAAATCAATGCAGTAAATTCAACAATTTAACATTTAACAAACTTTCAACATATACTTCATAATTATTATTACTACTTATTTTTTTTTCAATAATGTTTATTTATTTTTACAATATAACAGATGAAAAATTGAGACGTTGCATATACAAACGAATAAGTGAATGTTACACAAATGTTCTGCATTCAGGTTAAAACAAAAATAAAAGTTAAACCAATAATCTCATTTACACTATGTACATAGATGCTTCCACAATTCAACAGAGTAAAACAAGTTATCTCAGTATGCTTAATATAGGTAAAATCTTACAAGCAAATAACTATTTCTGTAGTTTATGAATGCGAGATAATGTGGGGTTCTTAATTATGGTGGAATAGGTTTATATGTGGTAATTTATGCCAGTATGATATTAAAGATCTGTTCCCAGAGTTTGTAAGATTTAATATTTTGGGCTCCTTTGTTAATTGTTATTTTATGGGCTAGTATATGTTTAATTGCCAATACTCTAAAGCTCTCCCAAGAATTCCTGGTTGGATTAAGCCAGTGGGTAGCTATATAAAGTTTAATTAAAAGGAAAATATTGATCAGAATGATTGCTTGATTTTTGGATATGTTATTTGGGAGAATGTGTAATATCATAAATTCCCAGGTGAGTGTAGATGTTTGATAGCTCGTCTTTTGCAGTTGCAATTTCAGGGAATTCCAAAGTTTGAATACACATTTACAGCTCCAGAACATATGGAGTAGGTCAGCAGTTTTATCTTTGCAATGTGGGCAGGTTGGGGAATTATTAGAGTTAAATTTGTGTAAGATAGTAGGTGTGTAGTATGCATTATTATATATCATGAGTTGAGTAAAAGCCAATTTTTGAAGGGATATAAATTTTATTGTTAAGTTGATTGTGTGAATCAATTTATGATCATCAGTGGATGGAAGGTTTTTCCTCCAATAGTCCAATATGAGTATATATTTCTGGAATTTAATGTTTTTAATCATTTTGTAAGTACATGAAGTATATTTTTTGTTTAGGAGGAGAGTCTTCCAAAGTAAGTTACAAGTTGCTATGTCTTCATTATTAATGATAGTGTCATGAAGATAACTTGTTCATAATTCTTTAATTTGTCTCAGGATCAGTAAATATGATTTGGGGAGGTTCAGTTGGTTTCTTAATTCTTGGACCGAGCCATTCAAGTATGGGGATGTCTTGTAAGGTTATGTTTATTAGGCAAGGGAAGTGTTTTAGATCTAACATCTGATTGTTAATTTTGAGGTTAGGGTTTTTATGTAAGGGTTGTAATAACATCATGACTTGTATCAGGTTTAATGATTTAAATAGTTTTTGTATTAATACAATGGAGTATTTAAGAGGTTCTATTAAATTATAGGATTTCATTAGGTTGGTGTTTAGAAATGGTAATGCTTTGGGATTTATATCCAGGCTTTTGGCATGGTTATGGTCTATTCTTAACCAGTGTGGGTAACAAGCCTTGTCCATTGGGTTGTATTCCATAATTCTCAAGATTCTATTGGTGTTTATAATTAAGTAGTATGTTTCAAAGTTTGGGAGGTCTAGTCCACCCTTGTTTTTGGGGGTCATTCATTTATCATACAAAATTTTGTTTTTTTTTTAGGATCCCAGATAAATTTAGTAAATTCAGTGTGAATTTGCTTGAAAATTTTTTTGGGTATGTTTATCTGGGAGGATGTGAAGATATATAATAATCTAGGTAAGACATTCATTTTTATTATCGACACTTTGGCCAAGAATGGTAGTCTTAAATTTTTCCATCTGTTCAGGTCTAGTAGGATGTCATTCCATTTTTATTTTATATTATTTGAGTAAAAGTTGTTGTTTGTAGAGAATGTAATACCTAAATATTTAATTATTTCTTCAGTTTTTATTTTTCCTACCAGTGGTAGAAGAGAGAAGGGTTTAGGTGTTTTTAAGGGGAAAATGTTAGTTTTTTTGAGGTTCATTTTGTAATTCGATATTGTCGAGAAGCACTCAATAGCAGATAGTATTTTCTTTATATCCGAAATTGGTGTGGTACAGTAAATATTAAGATCATCAGCAAATGTAGATAAGAAGATTTTGGTGTTAAATATTATTGGAGGGTTATGGTAAACATTTTGTTTTATATTTAGAAAAAAAGAGGTTCTACATATAAGCTGAATAGTAGTGGAGATAAAGGGCATCCTTGACGGGTTCCATTTTTGACTGGGATTCTTTTAGACCAGGTTTTGCTTATATATAACGATGTATAGGGGTTATTGTATAGTATTTGTAAGGTTTGGATAAATTTTTGGGGTATATTAAAGTAAGGTAGAATTTGGAATAGAAATTTCATGTTTACTCTATCAAAGGCTTTATGAGCATCAATAACGAGTGTATATATGTTTAAGTTGTGTTGGTTAGCATATGAGATTAGTGCATTTAGTGTTAGTGTATTATCACTCATTTGTCTAAATGCTATAAAGCCAGATTGTTCGATGGAGGTAATTTTGTCCATTAAGTTTTTGAGTCTGTTTGCCAGTATAGATGTTAGGATTTTGGTAGCAATATTTAATAGTGATATGGGTCTGTAACTATCTGGATTTTTTGGGTCTGCCTTTTCTTTAAGTATAAAGATAGTTTTAGATGCATTAAAGTGTATATCATTAATTTTATTATTTATTATATAGTTTAATATATGGAATAGAATTTGTGCTGCGATGGGGCGAAATGTTTTATAAAATTCTGCTGTGAGACCATCTGGACCAGGGGATTTATGTGATTTCATTTGCTGGATTGTTAATGTTATTTCATCTATGGAGATTGGCTCAGTTAATTTTTCTTGTTGTTTTGGATCTATTTTTGGGAATTTAAGGTTTTGGAGAAAGTGTGTACTGGTTTCTTTTGAGGGTAGTATTAGTTGATCTCCATAAGTTTGTGAATATATAAACTCAAAGGTCTTAATAATATCATTTTAGTATGGTTTTTGTTCTCATAAAATATTTCAGAAATTTGAGAGGATGATTTGGTTTGGTTAATAATCCTTGCTAGCGCTCAAGATGGAGTTGGAACATCATTACCATAATTAGCTAATATTTTGGTTTCATGAAAGGATAAATTATTATTATGTAAAAGGTAGAGATCCTTTTGGCATTTCAATAGTTCTGTTTCTGTCTAAGTATTGAAATTAGTTATTAGATCATGTTCAAGTGATTTTATTTTCGTTTCCAGTGCCTGCTCCTCTCTGAGTTGAGTTTTTTTTATAATAAGTTGCTTTTTGAATAAAAATTCCCCTAATTTGAGCTTTGATTGCCACCCATTCAATATCTGGGGGGAGCTGATGGTTCATAATGTTAGCCAGATTTACTTTAAGGATAGATTGAATCTCATTAATTATTTCTTTTTTAGTTAAAAGACTGGGGTTCAGGGACCAATTATATCTTCTTTTTAATGCATAGTTTTTGGGGTTTCCATTAAAGTTTAAGGTAATTTTGGAATGGTCAGAGTGGTATCTAGCATGTATGTTCACTTTAGGGTCTAACATAATTAGTGCTTCCGAGATTAAGAAAAAATCAATTCTCGACCACATTTTATGACAATTGGAGTAGAACGTAAAATTATTTGATTTATTTGGATTATTTCCATATTTAAAGGGATCATACAAATTGAAGTCTTATTTAAGTTCATTTAAAGTTAGAGACGCTTGATTGTTGTACTATAGGGGTGTACTTGACTTGTCTTGTTTTGGATTTTGGTCCTTGTTCCAGTCTCCTCCTAGAATCATATAATGATTTTGGTATTGGCTTAATATAGGGTATAATGAAGCAAGAAAGGAGTGTTATTACAAGGCGCATAAATATTTAGTAATAAAATGGGTTTAAGAAATGCAGGAGTTGAAAGAGTACCGTAACACCATCTCCCCTCTTTGTCTATTTTGGTTTCCATAATTTTGTCTTGGTATTGCTTTTTAATTATTATAGCTATGTCTGCACTATTGGTTTTACCTTCAGAAGCTATAATTTCTCTTATCCATTTTTTATTCCTAATTTCTGACCATTGTTCAAGGGTTAGATGAGTTTCCTGAACTAGTATAAAGTTTGCTCTTGCCTGTAAGATAAGGTGTAGAAACAGTTTTCTTTTCTTTCTGTTCTGGAGCCCTTTGACATTCCATGGATCAAATTCCCACATTAAAGTATTTAATTTGTCTGTATTTGAAGATATGTTATTTATATACAGGTAGTAGTTTTTGCTCAACTTTTAAATAAATCTAATTATGAAAGCATCTTCTTATTCCTGTCCCTCCCCTGTGCCTAACCACTAACCCCCAGGACCAGGAATAAAGCAGGGTATAAGAAGTTATTAACTTTGTAGTTTTGTATGTTAATAGAGTGTTAACTTCCTGTGTTTTAGAGTTTAGAAGGAAAGTGAAAATTAGTAACCATACATGTGTTTTCACTCTTTTGACAAAGCTTGCCAGACTTATTCCCTGAAAAGCACTACTTATGTAACCTAAGTCTCCTCAATGACTTTTACTATACAACGTTATAATTTTGTATAATCAACTATCTTAACCTTATATAATGAGATAAGAAACAGATTCCAAAATGACAGTCATAACCAATATTTACAGATTTTCTATGTTCTGTTATAACTAAATCTTATTTTATATCAAGTATAACAATATATAGTGACTTTTGGTCCTATCTTCTGATATGATTGTTTATTACCACCATTAGGAGGGAAGACCTGGATCCTTATACCTCCAATATCAGAGAGTGAAGAGTTAGGACCTTCAGCTAGTAATGTTATGCTTATAACTAGCTAAATCAAGACCTGGGTGTATATATATGCGTGGGCAAGGATGTCTGTTATAGTATTTTTATGTCTGCTCTTAACTTTGAACATCTAGTTTCGTTTTTATTGTTTCAATATAGTCTTCCACTTTATGATTAGCCCATCTGTCATCTATGACCTTTTGTGTTACTCTTATGTGTTGTAACATGTTGATAGCCCCTGAGATAACTGTTTTGTAGCAGGAAGTTTGATCTCCTGACTTACTGTATTAAACAACTTTTTTTCAGGCTTAGTAGTTGCTATACAAGATTAAAAGAACATATTGTATCCTCTTTTACTTTCCTATATGTTAATAGGAGGTTTGGTTTAGTACCATTAAGAGTACCATCAGATATACACTTGGTAATATATAGAAATATATATATTTATCTTAAAGAGGTATAGCAATCATCTTTTATTTACTTACACACATGAACATATCAATAATCCAAAAAAGTTATTTTCTTTGAAAACATTAGACAGTAATTTGGAAGGTCTGGCCTAAAGAAACAGCTTCCCTTGCATGTTGGGTCTTCACGGGTTCAATCCCTTACTTGGGTCTTAGGTTCCTCTATACAGAGAATTTCTACCTGTGGATTTAGTGTAAGTGTTAGCTTTATAATGTTCAAAGCTTATAGTAATTTTTATAATTGCTTTGACGTTGAGCTTTGTGTTTGGGCTTTATAATCATTCATTTTCCTGTGATAAGCCCATTTGCCATCTACTTAATATCTTCCACTATTATTTTATATAGTTCTGTGAGACTAGGCATGTGTGGTTGATTAGGGCATATTGTGGGCTTAGTGTGGTTTTCTTTAGCATTTCACCTTTATCATCTTCGTTAAGCACTATTAGTTTTAAATGTTATGACTATATTATTTCCAAATGTATTCAGTGTTTACATGCTTCCTTAGGGTAGGAAATGGTATGTTAGGTCCTTTGTTTGTATATTTCTTGATGTTATGTGTTTATACTATTCATTCTCGGTTTAATACATATCCCTGAGAAAATATTGCAGTGTTATTTACCAGACCGTTCCTTTACACAATAATGTTATATAAACACATATGAAGTTGATCTCAGAGCACATTTTCCTGTTATACTTATTTTTAGATCTTGAGTGAAGATCTAATAGAGCTATGTATTTTGCTGATCAATCATTAGTTGTTATATATTTTGGTAGCCCTTGTGTCATTGGCTGTTATACATAGTGCACGTCCTTGTGTCTATAAGTTAATCTTTTTCTCTTAGCTTGCAGGTTCTTAGACAACCCCTGACTTAATATCTGAAGTTTAACCTAATGTTAGTACCATCATTCATATGTATGCTAATATCCTCATAGTCTCATAATGTTAGGCTATTTAACTCAGATGATTTTCTTATCACTTCAACAACCTTTGGAAATAGTAAGTCACATTGATAAGTGTTTGTGCATTGCATATCTGCACTCATATGTGAGATCAGAGTTACCTGCCAGTCAAGTAAATTCTCAGGTTGTATGTGTCTTTACACCAAACCTTCATGTGCTGTTTTTTTAGAATCTGTCAGTTCAATGTCCAACAGTACAAGTTTTTGTGGATTGTGCACTTTGCCATGGTATAGAATGTGTTTTTATGTTTAAGGGGCGTAGTGCTTTAAAACTGTTTCTTTGCTGTTTTTGACTCTTGGTTGAAGCGTGTAGCAGGGCGGAGATCATTCCTGTGCTTAAAAACAGATCACTAATCCGACAACTTGATCACTTGTAATGTTTTTTCTTTTTTATTTACAGGCTTCGCGAAGCATCACTCCACCTAAGCCAACTGCTGAGCTGCTCGTAGGGGGACCTTTTGCTGGAGTGGATTCCTGGAAGTACTACCTTCATAATTGCTTGTATGCTGTGCAGCAGTGATTTTCAGTTCCCTTCGTGGGAAAGTTGAATAGGTAGAAGTAACGTTGAGTTTCCGGGTTTGCTCCTCGTGGCTTAGTGAAGAGCGAAAAGAGTCATGCACTCTAAATAGAGGCCTAGCATTGCCCTACACAAAAATAAAATGCAAAAGAAGACCCCGGCTACTCGTAGGGTATGCAGCCGTCAGCTGGAGTTCCGTAAGCCATTCCGGTGAGTGAAATTAGCATTCTATGGCGGGAATCTTTTTGAAAACGGCCAGGAAAGTGTTTTTAGCTTCCTTGTGATTAGCAATCGAATATTTAACACCATCTAAGTGGAAAGTTAAGGAATTTGGGTATTTCATTTGGAACTTTATTTTTCTTTCAATTAGAAACTTGCAGTAGGGGGAAAGAAGTTGTCTAGCTTGTCTAATTTGCAGGGGAAGATCTTGAGCTAGTGATATTAGATTATTATTCCAGGTAGTGGACCCACCATTTTTTTTAGCAGTTAGCAAAACTGTGTTGACATCTTGGAAGTTTAGAAGTTTGACATATGCTGGTCTTGGTTTGTCTGACATCTGGGATTCTCTCAAAGCTCTATGTGCTCTTTCTATTACAATTTGTTGAGCTTTTCCTGGTTCTTTGAGCAAAGTAATGAAGATTTGGATAATAGAAGGGATCAGGTCATTGTGGGACACAGATTCTAGGATGCCTCTGACGATAATTTTATTTCTTCTGGATCTTGCTTCTAAATCTGTGATTTTGGCCTGGATGTTTTGAATGTCTACTTCATGTGAGTCAGTTTTTTTTGGTTATTAACGCTATTTTTTCCTCATTCTCAGTGATTTTGGCTTCTGATTTATTCATTCTTTCTATTATTTGCTTGAAAGTATCTCCAAATGCTTGTAGTTGCATGGATAACTATTTTATTGTGTCTTGAATGGGAAGTAATGCTGTTTTGATGTCATCCAAGTTTGCAAGTTGATCTGATTTAACTGTTTCCAGCTTTAGAAGTATCTTGTTGTTTTATTATTTTTTGTCTTTTAGAGTTTACATCTTTCTCAGGAGATAATAAGTCCGAAAGTTTAGTCTTAGATGTAGTAGTGTCCATGTTTTTGTCATCCTTTAACATCTTGTAGTTCTAATATATCCCAGTTTATGTGTGTAGTTCAGAATAGAAGGATTCCCAAGCACACGGCTTTTTGTTGCTTCAGATAATCTATTTCAATCTTAGTAGTTTAACTGTTAGATCAGGTTTTCTTTCTTGGTGGTTTTGTTTTAAATGCTGATTAGAGTTGCAAATTCGAAGTATTATGTTGAAATAATTCCTGGTTTGTCCTCTGGGTTGGTTTTATTCCAGTTAAGTAGAGGCGTTAAGGGTCAGCAGTGCTTACAGAACAGCGGCCATCTTTGACTCTTACTACTTATTTTTAAAAAATATGTATTTAAAAATGACTTGAAAAAATACATACATGAAATACCTTTGTCGCATAAATCATCATCTTCTTTCGGCTGCTCCCGTTAGGGGTCACCACAGCAGATCACCTGTTTCCATTTCTTCCTGTCCTCTGCATCTTGCTCTGTCACACCAACCACCTGCATGTCCTCTCTCACCACATCCATAAACCTTATCTTAGGCCTTCTTCTTTTCCTGTTACCTGGTAGCTTCATCCTTAGCATCTTTTTCCCAATATACTCAGCATCCTTCCTCAGCACATGTCCAAACCAACGTAATTGTGCCTCTCTGGCTTTGTCTCCAAACCTTCCAACCTGGGCTGACCCTCTAATATATTTATTCCTAATCCTGTCCACCCTCGTCACACCCAGTGCAGATCTTAACATCTTTAACTCTGCCACATCCAGCTCAAACTCCTGCCTTTTTGTCAGTGCCACTGTCTCCAACCCATATAACATAGCTGGTCTCACTACCCTCTTGTAGACCTTCCCTTTCACTCTTACAGGTACTCGTCTGTCACAAATCACTCCTGACACTCTTCTCCACCCACTCCATCCTGCCTGTACTCTCTTCTTCACCGCTCTTCCACACTCACCATTACTTTGAACTATTGACCCCAAGTATTTAAACTCATCCACCTTCGCCACCTCTACTCCTTGCATCCTCACCATTCCTCTATCCTCCCTCTCATTCACACACATATATTCTGTCTTAGTCCTGCTGACCTTCATTCCTCTTCTCTCTAGAGCATATCTCCATCTCTCCAGGGTCGTCTCCATCTGTTCCCTACTCTCACTACAGATCACAATGTCAACTGCAAACATCATAGTCCACGGGGACTCCTGTCTGATCTCATCTGTCAACCTGTCCATCACCATTGCAAATAAGAAAGGGCTCAGAGCTGATCCTTGATGTAACCCCACCTCAACCTTAAACGCATCTTCACTCCCACCGCAGACCTCACCACTGTCACACTACCCTCGTACATATCCTGTACCACTCTTACATACTTTTCTAACACTCCTGACTTCCTCATACAATACCACAACTCCTCTCTAGGCACCCTGTCATATGCTTTCTCTAAGTCTACAAAAACACAATGCAATTCCTTCCGACATTCTCTGTACTTCTAAATCAACACTCTCAGAGCAAAGATTGCATCTGTAGTGCTCTTTCCTGGTATGAAACCATATTGCTGATCACTAATCATCACGTCCCTTCTTAACCTTGCTTTCACTACTCTTTCCCATAACTTCATGCTGTGACTGATCAATTTAATCCCTCTGTAGTTACTACAGCTCTGCACATCACCCTTATTCTTAAAAATCGGTATCAAAACACTTTTTCTCCATTCCTCAGGCATCCTCTCACTTTCCAAGATTTCATTAAACAATCTGGTTAAAAACTCCACTGCCATTTCACCTAAACACCTCCATGTTTCCACAGGTATGTCATCTGGGCCAACAGCCTTTCCATTCTTCATTCTCTTCATAGCTATCCTTACGCTCTCCTTGCTAATCCATTGTACTTCATAATTCACTATCCCTACATCATCCAACCTTCTCTCCCCCTCATTCTCTTCATTCATCAACCCCTCAAAGTACTCTTTCCATCTGCTCAACACACTCTCCTCGCTTGTGAGTATGTTTCCCTCAATATCTTTTATCAACTTTACCTGCTGCACATCTTTCCTAGCTCGGTCCCTCTGTCTAGCCAATTGGTATGGGTCCTTCTCTCCCTCCTTAGTGTCCAACCTTTCATGCAACTCTTCATATGCCTTATCCTTAGCCTTCGCCACCTCTCTCTTTGCCATGCACCTCATCTCCTTATACTCCTGTCTACTTTCTTCATCTCTCTGACAATCCCACTTCTTCTTTGCCAACCTCTTTCTCTGTATACGCTCCTGTACTTCCTCATTCCACCACCATGTCTCCTTGTCGTCCTTCCTTTGTCCAGATGTGATACCAAGCACCTTTCTAGCCATCTCCCTTACTAGCTCTGCTGTAGTTACCCAGCTATTTGGTAACTCTTCACTGCCACCCAGTGCCTACCTTAAGTCATCCCTGAACTCCACCTTACAATTACCCTTTTTCAATTTCCACCATTTGATTCTTGGTGCTGCTCTCACACTCCTCCTCCTCTTCTTGCTAACCAATGTTATCCTACAAACAACTATCCTATGCTGCCTAACTACACTTTCTCCGGTCACCACTTTACAGTCTCCAATCTCCTTCAAACTGGCCCTCCTACATAAGATATAATCCACCTGTGTGCATCTTCCTCCACTCTTGTATGTCACCCTATGCTCCTCCCTCTTGTTAAAATACGTATTCACCACAGCCATGTCCATCCTTTTCGCAAAATCCACTACCATCTGACCTTCTGCATTCCTTTGTTTAACACCATACCTACCCATCACTTCCTCATTCCTTCTATTCCCTTCACCAACATACCCATTGAAATCTGCTCCAATCACCACTCTCTCACCCTTGGGTACAGTCATCACCACTTCATCCAATTCACTCCAAAATTTTTCTTTCTCATCCATTGCACACCCAACTTGTGGAGCATATGCACTAACAACATTCATCATTACACCATCAATTTCCAGCTTCATAAACATCACTCTATCCGACACTCTTTTCACCTCCAAAACACTCTCAGCATATGGTTCCTTCAGAATAACTCCTATGCCATTTCTCCTCCCATCCACACCATGATAAAACAATTTGAACCCACCTCCAATACACCTAGCCTTACTTGCCTTCCATCTGGTCTCTTGTACACACAATATACCAACCTTCCTTCTGTCCATCATATCAGCTAGCTCTCTCCCTATACCAGTCATACTGCCAACATTCAAAGTTCCGACCCTCACTACCACAGTCCTAGCCTTTCTCCTCTCTTCCTGCCTTTGACCATGTCTTCTGCCTCTTCTCCTCCTTCGGCCAACAGTAGCCCAATTTCTGCCAGCACCCTGTAGGCTAACAGTACTGGTGGTGGTCGTTGTTAACCCGGGCCTCAACCGATCCGGTATAAAAATGTTTCTTGGTGTCTGCATGAAATGTTTTGGCAAAGTTTTACTCCGGATGCCCTTCCTGACGCAACCTTCCCCATTTATCCGGGCTTGGGACCAGCACAAAGAAATGTACTGGCTTGTGCATCCCCAGTGGCTGGGTTACCTTTGTCGCATAAATGTAATATAAATATACCCCTAATATGAATTAATAATAAAATACTATCTCAAATGATCAAATACATCCAAAAAGGTTGACAGTGTAAAGAGTGTAATAAAATATATTATTTAAAGCTTAGCTGACCTCAGTTTCAAGACAAGAAATATAGAAACCTTGTCATTTTATCCAGGTGGATTCAATCCAGCCAGTCTTAGTTGCCATAACAATCCCCACATGCATACTTGTTAAATGGTAGTATTTATGCATTTAATGAAAGCAGTGGTATCAGAAACCATCTTTCCTCAAACTTCGTATGAAGATGATTTTAACTGCTTTATTGATATATTCTGTGAACATGCCCTTCAAATGTATATAAAATCAGAATTGCAGGTACATACACACATGTGGCTCACAGATAAAGGAAGCAACTCATACAATAATATTACAAAATAAAACACATGCAAGTTCCTAAGACACATTCCAAATTGATCAACATCACCACAGCAAATATATTTACCTTGTGTTTGACAAATGGTTCCATTTTATAGAGTCTGATTATAGAACAACTCAGGTGCTATAGTATTCCAGAACAATATAGAGAAGTAAACTGTTATGCAAATATATATATTTATATATTAATACCTAGGGAAATGTTGTACTTATCTTCAAGGAAGATTACATACAAACTCAAATAAGTAATTACATAGAGAATGAAATATTTAGAGGCTTGATTGGTACAGGAGTCAGCCATGGAAAGGCAAAGGAGATAAGATGCCTGCCTTGGGTCATAGCTGAGAGTAACAGGAAATAACTGCTTAGGGATTCATGTATAAATGTGCATAATAGGTTGCTGACCAGGGATTCCTACCTAAAGACATATAACTACAATAGCCATGTGACCAGAGTGGTAGAAGATCAATTTACAAAGCTGAGTAATAACAGTATGAATGGCAGCATTTTCATGTGACTTGCCTCTCAGTAGCATGGCTAAGTGGAAATCATTGGCAAAGAAGTATACAATTCGAGAGTTTGGTTTCTCTAGGTAATGGGGTTCAGTGTAATGAACCACACACAAATTTTTAAATTAGTCCAGTAGGAGGAAGTTATTTCCAAACAATTTACAGCTTCCATAATCTAAGCATTACAGTTTGCAAGGTAAATCAAAATTTGTTGAACTTCGAAAATAATGGGGCTGACACATACAGTGAGGAAAGGTAGATATACCAAAGTAAGGACACAGAGGGCACAGTGTATAATTGTATAAAAATGTCAGGTTACAAATAAAGTGTAGCTATTAGGGGGAAGGGTTTAAGGAAATGAACTGGTATGCAACCAGATAAGAGAAAAAGTTAGAAAGGTTATTTTAGACACTGGTAGTTGCATTTCATTGTGCATTTGAGGTTTAACCAGATTATTATCCTAAAAGAATAAACATCTAAGAAAGAACAAATGGTATTCTTAGATTTCCAGTAGATGTGGTGATGTCAGTGATAGATGAACATGATGGCAACAGGATAACATTTCATAAAACCACAACACAACAAAAACAGCATTATTTTTCATGCTCTACAAGAGTAGGAATAGAAAGTGGGTGCAGTGCTTATGAGTTTTTTCTGGTGCTCAGGAAATCACATGGTCTTGACAAGTTCCATCATTTCTTTACAGATGAAAGGTCTTTGCACTTCTACCAATTTTGCATGTGTGCAATTCAGTTTTTAAGTGGCCATGGTGGTACAGCGGTTAGCATTGCTGCCTCACCGCAAGAGGTCCTCCGGTTTGATCCTCGGCTGGGGTACCTTCTGTGTGGAGTCTGCATGTCCTCCCTGTGGTCACGTGGGTTTCCTCTGGGTGTTCCTGTTTCCTCCCACATCCCAAAGACATGCTGTAGGTGGATTGGACACTCTAAATTGGCCCTAGGTGTGTGTGTGTGTGTGTGTGTGTGTGTGTGTGTGTGTGTGTGTGTGTGTGTGTGTGTGTGTGTGTGTGAGTGTGCCTTCTGTGGAAGGTTGGGCACCGGGCTGGCAACTCGACACTGTAAAACTCCACTTCCAATCATGAGAGGACAGGTGATCCGCTGTGGCGACCCCTAACTGGGAAAAGCCAAAAGAAGAAGACAAGCATGCTATTGAAAAGCTCCACTGAGTACTTCACTTTCTAATCTCATATGCTATGACAGTGATGAGTGTTAGATGTTTTTAAGAGCAGCTCAGGAGCTTTGATTCCATTTTATGGCTTGCTTATAATTCCATAGTATGCAAATTATGTTAGCATTAATCCACTAAAGCACAGAATGCAGCTTTTTTACAACTTGCTACCTTACCCAAGGAGAAATATTAGCAGTCATTAGAATGCAGTACAGTTATAATTTGCTTAGTAACTGTGTTATACAACAAAACTAAATACTTACTCCTCATGCTCAGTCAGATATATAGGAAATCACTTAGAATATAATGTGGTTATAAGCAAATTATATATTTATGTTCATCACTAAAGCTACATAACAAAACAAAATAAAGCCATCCTAATATGTAGTAACTCACATCCTGATGTGACCATGAAAACTGAAATTTGGGAACTCGTTAACATTACACGTTTATCAAGGAAAATTTAATAAACATGCACACATGTACATATTTATATACATATCTCTATATATATGTGAAATGCATCAGCATACATATACGTATTAAAAATAATATTTCACTGTATATCTTTATTACTTGCATCAGATGCAAGGTGTAATCTGCCATGCAACATTTATACTGGACTGATTTGGCATGTTTAGCAGAAGTATGGGGGTCACTTATGAAAAAGTTCAATAGCAGGACACCAAAAACTGAACCAACAGATACTGGAACAAAGAAAGAGAAGTTTGTCATTTTACTGTCTATTCTCTGTGAGAGAAAACTGTGAAATCACTGCAGTGATAATTCATAGAGTCCAATATGACAAGAGTTTTTGTAATAACTTTTGATGAGAGACAGTGTCAAATGTCTTGGCTATATCTAGAAAATGTGGAGATACTAAATTACCTTCATTTCTAATTGAGGTTAACATTGTTGATGAAACTAATTAAGGTAGTGATAGTACTGTGGGAGGGTTGATATATGTGCTGAGTTGGTAAAAGGAGGAGTTTTGTGATATCTGAGCAGTTGAAACTGAATAGATTTCTCAAGAATGCTGGATAAGTAAGATAGTATAGCTAATGGTCTAAGTTAGACATGTCCTTGGATATTCAACCTTTATGAAGGGATAGAATAAAGGATTTTTCCAGAGGACCACACAAAGCTTCCATTGATGAATCGGTTTATTAAAATAGAGGTTGGGTAGGCTAGAGTACCTGCTGCCATTTTCATGTACTCAGCAGACAGATTATCTGATGACAGAGTGGCCATTTGGTGGGGTGTTTTTTTAAGGTGTGAGTGGGAACTGAGTGAAAGGTAAGCAAGTCAAAGACATTATTCCTTTGAGTACAAACCCAAGAAAGGGAGGCTACTATCTTTATGAAGTGGGAACTGAACTGGCTAGCAATGGTGTCTTTAGGACTTGTTTTGAGTGAAGTGGAATGGGGGGTGTGGCCAGGAATTACAGATTATTTATTGATGTCCAGAAACATTTAGGGTTATGCTGATGGGTTTCTTGAATAGTATAATATAATTCCTTACCAAGTCACACTTGTCATCTGGTCGGGTTTTTTGAGATACTTAAAAAGTTGTAGTTTTCTTTGGGATTTGTCTTGTAACTAGGTTTTACATGCTTTATCTCTTTGCTCATAAGCTGTTTTTTTTTTTGATAACCAAGGTACTAGGTTTGTTTTAACTCTTAGTTCTAAGAGCAGCACATACATACAGGATAGCCAAAAATATTATTAAATTGAGCGATAGCACCATCCTGTAGTACAGTTTTTAGAGTGCCCAATGTATACAGTTTAAATCATTGATGAAATTTTCATTGTTGAAAGTAGAGATATTTCTAACTAGATGCTAGGACTGGTTGTGGATGCATGTTTGGTGTCTTACAATGAATGTTTGTAAATTATCACAAAGATTTCTGGGTGTGTGACAGATTAAATAATGTTTTTGGGAGAGAAAGTAAGAATCCAGTTTACCATGGACTCCTAGTGAAAGCATTTTGTTTATCTGATTGGTGCTGTTATAAGTTGGATGAAGTCATGCAGTTGTACTGTGCTTGTGACGTAAATGAGGAGTGGTCAGTAGTAATTGACAGCCAGTCTATGTTTACATCACCTTGTGTAATTGTTTATTGGGATATGTTGGTGAATATTCAGTATAGGATATCTTCAGTCTTAGAGACGTTGTTCTAAGTATGTACATACACATAAATAGATCTATCTATATCTATCTATCTATCTATCTATCTATCTATCTAATCGATCTCTCTCTCTCTCTCTCTATATATATATATATATATATATATATATATATATATATATATACCTTTATTTTGTTAAAAACTCAAAATATTGAAAATAGGTATTTACCCTTTCTTTTCCATTGTATGATCCCAGAGTTGATAAATATAATTAGCAAGGGGCAAGTCTTCCAGCATTAAATACATTGTTAATATTTTGAGTTTTCAACATTTTGGGCCGGATTCATGATGGCTTGCATGGAGTCTAAGAGTAGAGTAAGACTCCATGCAGCCATCATGTCTGACGAGCGATCCAGGAACAGCCTGTAGGGGCGTGTAAGAGAGCTCCTAAAATGGCTCTTACACGGACAGGGCTGGGACATGCAAATCACCTCAATTGCAGGTGAAAGGCATGCAAATGAGGTAGATTTGTGATTCAGGAAACCCGAACCTGTCTGAGTAAGAGCAGTGTTATTTGCAGAAATGTACTCAGTTGACAACTGAGTACCGTTCTGCAAATAGCAAAACGGAGCCGTGACAGCTCCAAATAAAGGTTGCATCCAGTGCAGGAAGCATGCCAATGGCCAAATATATGGCCATTGGAAATGTTCCCTGATGCAAAATTAAAATAAAATTTTATTTTTTTCATTGATTTCCGATGTTTAAGCGTAGCGCAGCACCGTGCAAATGGGCTGCACTCTAAAACACAGAATACTACAAATTAAAACCCACAAATGTGGATTTTATTGAAAGTGGTAATGTACAATGCAAGGGAATGGCAGGCTGAAGACAAGATGGCCACCGAGTAGAGGTTGCTAAGGGGGGAAGCTCAGTCTAAGACATGTAACCAAGCATTAGTAGGCAATCCTATGTAAATGAGTGTTAGGATAGTGAATCGCTAGTTTACATAGCAAATGAGCACAGTCAGTGGAGTGTAGGAGTAGGATATGGGGAGTAACAGAGTAGAAGATAGGTGAAGTCATGGGGGGGGGGGTATGTATGAAAAAAGTGAAGCTCATTGCAGCAGAGTGGCATGTGTCCGCTGTCATTTAGACATCATGGAAAGAGGTGTGTCAACAGGTAGGCTAGGGAAAGCCAAGAAATGGAAGGTGTATGCCATGGATAACACCAAAGTTTCTTGCTGAGCGGGTATGCATGCATGTGCGTGCCTGTAAACCCGAGTAAGACAGAGTGCATGCGTGTAAGCGTGAGTGCACGCGTTTAAGCCGGAGTAAGCATGTATAAGGCTGTTTAAAGAGTTGTAAGCATGTTTGCGCTGGTGTGCACGTGGTTTAACCTGAATAAGCAAGTTTTAGTCCATGTAAGCATGTGTGCATGCATGTTAGCTGCTGTGCGTGTTTGCGCTTGTGTGCGCAGCGCTCCCCCCTGAGGAAACAGAAAGGAAAAAGGAAGCACAACAAATAGTAGGAAGCTACCAGGGAGTACTAGCAGAGCTAGCAGGTGAAAACAATCAGAATCAGGCAATTACACAGGCAGTACACTAGCCCAGCCCAGCCTAGCACTTAAAACTCTGCCAACAACAGTCCATTATGTTTCTCACAACAGACACTGCAGTAAGCTAATAGAAGTGAAAACTGAAAAAGCTTTACTGAGACAAAGAAATGTTAGGGGCTGCCATTGCTGTTATAAGGCGACATATGCAACATGCTGAGGGTGGTGACAATGGAAATGCTGCTGGACAACCCACAGTGAGGAGACGGAGAAGAGTGTACAGGCCCAGGGTAACCTACCAGGGGCTACATGAGCTGGAGATAGTGGAGTGCTATAGAGTGGACAGAGACCTCCTGCAGCAAATTGTTGAGCTGTGCAGGCCACGCCTCACACACAGAACCAACAGAGGGGAACCCATCCCAGTGGAAACCAAGGTATGTGTTGGCCTAAGAATATTAGCAACAGGTACCTTCCAGAGACCAACTGGTGATATGATGGGGATATCACAGGCATCAGCATCCAGGGTACTACACCAGTTCCTGGATGCCATGTCAGCACATGTCGGTGATCATGTATATTTCCCCAATTCCATGAGGTATTGGCCAGCAATATGCATCTCTTCCAGCAAATAGTGGAATACCCTGAGGTAGTGGGTGCAATAGACTGCATGCACATATGCATCAAAGCACCAGCCGGTGAGCGGGTAAGGTCTACTTCAACTGCAAGGGCTTCCCTCCATCAACTGCCAGGTCATGTGTGATGCCCAGGGCATAATACTGAATGTGTGTGCAGGCTGCCCTGGAAGCTACCATGATTCCCATATCTGGCATCTGACGCAGCTGTACCAGACATTTGCCAATGGGGACATCCCACATGGTCACCTAGTGGGGGATGCTGGCTATGCACTGGAGCCGTGGCTGATGACACCCATCAGAAACGCACACACACCTGAACAGGAATGCCATAATGAGGCACACGCACAAACACGTAATGTAATAGAGCATGTGTTTGGGCTGCTCAAGTCACGGTTCCGGTGCCTGGACACATCTGGTGGAGCCTTGCAGTACTCACCAACTACATGTACCCAAATTGTCATGGTATGTGCTATGCTACATAATATGATCCTGCGAAAACAGCTGCAGCAGGACCAGCATAGGCCTGGGCCAAACAGCCCCCCACCATTGCCAAGGCCATCACAGGCAGAGCGTGACTCGGAGGAGGAACAACCTGAGCCTGCCCCAGTAGGCAGAAGGAGGCATGCCCAGTATGCTTTGGCCTTGGCAAAGAGGCAATGCATAGCACATACACTGGCTCAGTAGGAACTCTGGAAATGATACCCCTCTCCGACTCATACATAAAGTAAAAGGGATGCCTAAGTTGACACTACCTGCTTCCAAACATGTGCAGGGAGTGTAGTATGTGCATCCGACATAGGCAGCCCTGCAGCACCACCTAAGGCATGAATGCCATGTGTTAAGCAATATAAAGCAGTGCTAAACAGCAATTACCACCATGTAGTATATGCAAACAAAATCGCACACACCAACTAGCACAACTGTGGTCAATGTTCAGTAATATTGGGCAATGTCCAGCAATGTTGGTGAATATTGAGCAATGTCAGACAAGCCTGGTCTAAGTAGGGCATAGCTGAACAAAAGCCAACATGCTCATATTTGCTTAACAGGCCCTTAAGCAGTCTGGTCTGCTCAGTATGAAAATATAAAGCAGTGATGGGCCTCAAACCCAGGATACTGTGCACTATAGCCAAAGTACTGAACCACTAAACCATGACAGTATTGCAGTGGTCCACCTGTATGACGGAATGTTGATAAGTCTATGCAAAGTATTCCATGGAAACCCTGCAGGCACAGCATAATCCTTGTTGAGTTATGACACAAAGGTGAGTCCTGCATTGAGAACAGAACCTGACTTCCAACACACACAGTATAAATGTTAATATTGGTCATGTTCACACACATCAGCAAATGTAGTGGACCTCAGATAGCAACATACTGAAGGGTCACACTGGGCATGCTCACACACTTGAATAAATGAGACAAATGTCAGGCAACAAAACATGGAATGTCAGAACTGGGCATGCTCACACACTTAGGCCATGTCTGAGTACAGCAGTGGGCCACGCATATCTGGCAGTTGCATGTGTTAACCCAGGAACCTGTCACTATACAGCAATCCACCCTGTGCACACAGTTATATGACAACAGACACATCTATAATATAGTGGAACCCTGTCATAATCAAATATGTTCTGCAGATACTGAAGTTCTTCATGGAAACTGGTAAAGCAAAGATGATAAAGACCTGCAAACAGTATCAGCAATAAACATTGTGCATCTTGAACATTAGCATAGGTTCAGAGGTCGATACTAGGCTATCTGCCCTAGGGCATGTACAAGCCTAGCCAGAGTGTGTTTGGCATTCGCAACCCTGTCAGATTACTACACTGTGTGTGTGAATAGTAGGTCACACAAGATAGCCCATGTACATTTATGCTAGTGTGCCTCTGTCTAGCAGGGACACAGAAGATATCCCAGGGTAAATATACAATCACCCATACAGTCATCAAGATGTCTCCAGTAGGTGGTCAGTGGGTGGCTCTGCCTATGTGAAACTGGGATTACATTCTGTAGTGAGTGGAGCCTCTGGGATAAGAATCTGTCCCTCCACAATGTCCTATTAACATCTGTGCTGAGGTATATGTCCCTGCAGTGTGTAGCTCCAAGGGAGTCGGATATCCTGAGGTGGAGCATGTCCAGTAATTCTGGTTTGGGTATAGCTGTAAACAACAGGCACACATCATATCTGAGTAGGTGGTAAGCGACTGAGTAGAGCTGGAGTTACTGCATCTGAACTATGCAGGGCATCTGTGTGAGTCCCTAGATCTGCTTGGTGAGGACCGTCCATGGCCAGTACAGTTGCTGCAGGTGTCAGGTAAGGTACACCCCAAATGTGGCATTGTAACCAAGCATGGATGTGATGAGTATAGGGGCACAATGACCTCACTCGATCTAGATGTGAAACCATATGGGATAAGGTGGCACACATAGAAGGTGTGTCCAACCACTTTGGCAACGTGAATGTTAAAGGCGACAGTACAAACAAGTGATGTCCCCAAACCCCTAACAACTCCTACCATATGTAATGGAGTACTACCTATGTGGTAATGTGTGGGCATGTTGTTACTCCCAAAGGGGATGACTATGCAACTAATGGCATTTAGCTGTAGGCCATGGCTCAGGCACCAGTCATCCATCTCTGTGAGACCCTGATTGAGTATGCATGTGGCAGCTGGAGAGTTGATCATGGCACCCAGTTTGCAGTCAAGTGCAAACATGTTCAGCCATATTCCCCCTGTGATAGCCTGTACATAAGACAAATATATACTGAACAAGAGAGATCCCAGGACCAAGCTGTGTGGGATGCCATGTGTAACTGGTGTATAGTCAGACATGGCACCTGCAATTCTGACCATGTGGGTGCTATCCCTGATCTAGGTATCAATCCATTGTGTGAGATATGTGTCCAAATTGACGCTGGTGAGCCTATGCATAATGGCCCAGTGGGTTATTGTGTTGAATGGTTTTGCAAGGTTCAGGTAGGCTGTGTGGACAGCCTTCCCTATGTTGATGGACCTGTTAGCCATTTAAAGAATACCTACAGGTTCAAGAGGCAAGATCTGCCCACAACAATGCTGAAATGAGTAGGACACAGTGTCTGTAGGTTCCCGATGTCTATGTGTAGGAGTCCTATGACAATATGCTCCATAGCTTTGCAGAACAGGCTACATAGGCTTATAGGGCAATATTGTCTGTGGTCCGTTGTGGCACCAACTCTGTGGAGCAGGACCACTGTCGCAGTATGCCATTCCTTGGGTACATATCCTGTGGTAACTCCGATATTGAACAGTGATGTAATGTGAGGGTTGCATTTGTCATGATGCTCGTGTATGATGCAGGCTGGGACACCATCTGGTCACATTGATACTGTGATGTACGCTGTGGGGAGGGCAGCACTCACCTGTTACTGTGTGATGTCAGGGAGGTTATACTCTGTTGGGATGGATAGTTGCTCCTTAGGGGGGATGGGTGGGAGACATCTGCACTGAACCTGTTTGCCAGGATGTAGGCAATGCCAGTGGGTTCAGGGTAGGTTTAGTCAGTATGCAGTAACTCACAGCATATCAGTGAGTGTCCACCCAGGTTCCTGACATAACTGAAGAAGGCCGTGTGATAGTCCTACATGTCAGGTGCAATTGTCTGGTAGAAGCGGCCCTTAGAAAAGTCCATGAGTGATTGTAGCTGTCTGCTAGTACAGATCACAGATGCCTTCCCAGTCTGGGATTGTGCTCTATCATGTAGTAGCATCCTCCTGACGTTGTACAGCTTATTAATGGCTGGGGTCTACCAGACAGGTCCCCTGCCATTGTAGTAGTGGGTCTTGTTGTTATTTGGGATAGCACAATCCATGCAGTCCACTAGGTGTCCATAGAATGTGTATGTAAAGGATGCAGCAGTGTGAGCCATATGCCACTGTCTCAGGATCTCTGAAGGATACCACCTTGCTTTGGTGAAGTGAGATGTTGGCTCATGAGAAGTTCACCAAGATTACCCAGGATGGGTGTGTGGAGGGTATATGTATGTCCTGTGAGATACATGTATGTTCTGACCTTACCAATGAGGGGTATATCGCTGGTGTGGAACATAGAGTCCCCATGTTGGTGATGAGCAGGTCCAATATGTATTCCCCTTGTGGCTGTGCTGACTGGTTGTGCCAAAGCATATGAGTCCACAAATTGTAGTGACTGTTGGGTGAGGTTGTCGGGGCTTGAGTAGTATCCCCAGTCAATATGTGTGTATATGAAGTCACACAATATAATGGTGTCTGTGGAGACCTGCATATTCTCCATAGTTCCCACAAAAGCCGAGTGTGGTTCCTGAGTTTGGGAGTGTGTTCTGTAGCAGGCAACAAACTGAAAGGCAGTATTGCACAATGGTAGTTGTATATGTATGGTCTGTGATGCTTTGTGCAGTGCTACTAACCTGGAGGTGTGTGTATCTGTGATGTATATGGATACTCCCCTAGTTGTGTTGTCTGTTCCAAGTCTTGTTGTCAGACAGCATGGTATGAAACATAACCTGGTAGTGCTGGTGTGCATAAGCGAGCCTGAACCAGGTGTCTGTCAGTGCACAGATATTGCTCTCCTCCATACTGAGGAGAGTCCTGAGTGGCCACAATATGAGGTTAACACAACTGTTGTTGAGCAGCATTACCATTAGTTTCATTTAACCTGTAATGTCTATGGAGGTGGGTTTGTCTTCTGAGCCCTGCTTAAAAAGGCACTCTGGTGGTAGCAAGAGCCTTAGCCAGCATACCAAAGTCCAAGGGTGACAGGTGCAAGCTGTCCATAGTGAAGCTATGTGGCATGTTGAGCATGTCACCATACGCTGACAGACACTGTATCCCTATGAATGAAACAAATTTGTTAGCCAACTGTTAAATGTGATATGTGTGTCCGTATACTGTGACATCATAATTGGTGGGTGTAAGATGCTAGACAAGGTCAGGGTCATACTGGCCTGGGCTACATGATCAGAGTGTACCTCCATGTATCATGTCATGTGGTCCAGGGAGTAACGTCTGAGGTTACACACACCAGCATGGACAATGATGGTGCCAGTCTTGTACTTGCTTTGAGGTGACCTGACTGCCTGTGTTATGCGGCAGATCCTGGCACCCAACAGACAGCCCAAAGTGACTATTCCCTTGTCAGGGCTGGTGAGTGGTACGTCAGTGTGTCTGAACATAAGTGTCGCCTATTACAAGTGTATTAGGTGTGTTGTTTAGCCCGAAGGGCAGTGACTGTGTGGCACACTGACATTGTGAACTTTGTGATATGTGGGTATTGTAGTGGGGTAGCAGGTGTGTGTGTGTGTGTCTGCTTTGGAGGTCTCTGCTGCTTAGGTAGAGTACATTTACAGCATCTGAGTATGTCAATGTGTGCTAATGTGGTTTGAGTGCTGTTGCTAGAGGATATGTGAGACTGATATGTGGTGTGTGTGGTTACCTTCACCACCTGATAGACTGTGCCAGTCATGGGTCGAGAGAGTTCAGCTCCCTGTATGTCTATATAGGTGCATCTCACACATATATCTGAGTTTGTTGGGAGGAGGAGAGGGTTGTCTGTGTACATGAGGCAGATGTGACATTGTGTCAATATCACAATATCCACCAGCTGGACTGAAGAGTACACACAAAACAGACCCTGGACATGCCAGGATATTATCATGACATACTCTGTAGCCTGATCACAAAGGATCAGTAGGGTGTTAAGCATGTAAAAGAGTATAACAGGGATTAGTGCTCATGTTCGTTAGTGTTTTGTAAAGAGGAGCTGAGAAGGAGTCCAGACTGAATCATGACACCTCCTTCAGCTATGTCATAAATATCAATGTACACCCATATATGTCCTGAGTCAGGGCCAACTGTACCTGAGTGTCAATGCCGACATCATGACAGCCAGGACCATATGTACATACCCATCCCCCACTGACAATAGTCCACATCATCATACCAGGAGATATCACATGTAGAATGGATGAGCAGCTACCCCACTGCTAAAAGCATGGCAGCAGGTGGAATACATTGATTCCCAATATGTGTCATGCACAAACTACAGAACAAACAGATCATGCACCTGAACAGTCATCTGAGCAGCACCCCCTACACAGGATGTGGAACCGTTGAATGTGTCACAGCTACATATGGCACTCCCCACAAGTGTTGGTGCACAACACACCATGGGAAGTCAAGTCCAATACGCCTATGAGGTCTGATCTGCAAGGTCATGGAGTCCATCATGGTTGCAGTCATAAACAGAGCTATTGGAAGCTGACACACACACAACCCTACCAACTGTGGTATGTTCATGTGCGGATCATGGTTCCCAAACATGCTAGACTGTTTGCAAGGCAGCCACCCAGGACATACATCAATGAACACATCTACACATGTGTCACATAGACTTTGAATAGCCCTTTATCAACATCCCAGACACAGGTAGTATCCACAAAACCAAGAAGCTGTGCATAAATATGTGTTGACATATGACGGAATGTCAATGTGTCCACAGATAGATCACACAAGGTAAGGATACTGAGGTCATGTTCAAGCTGTTGACACCTGCTGACCCACATGGACCATTCCTGGAATGGCATAAAACAAAGTGTACACACATCACCATGTCCAGCCTGATGATGTCACCATCCTATAAATACAGCAGGAGAAGGGAAACCAGCCTGTAAAGCAAATAGCACACTCTGTTACTGTATCTCTTTCCAGTATCATAACATAATTAGGTAGGGGTTTGAATCCTGCAAACTGTGGGTGTGTGGGGGGTGTGTATGTGTGCAGTTTCCTTTGAGAGGTGTTCCCTTTTTGGAGACTGGGGGTGTGTGTATGTGTGCAGTTTCCTTTGAGAGGTGTTCCCTTTTTGGAGACTGGGAAAACACAGTAAAGGAGGTACATTCCTCTTTGGAAAGTCTGATGATGTCACCCTCCTACAAATACTGCAGGAGAAGCAAAACTGACCACTAAAGCAAATAGCTTGGCATGTTAATGCTTTACTCTCTAGTATCATGACCTAGTTAGGTAGGGGTTTGAATCCTGCAACCAGATAGTGTGTGTGTGGGTGGGTTGTGTGTATGTGTGCAATTGTCTTTGAAAGAAGTGTCCATTTTGGAGACTGTGAAAACACACTAAAAGAGGTACATTACTCTTTGGAAAGTCTGATGATGTCACCATCCTACAAATACTGCAGGAGAAGAAAAGCCAGCCTGTAAAGCAAATAGCGCGCCATGTTAGTGCATCTTTCTCTAGAATCAAAAATCGATAAGTAGGAGTTTGAATCCTGCTAACAATGAGTGTGTGTGTGGGTGGGTTGTGTGTATGTGTGCAATTGTCTTTGAAAGAAGTGTCCATTTTGGAGACTGTGAAAACACACTAAAAGAGGTACATTACTCTTTGGAAAGTCTGATGATGTCACCATCCTACAAATACTGCAGGAGAAAAAAAGCCAGCCTGTAAAGAAAATAGCGCGCCATGTTAGTGCATCTTTCTCTAGTATCAAAAAATCGATAAGGAGGGGTTTGAATCCTGCAAACAGTGAGTGTGTGTGTGGGTGGGTTGTGTGTATGTATGCACTTGGTTTTGAAAGAAGTGTCCATTTTGGAGACTGTGAAAACACACTAAAAGAGGTACATTACTCTTTGGAAAGTCTGATGATGTCACCATCCTACAAATACTGCAGGAGAAGGGAAACAAGCCCATAAAGCAAATAGTGTGCTGTGTTAGTGCATCTTTCTATGGTATCAAAAAATAGGTAGGAGTTTGAATCTTGCAAACAGTGTGTGTGTGTGGGGGGGGTGTGTGTGTATGTGTGCAATTGTCTTTGAAAGAAGTGTCCATTTTGGAGACTGTGAAAACACACTAAAAGAGGTACATTACTCTTTGGAAAGTCTGATGATGTCACCATCCTACAAATACTGCAGGAGAAGAAAAGCCAGCCTATAAAGCAAATAGTGTGCCATGTTAGTGCATCTTTCTCTAGTATCAAAAAATCAATAAGTAGGGGTTTGAATCCTGCAAACAGTGTGTGTGTATGTATGCAATTGGTTTTGAAAGGAGTGTCCTTTTTGGAGACTGTGAAAACACACTGAAAGAGGTACATTCTTCTTTGGAAAGTCTGATGATGTCACCATCCTACAAATACTGCAGGAGAAGAAAAGCCAGCCTGTAAAGCAAATAACGCGCCATGTTAGTGCATCTTTCTCTAGTATCAAAAAATTGATAAGTAGGGGTTTGAATCCTGCAAACAGTGTGTGTGTGTGTGGGTGGGTTGTGTGTATGTGTGCAATTGTCTTTGAAAGAAGTGTCCATTTTGGAGACTGTGAAAACACACTAAAAAAGGTACATTACTCTTTGGAAAGTCTGATGATGTCACCATCCTACAAATACTGCAGGAGAAGAAAAGCCAGCCAGTAAAGCAAATAGCGGGCCATGTTAGTGCATCTTTCTCTAGTATCAAAAAATCGATAAGTAGGGGTTTGAATCCTGCAAACAGTGAGTGTGTGGGTGGGTGGGTTGTGTGTATGTATGCAATTGGTTTTGAAAGGAGTGTCCTTTTTGGAGACTGTGAAAACACACTAAAAGAGGTACATACTTCTTTGGAAAGTCTGATGATGTCACCATCCTACAAATACTGCAGGAGAAGAAGAACCGACCAGTGAAGCAAATAGGGTGCAGTGTTAGTGCATCTTGCTCTAGTATCATAACCATAGTTAGGTAGGGGTTTGAATCCTGCAAGCAGTGAATGTGCGTGTGGATGTGTGCAATTGTCTTTCAAAGGAGTTCCCTTTTTGGAGACTGTGAAAACACACTGAAAGAGGTACATTCCTCTTTGGAAAGTCTGATGATGTCACCATCCTACAAATACTGCAGGAGAAGAAAAGCCAGCCTGTAAAGCAAATAGCACACCATGTTAGTGCAGCTATCTCTAGTATCAAAAAATCGATAAGTAGGGGTTTGAATCGTGCAAACAGTGAGTGTGTGTGTGTATGGGGGGGTGTGTATGTGTGCAATTGTCTTTGAAAGAAGTGTCCTTTTTGGAGACTGTGAAAACACACTAAAAGAGGTACATTCTTCATTGGAAAGTCTGATGATGTCACCATCCTACAAATACTGCAGGAGAAGGGGAACCAGCCAGTGAAGCAAATAGGGTGCCGTGTTAGTGCAGCGCGCTCTAGTATCATAACCATAGTTAGGTAGGGGTTTGAATCCTGCAAGCAGTGAGTTTGCGTGTGGATGTGTGCAATTGTCTTTGAAAGGAGTTCCCTTTTTGGAGACTGTGAAAACACACTGAAAGAGGTACATTCCTCTTTGGAAAGTCTGATGATGTCACCATCCTACAAATACTGCAGGAGAAGGGAAACAAGCCCATAAAGCAAATAGTGCGTCGTGTTAGTGCATCTTTCTCTGGTATCAAAAAATAGTTAGGTAGGAGTTTGAGTCTTGCAAACAGTGTGTGTATGTGTGCAATTGTCTTTGAAAGAAGTGTCCATTTTGGAGACTGTGAAAACACACTAAAAGATGTACATTACTCTTTGGAAAGTCTGATGATGTCACCATCCTACAAATACTGCAGGAGAAGAAAAGCCAGCCTGTAAAGCAAATAGCGCGCCATGTTAGTACATCTTTCTCTAGTATCAAAAAATCAATAAATAGGGGTTTGAATCCTGCAAACAGTGAGTGTGTGTGTTGGTGGGTTGTGTGTATGTATGCAATTGGTTTTGAAAGGAGTGTCCTTTTTGGAGACTGTGAAAACACACTAAAAGAGGTACATTCTTCTTTGGAAAGTCTGATGATGTCACCATCCTACAAATACTGCAGGAGAAGGGGAAACAAACAGTGAAGCAAATAGGGCGCCGTGTTAGTGCATCTCGCTCTTGTACCATAACCATAGTGAAGTAGGGTTTTGAATCCTGCAAGCAGCGAGTGTGCGTGTGGATGTGTGCAATTGTCTTTGAAAGGAGTTCCTTTTTTGAGACTGAAAACACACTGAAAGAGGTACATTCCTCTTTGGAAAGTCTGATGATGTCACCATCCTACAAATACTGCAGGAGAAGGGAAACAAGCCCATAAAGCAAATAGTGCGCCATGTTAGTGCATCTTTCTCTGGTATCAAAAAATAGTTAGGTAGCAGTTTGAATCTTGCAAACAGTGTGTGTGTGTGTGTGTGTGTGTGTGTGTATGGGGGGGTGTGTATGTGTGCAATTGTCTTTGAAAGAAGTGTCCTTTTTGGAGACTGTGAAAACACACTAAAAGAGGTACATTCCTCTTTGGAAAGTCTGATGATGTCACCATCCTACAAATACTGCAGGAGAAAAAAAAACACCCCGTAAAACAAATAGGGCGCTGTGTTAGTGCGTCACTTTCTAGTATCATCACATAGTTAGGTAGGGGTTTGAATCCTGCAAACCGTGTATGTATGCAATTTTCTTTGAAAGGAGTTCCCTTTTTGGAGACTGTGAAAACACACTGAAAGAGGTACATTCCTCTTTGGAAAGTCTGATGATGTCACCATCCTACAAATACTGCAGGAGAAGGGAAACCAGCCAGTCAAGCAAATAGCATGCCGTATTAATGCGTCTCTGTCTATTAATATAACATAGTTAGGTAGGGTTTTGAATCCTGCAAATGCTGACTGTGTGTGTGTCACTGTTGGTCAACGCGGTGTGGGTTTTGCTTTTACTGTGGTATGACATAGTATGATGACAACAGTAAGTGCATTGCAGACATCTGGTATCTGCGTGGCAAATATATATGTGTACATGTCCCCTCAATCAGTACATAGGTGTGAAGCCTGCATACTACATGAATACATTTATTTCCATTGACAGGTTGTGCCGCTGCTTCTCAGATTGTAGGTCACATATGTATGTATGTGACACGGCCGTCCACTGTCGTGTTCTGTGGCCAAGGTAATCTGTGGCACACACCCATGACAGTTACTTAAGAGTAGTGTGAGTGAGGGTATATGCCTGGGGTATATGTCAGACATGGTCATACACAACAAAGTCTGCCAAGAATGAACAGTCTATATAGGTGTATGACTGCCTTGTGGATATGCATTCAGGCCTCTAATGTCTTATGTGATACACCTTGGGACTCCACAATACCTATGGATATGCAGATACCAAGGGACACATGACATAACATGGGTCTGTATGAACACAATGGTACCCGACATACATGTTGAGGGCTACCACCTGTGTGGTACTGACGGGATAGGATGTTTAGTACATGAGGATGACTATGCCATAGTCGGCATACTGCTATACAGCATGTATTCACACAACAGGTATCTGTCTGTATGATACCCTTGTGTAGGATATGCGTCCCATCCAGGTAATGCATTGTAGGCCAATCCATGCATTCTCAGATTTGGATGGACACATCTGTAGTGTGTCTGCATGTACCTAATGGGGCTATATGACACACAGGTGTAGTCACAGCAATGGGTGGCAGTCGTCACCACTGGTTAGTGTTATAGTGTAGCACCGGAAGGATCCAATTGATACTGGGTTCCCTACTACTGTGTGTCATTTGCCAAGACATCATCCAATGATTGCTTATAGTCATGCTGTTGAGGTTGTGTATACTACCAGACCGCAAATCATTGACTGATATTAACAGTATCACCCGCAGCATAGTGTCAACCCATGTCATACACACTTCTACCCATGTTATTACATAACTGTAGTAGAATGCATACTGGCCATTGAAAGATGCAATGAGATGTTAACAATGTGTACGACAGGGTATGCCACACGTCCCATGTGTCCACTATGCACGTACATCCAGACAGTGCGCACCCACCATGTTCACAGATGTACACTTGCTAATCTGTACTGCACATTTCACACACGTACTGTCCACTCACTAACACATGCTGGCAACACATCACACATCAGCCAAGTGGCACATGGGTGGATGATACATACTCAGACCTAACAGTGGTGTAAACAATGCTACATTGACAAACAGAGCTTTGATGCATAATGTCTGCTCAGATATAACTACAAGGACGTAGTTACACTTCCTTGTTGACAACTTGCTATTATTGCTACACTGCTATAGTGTCACCCTGTGCATCAGCACCATGTTAGCCTGTCCCTCCATCGATAATGCAGATGACAGGAGGTGGCACAGGTATCATCATATGCACAGGGCGTTTTGTTGTTTGCCAGAGCCTGACATTGACCCATCCAATCGACATGTCTGTGTGTGTGTGTGTGTGTGTGTGTGTGTGTGTGTGTGTGTGTGTGTGTGTGTGTGTGTGTGTGTGTGTGTGTGTGTGTGTGTGTGTGTGAGGGACAACAGTACAGCATGGGCCAATGTTGATGTAATGTGTGTGTGTATGTGTGAGCCCTAGTTGTTTGGTTAATGTGTGTGTGTCTGCATGCACACAGCTCCATCATGTGGCTGCCATATACGGTGGTTTGTGGGACAGCCACAAACTGTACCTGCTTGGCTGTACAGATCACTGTCTCCGGCCAAGGACACAGTACCTGTGCCTGGCAGGGGTGCTACGGACAGTATCGGGTACCAACCCTGACTGGGTACTGTCATCAGATGCAGAGGTATGATGACTGGACCCATGTCCCTGCTGGGACTGGCCAGAGCCACGTGCATGTGGTCTACTGGGACGGACATTGGACAGGCCAGGCCCAGCATTGCTGGGGCTGGTACTGCCACTACGGGAGCGGCTGTGAACTGTGGGCCATCAGCAACCACTGCAGGCTGTTGCTGTTGCTGGCATGCGTCCGCGTTGATGTCGCAACCATCCCGCATGGTCCTGGTTTGAGAAAGACATGTTGTGGAGGGCATCTATTGTCTCCCCCCAATGTCTATCAATGACCTCAGTGTATGTCCAGATGGCACCGGCAAGGTCACGGATGCTGTCATTGATAGCGGTGTAATGTTCCCTCTGCGCCCTAAGTCCCTGCCTGGTGTACCGTTCCATACGTGCCTGAGCCTGCATTACAGCCCAGAACATAGTGGTCATCGTAAGACCTGTGAGGGCATGCCTGCCAGGGGCAATACGTCCAGTGGTGCTCCCCTGAGAACCCCTGGACCTCTGCCTATGTGGTACCATTCCGGGTCTACGGCTATGGCTGCTGTGAGGGGATGCAAGTGCCATGGGTACCACACTCTCCTGGTTAATGCCAACTGTATGCTGTCCCTCCCCTATGGCCATTGGTGGTGAGGGATGTAATGGCAGTATGAGTGTGTGCATAGATGGGGTTGAACACTGTGTACTGTCGATTGGCAGACCAACGACAGACCCTATCAAATCTCCCTGTGCCAAAATACATGTGTCATCATCACCACTATCCGTGGCAGTGGCTTCAGGTCATCTGCTGCTTTCGCCAACCCATACCTCAGCACCTGTGAGAGGAAGACAGGAAACACACGTTATGGTCTGACCATGCACACATGCACACATGCACACATGAACACATGCACACATGCACACAGGAACACAGGAACACATGTATACAGGAACACATGCACACTCCTCACTACAGCAGATACACACACACACAACAGAAATCCAAATCATACTCAATACTGGTTGAAGGTGGGTGACAGTATCACAAGGGAAACAGTCACGTCACACGTGTCAGCATGCAGAAAAAGTGTTGATCAAGTCCATGCAGTGTGAGTGTAGACAGCCATAGTTAATGACAGTGTACATGGCTGTGGTGCATGTGTGTACATGTTCAGTGATTGCCTACACCCTGGAACACAATGTGTACAAGGACACGACATTTCTGTGCAAGTATTATAAGCTCTGCAATGTCCTGTGCACCATCACACACAGGTATACATACCATGGCTGCATGTGTTATCTGTGTGTCAAATGGATTTCCATGTCTGATTGCAGAGTCTGTGTCTGTAGCAGATAATTGTGGACACAGGTGTAGCACATGCATGCTATGTACACACACGGGATGAGTGGTGCATGTATATGTGATGGGATACCAATCCTGGACTTGGCCATTGTAACAGTATGGGGTGTAGTACCATTAGCCATCATCATCATGCATCATGTGGTCACTCAAGGCCACTAAAGTGTGCTAGACCACTGCCTAGCATGCTGTACCTGAACCGCAGTGCCGTGGCTAAGTTCACAATTACACAGCCATGTTGCACAAGGGTGTGTGAGGTGCCCAATAGGGAGCATTGCCTAACATGACTGTGTTATCTGTTGAGGAGTGTTGCACAGCCCCATGCTAGGCCCCTACCCCTCAGGTGTATTATGTGTGGTGTGTGGATGACATGTGGGATACTGAAGTGTGACCTGGCAGTGGGTGTCCGGTTACACTATGTCTTGCATGTTGAGGTGTACTGCGTATGGCAAACGTGTTATGCTGTGTACATGTGTGTCAACTATGCCTATCTAATGTGCAGTACAGTGTTGCCACATTTGTGTCTGATGCTCTGTGCATTGCATGTGATTGAGGCAGCTACTGACATTACTGAGATGTTTCAAGTCTCACAGAAAACATGCACAGCATGCATTATGTGTAGGTGTGTTATGTGTACATGGCCTACACCTCACCTATGACATGCACAGTTCAATACCAAGTTTAAAGTGTTAACACACTCACCAGCATGTAATGTCTGCCCTGCTGTCACACCAGAGGGACCTGCAAGAATATGACACAGTTTGTCAGTGGCCACAACTGTGGCATTGCTACTGTGAGTGTGCTAAACTACAGTAGAACAACAGGCATAGGTGTACAGATACTATTCAAATTATCAGTATTGCACACAATAGGCAGCACAACTGCTAAACACAGTACACATCTCACACATGCATAATCTAACAATACAGGTAACAGTAGTCTACAGCTAGGGCATGTTACCTGCACGCTCCATGTCACCATGCTGGGTGGCTCTGGTCTCCATGATGACACATGTGTGATGTTGTTGCTGCTGTAGGCCAGGAGCCACCACACTTAGCAACAGTTCCTCCACTCTGGTGAGGGGGGATGTATGGCCACCCCACCACCTGTGGCAAGCTGTTGTCTGTGGATATCAGATGCACACCGCCGGACATGTCTAATTAAATCACTGCAGTGATGGCGTACCTGCTCATATGTCCGGTTATGCATGCCTATGTCATTTACCCGACGAACAAGTTCTTGCCACAGTGCAGTACGCTCCTGCTGGTGCTGGCTGGCCCTGGGAAACAGCAGGGTATAGTGCTGAACCAGGCTGTGGTGGATTTCCTGTTCCTCTGCGGCTGTGTAGCAGGGATTCCTGTGGTGAGCCATAAGCCTGGAAGACAAGTAAACGATATGTGTGAGCAAGTCATGTGGCACACTTATTATACAGTACAGATATCAGTTAACTGCCATATATAGCATCTGTTCATCTGTCAGAGGATACACACATTCAATACCACATATCAGTGCTCAGCCCACAACTGGCTGACAGCACCTGCCACACTCTATATGACACACCAGTATACACCAGTACTCAGCTCACTGTTTGGGATCCAATGCACAGCCTTGCCAGGGGGGTACATATCAAGCTAATGCATGCAGAAATGTGTCATCAATTGCAATGAATGTGAAGTACAGTTACAGTATAACCAGTAACTCACCCTAGTCGTTGATGCCATACCCCTACCTAACATATGTGCACAGTTGTTAATATAGCTGGCCTACTGCTGTAACAGAGTATACATGTTGCTAGGTACACACGCAAACCCTGCATCACACATGTGATTGCGGACATGGTACAGGCATCATTACACACACATCAGACATTCATACAACACACAAATGTATGCTGACACAGATGAGCATTTCCTGTGTACCTTACAGTACTGTGTGCCCCTACTTACAGATACCTATGCCTGAGGAATGTAATCTGTGCAGACTACAGGAAACACACAAGACAGTGTTACCAGGGAATGTGAACATACACCATACTGTGCTGTTTAGGCCTACAGCTTCAGGTGGTACAACAGTTCAAATGTCGGCTGGATTCACTAGCAGTACCACTTACTGAGCATACATGTATTGCTTCAGCCTATGATGGGACACCACAGTCGTACACAAGGAACTACGTCACAACATATACCATCCTACTATGTCTGCATCCCAATAACTGACACATCTTTCTCTGGCCTCACACTTATGACTCAAACGACCATGACAGAAACAACCTCACACTTAGCTATCACACCGTTACAGACCTTGCACACATTCACTGTCACACTCATTCCACCTCACATAACAGGTATTGCGCTGTGTACATGTCTGTGTGCATTGTGTCATAAGTAGGTAATGCGCTATTTTCCCTGGGGCCTACAGCAGCCTAGCCATATGCTACCCTGGCCTTTGACACACATGTAATTAGATTTCACTTCCTCCTGTCAACCGAATACACAGAGGTGATTCCCAGGGCGTGTTACCTATCCCCCAGACAATCATCAGGGGTATGTCTGACATCTGCTACTGAGGAGCCTTGTTTGTTCATGCTGGGTGATTTACTCCAGAGTATGGCATATTTGCCAGTAGGAGCCAATCCCTCCAGCATGTGCTGTTTAGTGAGGTTGCGGGGATTAGGGACCTAGGCCTTGTAGCCCGGTGGGATTGTGAGGTGTTGACATGGTGGTTGTCTGACTGCTATGGGTGTGGCATACCTCTGTATGTTCGGCAGAGGTAACCTCTGGGTGGACGGAATGCAACGCACTGTAGCTGTGGTTATGTGAGTCAGTCTGCATAGGGTATGTATTTCACGGCAGTATTACCCTTTGTGAGGTATGTCTGTGGCCTTTCCACTTGCTGTAGTTGTCATGTGAGGTACATACCACATGGGGGATTGTGATGAGTACAGGGGAACACTGACCTATATTTCCGTACATGACACATTGTTTGTGATGACACGTACCACGTAGACAGATGACAAGACTGGTGTGGCACTGTGAATATCAAAGGGGAGGCTACTGTCCACCTGTGTCCCATGTTCCCTTCTGACACCTTCAGTGTTAGTCAGGCAACCACCTATCTGGTAGTTAGTGGGTAAAGTGTTTTGGAATGGGGTATGGCACTGCAGTATCAACACTGGTGTTCAGTCCATGCCTTGGTCACCAGGCACCTGTTGCAATACGTCTGACCCTGTGTCTCCCTCTCTCACTATATATATATATATATATATATATATATATATATATATATATATATATATATATATATTTATATACATATATATTTATATATCACTCTATATATACATATCTATATATATCTATATACATATATACATATCTATATATATATCCATATATATATATATATATCTGTATATATCTATATATCTATATATATCTATATGTATATATCTATATATGTATATAACTATATATGTATATATCTATATATGTACATATCTATATATATATCTATATACATATATATATATATATATATATGTATATATATATATATATATATATGATTTACTATCATAAATTAGAAAATGAGAACAAAGCGTGTCTGAATATTCTAATTTATACATCGGAAATGAACATTTCATTATGTCCCTAATGTAAAACAGCACTCCCACCGTCCGTAACTCCCTACCTAACTAGCCTAAACACACAGTTATGCAGGGGGGGCTCCCTGTGGGGGCTGCTCCCCCACACCCCCCAACTTAATATTCCAACTCTGAGATCGCACTACAGTGAGGAAAGGGATGTATTTCCCTAATATATATGACTTATATACATATAAAGCGTTATAATTGCGAATGCACAGTCCATTCAATAGTAGCGTTTGCTCACATCACTGCCGAACATGAAGTATTCAACATCTGTTGTTGAATATTTATATATATCTGATGCATAGGCATTGTGATAGTGAACCATATATATATATATATATATATATATATATATATATATATATATATATATATATATATATATATATATATATACACACACATACTTGTAAACAGCCACTGCTGTACATATACATGCACATATATGCACATATACTGCCCACCTTTCATGGTGGGAATATCAATTATGGAACAGTTGTGAGGCATACAATTATGTAATAAAATTGCACAGTGTTGTGCAGAATGTATTTCGCTGTCCTCAGGCCGTATAGGCGTAGCAGACCTTACTGGCTGTAACTCAGTCCCACAGCATTTAACCACCACATGACATATACCTGCACCGCTTGCTGTTTTCAATGCCACACACTACACCCTACATAGATATGTGCACATAGCCACCTTCAAATACATATATATGTCCAGCCTTCACTAACAGTTGCAGTATGTCCCTTGCCCTAAGCACATCTGCATATACATATAGATACAGACTGCTACCACATAAGGAGTGTTCACAGAATGTAGAGTACCCTTCAGACACATCATTCGGATTCCAGCAAATACATCTGAGTTACATACCTTACCTTTGTATTTCTCACCTCAGTCTTTTGCACCTGTTGATGTTTTTTTTTTTTTTTTTTTTATTTGTTTAGGTTGGTGTCTTCCACTGCCTGTGTTTGTTTTTTTTTTTTTTGTTTTGGTTGGTTGGTGTCTCCAACTGCCTCTGTTTGTTGTTTTTCTTTTGTTTTGGTTGGTGTCTCCAACCGCCTCTGTTTTTTTTGGGGGGTTGGTGTATCCAACTGCCTCTGTTTGTTGCTATTTATTGGGTTGGTCTCCAACTGCCTCTGTTTGTTTGTTTGTCTGTCTGTCTGTCTGTCTGTCTGTCTGTCTCTCTCTCTCTCCAGTTGCTGCAATGATATTATTGCATGTGTGGACAGCAAGTACAGGCTGCTTTTGTAGGTATCTGCACATGTGCATGTGATGGCCTCTGCACCAGTTGGTGCCCACCATTTAGTGATTGCATGCAGCCTGCTGTGTGGTAATTGCAGTTCTCACTGTGATTTCAGGACACTGCTATAACATGATAGGTTAGGTAGGTGTAGGCCTTTCAGTTTTGCAAGGTGGGGACCATGCTTGTTTGCTGTGGACACTGTTGTGTCAGTCAGAAGGTTGGTATATGTCTCATATCTGAAGCTGGGTTGTAGCCAGTGAAATGCATGTTGTACTGAAACCTGACTGTTGCTTCTTCCAGTACACTTTTTTCAGTGTGTAAGTTTACTCACACCTCCTAATGCTAACACTGGATACATGGGAGTATGTACTTTCTTTTGGAATTAGGGAATTAACTGGCATACAACAGTAGTTATTGCAATGTATTCCTATGGCTTTCTTATTTTCCCTTTACATTCAGTCCTTGTAATGCATGTTATATTTCTTTATTGCAATGTATTCCTATGGCTTTCCTATTTTCCCTTTACATTCACTCCTTGTAATGCATGTCATATTTCTTTATTGCAATGTATTCCTATGGTTTTCCTATTTTCCTTTTACATTCACTCCTTGTAATGCATTTCATATTTCTTTATTGCAATGTATTCCTATGGCTTTCCTATTTTCCCTTTACATTTATTCCTTGTAATGCATGTTATATGTCTTTATTGCAATGTATTCCTATGAATTTCCTATTTTCCCTTTACATGCACTCCTTGTAATGCATGTTATATTTCTTTCAGCACCAAGTCATTGTATATCTGCTGTGGCTTAGTGGTACATCATGCAGACTGGTGAGTCCGAGGTGTGGTGTTTGAGACTGACAAGGGTATTTTATTTTGCTGCTGAGTAATACAAGGGCCTTGTCATACAGAGTGACAAAGGCACTTTTAAGCAGTTGTAAGCGCATTGGCATGGGTTTGCGAGACGCTTAGCGATACTAAGCGATGCTTAGCGATGCTAAGCGAAGCTTAGCGATGCTAAGCAACGCTTAACTTAGCTTATTGTATTTTAGCAATACTAAGCTAAGCTTAGCTTAGCTTATTTTTTGTTAACAAGAGTAGGCTAAGCTTGACGTAGCTTATCATATCTTAGGAATGCTAAGCTAGGCACACACATGCGCACACTGGTGCAAACCCGCTTACAACTGTTTACAAGTGCTCACTCCCGCTAACCCCCGCGCTCATGTCTTTGACAGAAAAGTAAATGGGGAGATAGGAATGTGGTGATAAAGGGTGCTCAAAAAGGGGAAGACAGTAGGGAAACTAGCTTGGGATGTACACGATGGGTGTGGAGAAGGTCCATAGCTGCCCATTTCTTTACCAGCAACAGCTGTGCATATGCAATACAATAGGTGGGATATTTGAATCCTTCCACCCCTGAGAGACTGGTGAGGACATCTAAGTGTGTTGTACTACCAATTATGAATATCAGGCACATGCACTGTTTGTGAACTGCTATACTGTCATTAGTACGTTACTCACATCTGAACAGTTTGTGGTTTGTGTTGGCATTAGCACAGTCTGCTCAAGACGACTGGACATATTTCTGTACTGTGTATGCCTACCTACACCCTTGGTTGTGCCTGACTACACGGGTATATAGTACCTTTGGATAGGGGTGCAGAACTGCAGTGTGCATTATTTATTATCGTGTGATGTTTATCTTACTGAAAATGCAGTGTTGCTGTGTACCTGTAAGTCTATGAAGGCTTGTAGTCTGTCTGAGTAGCTCCCACCTGTGGACATATCCACATGGTAGACAGAGGTCAGCCTAGTATTCTTTGACTGTGCACCACAGCAGTCTTTTCAGCACCTGAACAATGGCATTGTCACAGGTGGTTGCTAGCAGTACATGGCTACATCCTTTGCTATTTCTGTGTTGTACTTCTACATAAGGGCATGCTTGTGGGATTCATTGTACAGCTATTTGCAGAGTGTGTAACAGCAGACAAGCTGATATGCCTGTGCGTTTCTGACTCTTCCAGGCCTCAGATACTCTCACGTATATATTTGAACATCCTCAGGGAAAGGTACATATAACTGGGATACACCTGTCATATAGTTCAGACATTTTGCAGTTCAGACTTTGGGTGATTCAGAGCATTTCTATTACTACACCTTTTCTGATGTGCAAGCGGTGTCTACTCTCACTTATTGACATTTATTATCGTGTGATGTTTATCTTACTGAACATGCAGTGAGATTCAACACCTTTCTGCCTACTGTTAGTACATTTCACAGGGAGTCAGAGGGGCACAGCTAACATTTGTTTACAAATCAGGGTCATCACTGTAGAGCAGTCACTGTTGGGAGGTCTGGCCTGTGACCTCTGCAAATATGCCAGTGTTTATCCTGCCCTGATACTGTGTGGGGTTTGTAAGCTGCTACTGTAACCTTATTCCCTACTAGCATGGCTGATTCTCTTTTCATGCAATTCAACAATACCTGCTGGTTAAGGCCCACAGAACAGGATTTGTGTTATGCCATTCCTATTTTCCCTTTACAGTCACTCATGGTAATGCATGATAAATTGCTTTCAGCACTAAGTTATAGTATATCTGCTGTGGTGTAGTGGTACTTCATGCAGACTGGTGAGTCCAAGGTCCAGGGCTCGAGACTGACAAGGGTGTTTTTATTTTGCTGCTGAGCAATACAAGGGCCTTGTCATACAGAGTGACTAAGGCACTTTTAAGCAGTTGTAAGCGGGTTGGCATGGGTTTGCGTGATGCCTAGCAATGCTTAGCTAAGCGCACAAAAGCTCACACTCGCACACCCCTGCTAACTACTGCTTAAAAGTGCTTACTCCTGCTAACCCCCGCACTAATTTCTTTTAAAGAAAAGAAAATAGGGAGATAGGAAAGTGGTGAAAAAAGGGAGCACAGAGAGGGACAGACAGTAGGAAAACAAGCTCAGGATGTGCAGGAAGGGTGTAGGGAAGGCCCATAGCTGCCCATTTCTTTAACAGCAACAGCTGTGCATATGTTGAAAATTTGGAGTGAGTTTTGAGACCTTCCACCCCTGAGAGAGGGGTGAGGACAACATAGTTTGTTGCACTGCCAATTAGAATTATCGGTGTACATGTCCTATGGACATGTGTTCAAAATGGGAAGCTATGTATGGCTCATAATTATTTTTTGGGTACAGATTGCCCTTTTTTTTTTTTTTTTCAGGTGAGAGTGGTAAGTGAGGTAGGGGAAATAGGTATATGGGGTGGGTGAACACAATTGACGGGGAAGGTTGTTTGGAAATCACAAGCCCATGAGCCCACAGATGGTAACAGTGGAACTGAGATCCCCACCCATGGGCAGTCACCACTGCACCTTCACAGCCCCGGGGATGGCTGTTCTGGGGGCTGAGTAGGACAGGCAGGCTCACCCGTGAGATGCGCCACTCTCGCCTCAAGCTGGCGTAGGGGATCACCGACTGAACGCTGGATCTCCCTACGTACCACAGCCCGGACCCTTCAAAGGGTGATGGGTGGCCCTTCTCCACCCACCTTGCATGGGGGGGGATGAGCCCCATCCCCTGCAGCGCTTCCACCCGAAGGTGGCACAGGACCAACGGAGGAGGGGAGTCCGGGCTGGGCACCAGATCCACTGGTGCCAGGTGCACTCGCCAACTGAGGAGGGACAGGTGGGCCCGCTGGGACTGGCCTTCCCATACGTTCTGTGATTTGGTGTGTTTCATTACAATATAAACAACAGCATTCCAGATTAGTTGTGACAGCATGCAGTAATATTCCCATTAACCCAACACACCACAGTTCCAACAGTTGAACAGCAAACATAACACATGCATATATTGAACAACAGTGGTTATTCCAACCGCATGCAGGGATGATTGGTAGTGTTAGAAAAATATGTATTAATGTGTGTGCTTAATGCTAATTGGAAACTAAAAGAGTTAACACATTTTTCATTCTATTTTATATACACTATTTTATATACAGCTTAGTTTTATATGAGACTAAAAGATGCTTTTGAAACTGCAGTGTGCTTTCTGAAACTTGCAAGATGCCCTCTGACCTAGTAACTGCTAGCACAGCAAAATTCATGTTTATGCCTTTTGGAAATGTACTTGAAAAACAGGTGATTATCTGCTAGGTCAGGAAGCAATGAATGAACAATGCTATATTCTATAATGTTATTATTTTGAACAATTAGCCCTGTTCGTGGTATGAGAACATGCACAGCTGCAGAAGGAAGAGATAAAGACAAGTAAAGAACTGTTGGAAAAATGAACTGCAATCTATACTTGCTTTGTGCTCAAATTAGCCGTAGTACCTTGAATGGTAACATTGCATATATCTAACCGGTGGTAGCCAAGGCCACGTTGTTTTTCTTAGGAAGTTTCTCACAAAAATTGATAGTACAAGCAGAAAATCATGAAAACAACTGCTATGTAATGATGATGTTAAAACTTGTGATCTGCTACGTCAGCTTGGTAGGCAATGTCTTATTAGAAAATGTATAAAAATGCTGGTATTTCCTGATTCTAGTTAGACAAACTCTGTATTAGCATGTTTTTGTCTCCTTGCTGCAAGATTAAAGTGCCTTAACCTGAACCTACCATGTATTGATCATTTTTAAAGTATATTTTTCCTTTGACAGATTGGTCCTTCGGACCGGAAAATATCTCTCGCTCTAGTTCAGGTCAGATGGGCCCGGTGGCATGAAACCTTAAGGGAAGAAGCCACATTGGTTCTTCTGCTTTGAAAGACCTCCGACTGAATTGTCGTTCAAAAGAGGCCAGCCATTGTTTCTGATCTGCGATTGGAGGACGAGTCAACATTCCGGTGGGATCAAACATGGAGGCTCAGGTAAGGAGGAATTTACCTTTTTCTGTTTTAGATCAGGGACTTGTTACAGTATTTTTGTTTTTGTCAGGGAGATTTGCAAGTGCAGATCAGGGAGAAAAAAGATTGCTGTCTTGTCGTAGATCAGGGAAACAGAATAGGTAGGCAGTTATTCTAGATAAACTGTGAAGAAGTGTAAGTCATGGTACCACATGATAAAAAGGGTTACGTAACAATTTCTATCTTAGCTAAGACAACATGGGAAATCAGTGCACAAAAAGTTCCCGAGATCCGCCCTTAACCGAAGACGCGAAATATATGCAATTACAGCGTGCCGACAATGTTAGGTACTATACAAAATGGGTTAATAAATACAAATTTGATGGTAATTTAGATAAACCTTCACTTATTAAACTTGTTAGACAACTTAAAACAGATGCAAAAGGTCAGCTAAAACAGCAACGTCAACTAGGAGTCCCTCAGGCACACAGGTGGCTTGAGGAAGCAAACTGCAGGGAACAAAAGATTAAAGATTAAAGATTAAAAATTCAAAAGCAATGTTTTTAGATAAAGAAGACAATAACTCAGTAATAGCAACAGCCCCTCCACCCCCTCCGCTTCCCTTACCAGAATATGAAGTGAGTGGACAAGCTGATCCACCTCCGCTATACCCAGCTGTTCCTGCAAAACCAAAACCATTTGTCAGAGATCCTATCGAGACTAGGTCTCGAACACGCAACTTAAGAGGGGATATTGAATTGTATGAATTAAATAAAAATTCACAAGCTATGAGTGAAGAAGAGATATTTCCACTCATAGAAGTACCAAATCCACAGGCAGGACAGGACCCAACTCTTCTAGTATATAGACCGTATACACCGGAAGACATCCGGAAAGCCACAGAGGGAATTCCCCATCTGAAAGTTAATTTTAGAAAATTCTTAGAAGACTTACAGGGTATGAGATTAAGTTACCATTTGAATGGAGAGGAAGTAGAGAAAGTAGTCAGACAAATTGTGGGTCCAGATTGGCACATGATCAGTGGCAACTGGAATCCCCGTGACGCAGAACTTAGGCCACTCCCACATAGTAACGCAGAACTGGATAACAGAGTGAAAGGTCTGACAGACCGAATCTCTGAGAAATGGAAGCCTAGGGCTGATTGGACTTGCATTA
The DNA here is from genome assembly GCF_019279795.1 of Protopterus annectens. Classification (NCBI taxonomy): domain Eukaryota; kingdom Metazoa; phylum Chordata; order Ceratodontiformes; family Protopteridae; genus Protopterus; species Protopterus annectens. The sequence goes on along the minus strand of NC_056730.1, from coordinate 495,528,438 downwards.
ATCAATGCATACAACAAGAAGGTGAAACTGTTGATAGATATTATGCCAGATTATTAGAGTGTTTTAATAACCATTGTGGAATGCAGGTACCTGAAGACCAAACACATGATTCCCCATATGAGCAGCAGCTAAAGAATGCATTTTTGAAAGGCAGTATTGCACCCATTAGCAGCTTTATTACAAAACACATGGTAGATCATCGTACAAGTAGATTACAGTCATTACTTGAATATGCAAGACATGCCGAAAGGCATTTTAATAGCAAAAAGAAAAAGAAAACTCAAGTATTTGCAGTAGAAGATGGATCAGAAGTCTTTGTAGTACAAGCTGGGAAGAAGGGTAAGAAAAATGCCCAGGGAAACAAACAATCTGATAAACGATCAGAGGACTTTGAAGAGAGAAAGAAAAGGGGTGAATGCTTTAAATGTGGGAAAAAGGGACACTTAGCAAGGGATTGCAGGCAAAATAAAAAGGTAACCACAGAAGACAAGGAGGGTGAGGACTGACTATATGATAGTCAAGAATCACTGGAAAGGAATAATCAAGAAAAGACAAGTGCAAATGTGATAGAAGGGGTAGAGGATGTGATAGAAGAAATAGAGGATGTGCATGAAATCACAGATAATGAAGAAAATGAAATATTAGACTTAGCATTATTGAGCCTAGAGCTCTACTTAGCAGACACAAAACCGGAAGTTACACTTCTGGTAGAGGGGAAGGAAGTTAAATTCCTGTGTGACTCAGGGGCTTTATGGACCCTGATACATCCTTCCAAACTACCAGAAAATTCAGAATCACTTGACTACATATTAGTGAAAGCAGCTAATGTATCGGGAGCCACTCTCCCACAACATAGCAATAACTGACCCTGTTTTAGGGATGACCCAGAAAAGCAAAATTGTTGTTTCTGCAAAATGCCCAGTAAATCTTTTGGGCAGAGACCTAATGCAGATATTTGGCATAGCAGTAGTTCCAACTATGCAGGGTATGGAAGCACAGTGACAAATGGATACTTTTGTAGTGCGACCGTAGGGTGAAACATTTTATTGGTACAGCCAGGACTTGGTTACGACTGGTCCGGGGCAGTAACCGAAGAACTGATGAACTTAGCCATCAGTAAATCCCCCTCCCTTGACACTGATAAACAGCATTTGTTGCATTGCACTCTATATTACTGTAGCAAACCAGGACCTGATAAAGAATATGAGCAAGAACTGTTTAGAAACCATGCTAACAGATTAGTATTATGAAATTTGTACTGGGACACAGAAGGAAACAGTGTAGTGAGCTGTTCATTGCCCCAGGAATTCCTAGCACTATACAAATCTAATTGATTACCACATGTGAGTTTGACTAAAGATAGAAATGTGAAGTGGGCAGACCTAGGAGAAAAAGTCACAAGGTGGGAAAAGCAGACAGAGTTAGAACTTTCCGAACAGGGAGTACAAAAGCAGAAGCTGAACTGGATAACACAGACACACCCAGCTGTACACTTGCAGGCAAGTGAGGACAGCTGAGTAGCACTCTTACTAGAGGAAGAGGAAAAAGCCTTACGAGACATACCAGAGACTCTCTGGTCAACAGGGAAATCAGATGTAGGACTTATTCGTACAGCAGGACCAGTCACTATCACGCCAAAATCAGCGTTTACACCTCAGAAGAGACAGTATCCGTTGAGAAAGGATGCAGAAGTAGGAATCAAACCTATAATAGCAGCCTTACTTAAGGAAGGAGTATTGATAGAAACTCCTGATTCACCATGTAATACACCCTTATTTCCTGTTAGAAAAGCAAATGGAGAATGGCGTATGGTCCAAGATTTACAAGCTGTAAATTATGCAGTTATATCCAGAGCACCTACGGTACCAGATCCACACACCTTATTAAATGATTTGAAACCTCAACAAAAGTATTTTTCTGTGGTAGATATTAGCAATGCATTTTTCTCAATAGCGATACACCCTGACAGTCAACATTGGTTTGCATTTACATTTCAGGGGAAAAGGTATACATATACACGACTACCACAGGGATATTGTCAGAGTCCAACAATATTCGCACAAGAAATGGCAAGTAACCTGGCGGGATTTATCCCACTGAAAGGCAGTCAGATTTTACTTTATGTAGACGGCATTCTGCTGGCAGCCACCACCCAGCAAGAATGCAGAGAAGATACCATAGCATTACTACAATTTTTAGCTACTCAAGGACACAAGGTAAATAAGAACAAACTGCAGCTTTGGAAAAACAGGTCAAATACCTGGGATATGTAATATCCAAAGAAGGCAGAATATTACATGAAGACAGAAAAACAGCGATATTACAAGCACCTAAACCAACTACCAAGAAGGAAATTATGTCCTTCCTAGGTACTACTAATTTTTGTCGGAGTTGGATTCCAAACTATGCCTTGGAATCTGCTCCACTGACCAACTTGATATTCAAAAAACCTATGGCCGCACAAGATTTATTACAGTGGACACCAGAAGCAGAATCAGCTTTCTGCGAATTGAAACAACTGATAGCATCCTCATTAGTTTTAGGATTACCGAACTATCATAAACGATTTTTCCAAACTGTAGATTGTAAGCAAGGTTATATGACATCAGTGTTAACACAGCAGCATGGGGACAAACAACGCCCCATAGCTTACTATTCATCACAGCTAGACCCAGTGGCACGATCCCTGCCCCACTGTGTACAAGCAGTAGTCGCAGCTGCAATGGCAGTACAGGCTTCAGCCTCAGTAGTGTTATTCCACCCTCTCACATTGAGAGTGCCTCATGCAGTTGCGATTATTTTACTGCAAGAAAAAGTAGCATATCTTTCTCCTGTTAGACATCTTTCTTTCCTGTATGACTATACTGTTGAGCCAACCTCATATGACAATTGAACGATGCACAACTTTGAATCCATCAACCTTGCTCCCAACCCCTGCAGATGGCAAACCACACTGCTGCCTGCAGGAGATTGAGCAAAAGACACTACCTAGAAAAGATCTCACGGATGTTCCCTTGGATGATGCCGAGGTGACATACTATGTGGACTCATGTAGGAGGGTCCTACAGGACAGAATCTAGTGGGGTATGCAGTAGTTTCTGATACTGAGATTTTAGAAGCAAAGTCTTTACTGCACAACTTATCTGCACAAGCAGCAGAATTGATTGCTTTAACAAGGGCATGTACCTTGGCAAAGGGTAAACGAGTGAACATTTTTACTGACAGCCAATATGCTTTTTCTACTGTACATGTTTTTGCGCAGCAGTGGAAAAATAGAGGAATGATAACATCTACTGGTAAAGCAATCAATCATGCGCAATTTATTTTAGATTTGTTAGACTCTATTCAGTTACCTCAGAAAGTAGCTATTTGCAAATGCGTAGCTCATACCAAGCAACAGGATAGCATTTCAAAAGGTAATGGGAGGGCTGATACAGCTGCAAAACAAGCAGCTTCAGCTTCAGAAGTATTTCTTTTGAGTGAGGAATTACAACCATCTGAGATTTTAGACTTAGAAATGTTAAAAACAATGCAGACACTTACTACAAATGTAGAAAAACAAAAATGGATAAAACGAGGAGCAATTCTTGAGAAAGGGCTGTACATCTCCAAAGAGAGGAAACTGATTTTGCCATCTAACTTGTTTAGATATGCAGCTTTGTTGAGCCATGGGCAGTGCCATGTCTCAACAGGGGGGATGGTACAGTTAGTGAATTGAGTGTTTACGTATGGATTTACAAACTACACAAAAATTTTTGTGCAGCATGCCATGTTTGTAACAAGCATCATGCACAAGGGGCATTGAAACCTAAGCAAGGGAGTTTCCCTACACCACCGTATCCATTCCATACTATCTGTATGGATTTTATAGAACTGAACAAATGCAAAAATAAGAAGTACTGCCTTGTCATTATAGATATGTTTTCCAAATGGGTGGAAGCTTTCCCAACTAAAAATCCAGATGCAGCTACTGTTGCAAAAGTCCTCGTTAAAGAAATTATTCCTAGATTTGGCATACCGGAAAAGATTTATAGTGACAATGGCACACACTTTGTAACTCAAACTATACAGCAACTAAGCCATTACTTCAGGATTTCTCTGAAAAACCATTGCGCATACCACCCCCAATCTGCAAGATTAGTAGAGAGGCACAATGGAGTTTTGAAAAACAAGCTTAGGAAATTAATTAGTGAGGCACAAAAGAACTGGGTGCACTGTCTACCTCTGGCACTGTTGAGTATGAGAACTGTTCCAAATGTAAAAGGGTTAACTCCTTTTGAAATTCTGTTTGGGAGGGCATATTATACACCACAGTGGAAACCTCTCATGCCTGCAGACCAGGAGGCTGACAGTTCACTTGCAGAGTATATGAGGCGATTTTTGAATAACAAACTTTTGCAGTTAAATTCTGTTTCAGATAAAGAACAAACCAGACCATCGGAAGCAGCAATAGCCCCAGGCACATGGGTCTGGGTGAAGGTTGTGAAGAAAAAGAACTGGTGTTCTCCGAAGTGGGAAGGACCGTACCAGGTGCTACTGTCAACACCCACTGCAGTCAAGATCGCAGAACGAGCGTCCTGGATTCATCTGACACACTGTAAATTGGTTAAGAACTTTGAACTGGACAAAAACCTTGTTACTGCTGTACAACGAGAACAAAATGACCAGGTATAGAGTAAACAGAGATGCAGAACAACCTCAGACAATTTGCATGATTATTCTGATAGCTATACTGATAACAATGATCTTTTTGCTGTGGCCTTTCCTTTTCCCAGCCACACGAGTTGAAATGAACAAACGTGATGCATTACTCATAGACTGGCATCCAAACTTTAACACTTACCAAGCAATTAAATATGTGTATGCTGAGACTTTTAATGTTTCGAACTGCTGGATTTGCACAGCTATACCAACATCATACAGGGGATTATTGATGACTGCTGTCCCCCTAGGGGTCAATGAGACCTGGAAAAACTTGATTTTTGATACTACACCTGTGAAATCACAAGACAAAATAGCATTGTACCTACCTGTTACACAAAAAGGGATCGTATGTTTTTACAAAAATTACACTATTCAGGTGGGTTGGAGCAATTGCAATGTGACTGTTTCTTATAAATGTTATATTAAGGCCAGTAAGACAAAAACTATTTGTGATACAAACTATGATGCATATTTTGTGAAGATGCATAGAAGTTTTAATGAGATACAACATAATCCTGTTCTTTTAAAGCAGCTTTCTATTATTGATAAGAAAATGTTTCATGCAGGGCAAGCTTATATCAATACTAAAGTAGAGAATTGTTATTTTGTTTGTGGGGAAAAAAGCATATAAATGGCTACCTGAGAATTGGTCTGGCAGTTGTTTTTTGGGTTACCTGGTTCCGGCCATATGACACACTGCAGCTTTGCCTCAGGGAAAAATTCGAAATGTCAGAGAGGTCAGCAGTAAACCTAGAAGTCCAATAAAGAGACCCGAGAATCCAGTGGGATGAATTGAAGCAGGGTGGAGAAACCATAACTCCGTAAAAAACAAAGATAAACTGACACATATGAACTTGAGTGACACCATTATATTGTGGGCAGGCATAGCCCCTGCATATGGCGCAGTGAAATTGATTTGGGAGCTGAGAAAATTGTCTAAACTTCTCGAAGTTATGAGCAATGCAACTTTTTCTGCTCTCGAATTAGTGACTGATGAACTGAATGCTATGAGAACTGTGGTACTTCAGAACCACATGGCTCTCGACTTCACCCTAGCGGCGAGAGGTGGTACGTGCACTTTAATCAAAGAAGAATGCTGTTTGTATATTCCTGACAACCAGCACGAGATAAACAACCATCTTGAGGTGATCCAGCAAGTGTCGACCATGACCAAACCAGGCCCAAACCCTCTGACGGACTTTTTCCAGAATCTGTTTGGGGGTGGGGTTCCATCCTAATGAACATCCTGATTGCCATTTGTGTGGGATTACTCGTATTAGGAGCATGCATTTGTTGTGGTATTCCCTGCATGAAAAAGTTAATCAAGGATTTTATAGACATGTCAGTTTCTGGGACTTTGTATCAAAGTACTGAAATTGAAGAGTTGTTGAAAAGTGAAACACTTTCATAAGTTTAAACTGAATGACTCTCTTAACTGCAAATCCTGAATGGAAGAGGTTAGGAGAAGAAGCAAACTGTTTATGCTTTTGAAAATAGAATTAAAAAGTATTAACAGGGGGGAAATGTTAGAAAAATATGTATTAATTGTGTGCTTAATGCTAATTGGAAACTAAAAGAGTTAACACATTTTTCATTCTATTTTATATACAGCTTAGTTTTATATGAGACTAAAAGATGCTTTTGAAACTGCAGTGTGCTTTCTGAAACTTGCAAGATGCCCTCTGACCTAGTAACTGCTAGCACAGCAAAATTCATGTTTATGCCTTTTGGAAATGTACTTGAAAAACAGGTGATTATCTGCTAGGTCAGGAAGCAATGAATGAACAATGCTATATTGTATAATGTTATGATTTTGAACAATTAGCCCTGCTCGTAGTATGAGAACATGCACAGCTGCAGAAGGAAGAGATAAAGACAAACAAAGAACTGTTGGAAAAATGAACTGCAATCTATACTTGCTTTGTACTCAAATTAGCCATAGTACCTTGAATGGTAACATTGCATATATCTAACCGGTGGTAGCCAAGGCCACGTTGTTTTTCTTAGGAAGTTTCTCACAAAAATTGATAGTACAAGCAGAAAATCATGAAAACAACTGCTATGTAATGATGATGTTAAAACTTGTGATCTACTACGTCAGCTTGGTAGGCAATGTCTTATTAGAAAATGTATAAAAATGCTGGTATTTCCTGATTCTAGTTAGACAAACTTTGTATTAGCACGTTTTTGTCTCCTTGCTGCAAGATTAAAGTGCCTTAACCTGAACCTACCGTGCATTGATCATTTTTAAAGTATATTTTTCCTTTGACAGGTAGCAACAGGCCACCATGAATGTGGTGTTTGAACAGGGCACATGCATCAACATGAGTGCAAATATTTATGGAACAATAGGACATATATCCCGACAAATATTTAAGATTACACATACCCATTGAGGTGCAGAATTGCATGGTTTATGCACAAACAGTAGGGTGTAGAAAAAACCTCCATTAACATCTTATAAACACTTTTACTCTACACTACATTCCTAGTGACTGCAGATGTATATTCCCTACATGTATTATTACACTTGCCACCATGCATTAGGTTGTGTAGTGGGTTTGGCTAGTTCAATCTATACTTGAACTATATCTCACATACTAACTGTCCAGGATGCAGATGTTACTGCTACATATTTCATGGTTGCATTTATATTTCTTTATCTACATAGCTGGATGTTTTCACATGACATTTTCACTTGTAATTGTACAGAACCCTGCATTTATTGAAGCACACTTACATTTCTGGGGAACATATTCACATGCTACTCGTGTGCCAGATTTACTTATGCATGCCAGCCAGTAACTGACTGTTGAGGACTGTATATTTACTTCACAGCTACTAGCACTTCCATCACCCACTTTAGATGGGACTGCAGAACTCTGGGTTGCCAGCACTTTTTAATACATTACTATTTGTATAATGCAAGGGTACAACAACATTTCATACTAAGTGAAACAGACACACTCTGGGTTTTAGACCTTTATGACATTACACACTTTTCCACAGGCTCACTCCTTTATTTGTTTTAACGGTATATATGGCAGACATGTTCATGACATATTATACCTTTATTAATAGGTTAGCACACTCTTTTTTCAGGCTCACTCATATTATTTTATATGACAGTGCCTGCAGAGATATTATTCCAGACATTTGTTACCTTTCTTAATAGGTTACTACACTCTTTTTCTGCCACTCTAATGTTTTTATCTGACAGTACATGCAGAGGACTTATTCAGTCCATTTTATGGCTGTATTATTGGACTACAGCACTTTCTTTCATGCTCTCTCCCATATTTTATATAACAATACATGCAGAATAATCACTAACCTGCCTGGCGGCACAACCTTAGCAGCCTATCATCATAGGCTTGCTGATTCATAACATGGTCACCTGCAGCTGTAAAGTAAATGAAGGGATATTGAGACATTCCTATCCGTTATACATACGCCATTTTAAATCCTTACATACTGCATTCCATGGCTACATACTCAGTTGTGGGGCATCCCGCATCCCACGGGCCTCCTGTATCCACTGGTTCAGGAGGTCCTCCTTTTGTCTCTTTAGGTCCGCATGGTGGTGACGGACCTGCTCACCAGTCCGGGGAACGCCTGTGGCACTGGTGAGATCACAAGCTAACCGGTTCCAAGCCTCTGCCTTGTACTCCGTCCCTTGGAACTGGCCCTGCAGGAGTCTTGCCTCGTGATGGTGGACTAGGAGCCAAACCATGTATTTGGACTCCTCGGTGCCCCATTTCTGCGCTCGGAAGCACACTCCCTCTCCAACACCAGACATTCTGACCGCAGATGTGAGCTACAATCAGTTATGGCGTGTATTCCCACCTGTGGGGCTTAAATATGCCACATTTTCCGCACTTTTTTGTGATTGGCCATTTTGTAAAATTCTCGGCTGACTGCAGACCTCCTTAGTAATGATTAAACTACCATTCCTAAGTTTATGTATGTTAATAGTGGCTGTTTCCCCTATGTTGTCATGGCTTAGTGGTTTTGTGCTTTGGTTATGATGCAAAGGGTCCTGGGTTCAAACCTTGTCATTCTTTTATTTTAATACTGTCTAGACAGGCTAGGGGGGTGTGGCTGCGTTTAAGCAACTTAGCTCTACGTTGCTCCCCTGTGCCCTACGGTGCCCTGGTTGGCGGGGCGCTCACGGCCGCGCAAACACATTGCGCTGGGTAAAGCGTTTTTTAAATGTTGGGCAACTCTATTGCACTGGGTCAAGTGCTATTACACAATGGGCAACTCTGTTTAGCTGGGTGAAGCGCTATTAAACTATGGGCAACTCTGTTTAGCTGGGTGAAGTGCTATTAAACTATGGGCAACTCTGTTTAGATGGGTATAGTGCTATTAAACTATGGGCACCTGTGTTTAGCTGTGTAAAAGGTTGCTTAATGGCAGGCTATTATATATCTGGGTCTTTTCAAAATATATATTTTGTTCGCTGATACATTGGCCATGTCACTGCTTTTAATAAAATTTTAATCACATTTGTCTGGTATTATTTCAAATTCTGATTTAAGACATAACTAAGAAGGGGAGTGGTGGGACTCGAACTGTGAATGCCTTCTCTTTGTGCATACGCTCTACCATTACGCTATTGCTATTTGGATTAATTTGCATAAGTAGTTCTTATATGCTCTTCAATGTCACAATTGCTAACTGTGGTTAAGCAATGGGCACACCCGCGCAAACAAGCGCAAATACGGGCAGCTATATAGTGGATTTTAAAAAAATATATATTTTTTCCATTTTATAACTCTGATGGGGGTTTACAGTGTCAGGGAGTGTGGTGTTGGGTGCAAGTACATTTGGGCAGACTTGCTCTTGTCTGTTGACATTATGCTTTTTAAAACTTTGCAGGGGCATGGACTTTTAGACTGCTCAGCAGTCGGACACGCTCCCTGCTTGCTTACTCAGTCCATGTAAGAGTTACGGATGAGTCAGCGTGCCCTCATGAATATTCATGGCATGCTGACGTCATACCGTTCAACTGCAGCCTCCGAGTAAGACATATTAAGTCTTACACGGAGGTTTCGTGAATCCAGCCCTTTGTGTTTCAGTATTTTATTTTTTGATGCTATGCCATAAACATATACAATATATAAATACACATACACACACACACACACACACACACACACATATATATATATATGTGTGTGTGTGTGTGTGTGTGTGTGTGTGTGTGTGTATATATATATATATATATATATATATATATATATATGTGTGTATATATTTATGTTTGTGCATGTGTATAGAGAGAGATACATTAGATCTGTGTCCTACAGTAAGCCTTTCAAAAACATTCTGTCCTGAGTTTCTGAGTGTGCTTTTATGGGAATCAAAAGGGTTCAAGTCACACCTCCAAGTTCTGGCATTCTTTTAAATTCTAAAGCTAATGACAGTAACCTAAATTTGAAGTGTCCACTTCTACCGATTCTTCATGGGTCTATATTATATCAGCGAATGCTTAAAAAAGTGAACGCTGATTGATCGATCTAATTTAAGCGAAAGCTTACAATCTCGAACTGTCAGATCAGCGATTTTTTTCCCAGGAAAAAAAATCGCTGATCCAAAACACATACAGACAACACACGCACACCAAACAAACAGAAATCCACACACATACACCTAAAATCTGATACCTAACCCTACACTAAACTATGCACACCACTAACTATCCACTTACCTTAACCCAAACCCTAACCCTAAGGTCCGTCACTATCGCACACTCACCTCACCCGCTCCCTAACCCTAACTCACTTAAATCCGCCCTAACCCTCATGTCCACTCAATCGCACACACACCTAACCCGAGCCCTAACCCTAACTCACCTATATCACCCTAACACTCACATACACACAATCGCACACTTACCTGAATCCGACCGGTAACTTTCCACCATAACACTGAAAATACCGAAGCAACAGAAACGGACAACCAAATTCTTTCCCTAGGAAAAAAATTGAGTTTCTGCTGCTTCGATATTTTCCACTTTCGAACAATTAATGTCGATCAATCAGCGTTCGCTTTTTTAAGCGTTCGCTGATCTTATATAGACCTTCTTCACCATCAGGAGAGTGCATGCGGTGGCTAGCATGCTGAGCAGATAACAGCACAAATCTTTTGCTCTGTCTTTAAATATTTTTTTCTGACAGGATTTTTTTCAAATTAGCATCAAAAACTTCTAGCAAATTGCTTTTTATAGGTTCTCAGATCGTTCTGATACAGGAGGTTTGAAGAATATTTGTCTAAAACCTTAATTTTAGAAATTTTCCTGTCACAAGTCATATAGACTGTTTCAGCTATGAGTCACTCGAGGACTTCTCTTCAAGACAATTCTATGAAGAAGGAATTACAGAGAATTATTTCCAGTATTCAGGACCTTTCTACAAAACTGGATAATTTGTAACATATAACGGACAATATGAAAAAAGATAGTGAAAAACAAATAGAACTTCTAGAGGAAATTATCACAAAGCACTCAGATCAAATTACAGCAACAGAAGACTCTATCAATGAGCTGGATGGAAGACAAACAGAAAATGAGAATCAAATTGATTTTGTTCTAAAACAAAATAATATACTACTAGAGAAAGTAAGACTTGGAGAGCCGATCAAGAAGAAATGATATAAGGATTTATGGTATACCAGAAAAAATGAAAGGTAACAACTTGATTCAATGTTTAAATGACTGGCTCCCCAAAGCTCTGAATATTTAACAAAAGGGAAAAGAGAGAGGGCTAGGACTGTATAATAGTGATGAAAAGGGAAACAACCTCATTAATTCCACTGTTTACTAACATTGTGCAAGTTTATAAATGGCACTGATATTCATCAAAGCACATGCCTGCATCATAACATACCAACATGCACTAACTTCATTAATACACATATGCCAGCATTACATACATTACACACATTTGCCTGAATAGATTCGATGGTTGAAATGGAATCCAGAAGAAGTATTTTTATTCAATTAATGTGATATTTAGATACTGTAGCTAAAAAATAAAGAAAAAAAGACTAAATATGGAGACATTAAACACTTGATGGGAAAGTGTTATGGGGAGGAATTGAGAGATTTTGTGGTAAGACTTCACTGATTTGTCCTCCCTCAAGTCATATTTAAGGAAAACTGGGGTAGTAAAAAACTAAATATGTAACCTGATTGTTCCATATCAATGATGGTATGGTGATACTATGAAGATGGTCCATATATGTGTTGATGGGGGTACTATGAAACTAAATGCATAACCACCTTATGTTGCAATACATAAATGCATAACCTGATTGTTCCACATCAGTGATGATGTGAATAGTATGAACATAAATACGTAACCTAACTGATCCACAACAGTGATGTTGGGGGCTAGAATAAACCTAAATAAGTAACCTGATTGGTCCACTTTTAAGTCATGTTTTCATTATTTGTAAATGTAAGAAGTATATTCATGTGTTGCTTTTACACATGTCTTGATGAAATACATGCTCTTTTATATATGAATGAGTATTGCTACTGCAGTATGTTCATTTTATTAATTATTTCTCTTGAGTTCACTTATCCACTTTTCATCTGTATTAGTTGAAACTGGATATTGTTTGATATTAACAAAATATTAAGAAATAGGTAATTCAGCACTCTGAACACCTAAAGCAAAAAAAGCAAAAATGAATGAGAGCACCACAACTAGAGCAGGTATCACAGAAATAATAGAATTTATTGCAAGGAGTAAGCCCTTTTACACCCCAACGGATGCTTCTTCAGACTTTAATACATATATAGAATGTCCCGACATATTTATAGTAGTAGTAATAATCAACTCAGATCACTTGGAACCAATAAATTGATCATTCAATTAAATTAAATTAAATAATGAATTAATTAAACACTTAGAGATATATCTGTTTAGGTGTCTCTACATTGAATTGTATAGCAGCTATTATGCTATCAATATATCATCATAGTGAAATACATAAACAATATATTTCATTTATATATATATATATATATATATATATATATATATATATATATAAGTTATGCAAAAATATATATGCATTAAAGATATGTTAAGAACATTTGTTAAAAACGTGTTAAAGACAATATTTATTTATAAAGCTTTTGAGCAAAAAGACAAAAAATATTTCAAAACACATACACTATAAGAAATCATGCAAACTTTAAAATGCATATAAAATATAATTATTATGAAATTTAAAATTAATGCTTCATGGGTCTGTCAGCTAAAAATGGTTTGAGTACTATTTTATCATTAAGGCCAAAGCCTTTATCAGCCTGCATCCTAATAATCCATTTAATTTCCTTTTGCTCTGTATAATTCTTAAAATTACCTAACCTGTGGGTACGGGGGGTGAATTCTATGACTAAAAACAAAAACTTGTGTGTGGTGCCATGCTCTAAAACATGTCTTGCTAGGGCACTTCCTTCATCTTCTTTATTAATGGCATAGATGTGTTCCCTAACCCTGTCTCTCAAAGTTCTATTCGTCATCCTCATGTAAAAAGGACACTTGGTGCAATAGGCAAGGTATCTAAGGTCTCTGCTCATGCTATCAGCATAATGCCTAAAAGTGTATGTGTATTTAGTGGCGGGATGTATAAAAATATTTTTACTGCACATATACTGACAATGGTTGCACCATCTACAGGGAAAGGTTCCTTGTCTCTGAGAGACAATAGTGTTATTACTAGGTTTAACATCCTTGTAGCATAACATCCTTTTCAATGACTTATTGTTACGGTAGGAGAAACTCGGTTGTGTTCCCACTATAGTGCTTATCTTTTCATCAGATGTTAGTATTGTCCAATTCTTGTTAATATCTTGTATAGCCTTATTATTGTTGGTATACGCTATCACCATCCTACAATCATTCACTGATCTAAAATTTTTAGCATTCTGTCTAATACTGTTGGTTCTATCATATTTCCTAAAATAGGGTCTACCCTTTGCATGTCTAGCTACAAAATCTAGTTTCTCTAGTTTTTTATATTCATGTGGCATGTATCCTCTATCCTTCAGCTCATTTTCAATACTGAAAGAGCTCCTTCACAATTTAAACATGAGCTAGTCAATCTGGAAACCCTCAGGCCCTCACTCTGTAGGACATGCCTATATATGTGCTGGGGATGCATACTTTGTCTGTGTAATAAATTATTCCTTCTGCATTCCTTTCTATAGATCTCAGTACTGATTAAACCAATCTTTTTAGTCAAAGACACATCTAAAAATTCAATTTTCTCTACAGACCAATGGGCCATGAATCGTAAAAAATCAGTAGTGGAGTTGATATATTCAATAAACTGTCTCAAACCATCTTCCGTGCCTTTCCATAAAAGAAAGCTATCATCCACAAAACGTTTATAGTAGGGTATACAATTCTGGTAACAAACATTTGATTTAATATACTGCTTTTCCCATTGTGCCATTACTAAATTTGCATAAGAATTGGCACATGGGGTACCCATAGCCACTCCCTTGGTTTGAAAGAAATATTGATTATCAAATGTAAAAACATTATTTAAAATGAGTTCTAATAAGAAGCAATGCAATTGAATTAAATCTGCTGCAACATTCTCCATTCTCATAAAGTCCCTGACTAATTCTATACCTATATCATTAGGAATCATGGTGAAAAGTGATACCACGTCAAATGTCACTAAAAAGACATCTGCATCAAACAAATCAGAAAATGCATATTCAGACAGTGTAATTAAGAAGTCTTGTGTGTCTTTTAGAATGGTATCAGCATTGTCAACAAACACCCTCATTTGTTTCTCTAAATAAATTGATATTGGTTCTGTAAGCCAGCCTTAAGTGATTAGTTCTAGGTGCTGCTCTCAGCCACGCAAACACCTCCCCTTTTTAAAATCAGAGAAATCTCTATGTATTTTCTTTTTCTTTTGTATCATTAATGTCTGTTCAAGTGTAGAAATTTGCATAACTAAATGTTCAATAAACATATCTAGTCTAGATGGTGACAATGAAAATAGTGAGTCTATCGTATAGACTGTTAATCTGATTCTTTAATTGACTTTCCATTGATGTATAATGCTCTATCAAGAGTCTCATATAAGAATTACTGGTTTCTAAATTCAGTCTTTGCCACTTGGACAGCAGGTCTGGAAAAGTATTTCCATAGTTAGGCATCTTCAAGACACTAAGTCCTCTCAGCACTATCTTGAAATTTAAGCATGCCTCCATGTGCCTGCGCTGCCAGTGCAGGCGCTTAAGTTGAAAAATCTTATTTTCAAGGGCATATTTGAGTATAATGGCATTCTCTGTTTCATTAACTGTATGGGCATCAAAGGTATCATGCTCGATGTAGTTCAGTAATGGATTGGAATCACAACATAATAAAAGTTGTAGTGTTTCAGTTTTACCTGCCGTACCCTTCCATACAGGGTTGTAGTCTAATTCAACACTCTGCTCATCTGCCATGTCACACTGTATGAAAAAATAGAAGTATAATCCAAAATGCACAGCGAACAGTGTGTAAAGCTCTCACAATCACAAATCCCAAAGCAAAAAAAGCAAAAATGAATGAGAGCACCACAACTAGAGCAGGTATCACAAAAATAACAGAATTTATTGCAAGGAGCAATCGCTTTCACACCCCATGTTGCAGCAGATTTGATTCAATTGTATTGCTTCTTATTAGAACTCATTTTAAATAACAATGTTTTTACATTTGATAATCAGTATTTCCTTCAAACCAATGGAGTGGCTATGGGTACCCCATGTGCAAATTCTTATGCAAAATTACTAATGGCACAATGGGGAAAGGCAGTATATCAAATCAAATGTTTATTACCAAAATTGTATACCCTACTATAAACGTTTTGTGGATGATATTTTTCTTTTATGGAAAGGCACGGAAGATGGTTTGAGACAGTTTAGTGACTATATCAACTCCACTACTGATTTTTTACGATTCATGGCCCATTGCTCTTTAGAGAAAATTTAATTTTTAGATGTATCTTTGACTAAAAATTATGGTTTAATCAGTACTGAGATCTATGGGCCATGAATCATAAAAAATCAGTAGTGGAGTTGTTACACAGACAAAGTATTTATCTCCAGCACATATATAGGCATGTCCTACAGAGTGAGGGCCTGAGGGTTTCCAAATTGACTAGCTCATGCTTAAATTGTGAAGGAGCTCTTTCAGTACTGAAAGATGAGCTGAAGGATAGAGTATACATGCTGCATGAATATAAAAAACTAGAGAAATTAGATTTTGTAGATAGACATTTAGGAAATATGATAGAACCAACAGTATTAGACACAATACTAACAATTCTAGATCAGTGAATGATTGTAGTGTGGTGATACCATATACCAACAATAATAAGGCTATACAAGATATTATTAACAAGAACTGGACAATACTAACATCTGATGAGAAGATAAGCACTATAGTGGGAACACAATCGAGTTTCTCCTACCATAAAAATAAGTCATTGAAAAGGCTGTTATGCTACAAGGATGTTAAACCTAGTAATAACACTATTGTCTCTCAGAGACAAGGAACCTTTCCCTGTAGATGGTGCAACCATTATCAGTATATGTGCAGTAAAAATATTTTTATACATCCCACCACTAAATACACATACACTTTTAGGCATTATGCTGATTGCATGAGCAGAGACTTTATATACCTTGCCTATTGCACCAAGTGTCCTTCTTTTTACATAGGGATAACAAATAGAACTTTGAGAGACAGGGTTAGGGAACACATCTATGCCATTAATAAAGAAGATGAAGGAAATGCCCTAGCAAGACATGTTTTAGAGCATGGCACCACACACAAGTTTTTGTTTTTAGTCATAGAATTCACCCCCCGTACCCACAGGTTAGGTAATTTTAAGAATTATACAGAGCAAAAGGAAATTAAATGGATTATTAGGATGCAGGCTGATAAAGGCTTTGGCCTTAATGATAAAATAGTACTCAAACCATTTTTAGCCGTCAGACCCATGATGAATTAATTTTAAATTTCATAATAATTATATTTTATATGCATTTTAAAGTTTGTATGATTTTTTATAGTGTATCTGTTTTGAAATAGTTTTTGTCTTTTTACTCAAAAGCTTTATAAGTAAATATTGTTTTTAATATGTTTTTAACAGATATTCTTAACATATCTTTAATGCATATATATTTTTGTATAACGTATATATATATATATATATATATATATATATATATATATATATATGTATGTAAATGAAATATATTCTTTATGTATTTCACTATGATAATATATCGATAGCATAATAGCTGCTATACAATTAAATGTAGAGACACCTAAACAGATATATCTCTAAGTGTTTAATTAATTAATTAATTAATTAATTTAATTTAATTGAATGATCAATTTATTGGTTCCAAGTGATCTGAGTTGATTATTACTACTACTATAAATATGTTGGGACATTCTAAATATGCATTAAAGTCTGAAGAAGCGTACGTTGGGGTGTGAAAGTGCTTACTCCTTGCAATAAATTCTGTTACTTTTGTGATACCTACTCTAGTTGTGGTGCTCTCATTCATTTTTGCTTTTTTTTTTTGCTTTGTCATTGTGAGAGCTTTACACACTGTTCACTGTGCTTTTTGGATTACTCTGAACACCTACCTTGAGATTTTAGGTGACAAAATAATCATTTTTTAAATCAGGAAGCTGTTACCGTGAAAATGAATTAATCTATACTAGTAATGTTCTAGTTTTTAAGACTAATCTAATGGCTAAACATGATATTATAAGAGCTATGTTCAAAAGTAAACCAGTAGATTTAGTGAACAGTACATTAGATAATATTAAGGAATATATATTTCTGAACGTGAAAATGTTTTTTTCCTCTCACTACTTTTATTATAATTTATAAAATTATGGAAAGAAACGTAGTATAAAAGGAAAGACAAAAGAGCAAGAGGGGAAAAGAAAGGGAAAGGTGAAGGGAAAAAGAAGAAATGGAAAAAAGAGAAAGGGTAAGGGAAAGAAAGGAAGAGAGATAAAGACTTTCTAGACAAATATGACAATGTCTTTAAATGAAAGGTGATTTTTTCTGAGAATAAGGCATCCTTTTTAAAGGATATACTTGTATTTAACTTTCAGAATATATTAGAACCTTTGATGGATATATCTCTACATAAATTGCTGTGTTGATAAATTGTAGATAGCAAATATATAAACTGTGAAATATCTCTTTACATTTTGTTTAATACTCTGTTTTAATTTAGAACTATTGATAAGTCATATGATCCAGGTAAAACTTTAATTGCATTTTATTGGCATTTCAATTTACCTAGTGATTAAATATTTGCTATGAAACACGTTATAGAGCTATTGAAATATAGCATAATCCTTTAATGGTTTATGAAGAGAAGTCTATATTAGATCACACAAATAAATAATTAACAAAAGGTTGAAGCATTAGAAAGTCTAAGAACAGAAAAAGCAAAAAGCAAAAAAAAAGCAAAAAGCCCAGGTGAGAACTGCCCTCACTAAGGCAAAAAACACAGCATCCATGGGACCGGATGGTGTCCCCGGCTGTGTGCTTCACGAACTCAATGAGGAATTAAACCCACAGTTAGGACAGCTGTTTAATCTTAGCCTCACCTCAGGATACGTACCCAAGGAGTGGCGCACGGCGACTGTGGTCCCACTTCATAAGGGCGGTGCCTCCACAGACCCTGGAAATTACCGCCCCATTAGCTTGACAAGCCTTATCTGCAAAGCCATGGAGAGGATCATAATGGAACTCATAAATAAAGACATAGGGAACTTGCAGACTTTGGATCCAACCCAGTTTGGCTTTGTCAAAGGCAGATCCTGCCTCTTAAACTTGGTTGACTTTTTTGAGACAGTCACCAAGGCCATTGATGAGGAAAGGCAGTCCATACAGCCTACCTCGACCTGGCAAAGGCCTTCACACAATACCCCACTCAGGTATCATTGAAAAACTCATCAGCTTGAATGTAAACCCATACATTACAAGATGGGTTGCAAACTGGCTAAGTGACAGAACCCACAGGGTCAGAGTTGCTGGAGCCATGTCAGACTCAAAGCCTGTCACAAGTGGTGTCCCACAGGGCTCAGTCCTGGGTCCACTCTTGTTCGGCATCTACTTTTCTGAAGTACAAGCAAACACAGGAGGGTTATGGCTGACAAAGTTTGCAGATGACTGCAAACTGGCCATAGTCGAAAACACATCTGACACAGATATCCTCCAGAAGGGCCTCACAGAAACGGATAACTGGTGCCAGAGCCATGGCCTGAAGTTAAACGCCAAAAATGCATAGTCATACCCTTGGGAAAAACAAGGTTACCCCTAGCTACCATATAGGTGGCAATCCACTGAGCACAGAAAAAGTCATCAGGGATCTGGGGACCCAGGTTGACAGTAGCCTTCGTTTGACACTCATGTTGCTAAAGTAGTTAGGAAAACCTTCTATATCGCCCACCTGATCATGAAGGGATTCACATCTAGATCAAGGGAGGTCATTGTCCCCTGTACTCATCACTCATTAGACCTATGATTGAGTACAATGCCCGTCGAATGTATCTGACCAGACACCTGCTGCAGCTTGAAAGGCCCCAAAAGTTCCTCACCAAAAGGATAAAGGGTCTCAAAAATATGTCTTATGCTGCCCGACTGAAAGAACTCCAGCTCTATTCAGTCTCATACCGCTTGCTCAGAGGTGACCTGTGCCTGACATATAAGGCCATGTCAAACCCAGATTTGATGAATATGCTTCACCTCAAAAATTCTAGATCCCTCAGAACCACAAGGGTGGGAGACTTAAACCTTGACACGGTTATAAATAGAACGTGCTGGAGGGACAGATTCATCACCCAGAGACTCCCTATGCTGTGGAACAAAATCCCGGTACATGTGAGGCAGAGCACCTCTCTGGCCTTGTTCAAGAGGAATCTTGACCAATGGATGGGAGATTGCAGATATACCCCAGGGATTACTTCAGTGTCACTGCTTGACAGAGGCACAGCAAAATGATAGGCATAGTTTTTATTCAAACTAAAGGGGTGGTGAAAGCCACATAACTATGGGCTAGGCTTATAAATGCCCTTGGGCAGATAGCCTAGTATGAACCTATGAACCTATGAACCTATGAACCTATAAGGGATGGTAGAGGGTGGTTTTGATGATTATATCATCAAAGCTGGAATTAAAAATTCCATGTTATATTTTGTAAATAGTTATATAATAGTTTTTGGATGGGTCCATAACATAACATTTGGCTTTGGGATATCATATCAAAATGGATATATATAGATGCTTATCTTTAAATGTCAATGTTCTCAATAACACTATTAAGAGAGGAAGTGTAAATAGATATTTAAAAATAAATAAGGTTGACATAGTCTTTTTACAAGAAACACAATTAATAAAAGAAGATATTGATAGGCTGTGCCTCAAAGTGTATTCTATTCTAGTAGAATCACACTTTCATGCTAAAAGAAGAGGTAATATGATTTTATAGAGAAAATCTTTACCACTTCCTAAGGTAATTGAAACATACTCTGATAAAAATGATATGATGAGCCTTGTGGTCATGGAAATTAACAAACAATATGTCACATTAGTAAACAATTATTGAATACCTGGTATTGTTACAAAAGTAGCAAGTAAATACATAGAGCTAATCATTTTACTATCAAAGGGAGATAAAATAATTGCAGGTAATTTTAACAGAATAAATTCATTTGACTGAGCTAACATTGCTTGATTGCGTATAACACTGAGTTTGATCGAATTTCTCAGTGGTGAAAGGTTGGAATGTCATACAAAACACCAAATGCAAAAGTTCTGACTGCTCTACCACCTAAACAAGTGCTGCCATAGGGCAAAAAGGGGGGCATTTTGCGATTCGCAACAATTGCATTTGCATTATTGAGTTTTTGCTACATTGCTTTTGACTGTATTCTGGTCAGCCTTCCACTGGCTGATCAAATGAATGTATACCAATTTTAACTGTATTCTATCCAAAAAGATACTACTAAAGATAAAAAAAATGTATCTCAGCAACAGCCAAAAAATTAAATAGTTATATGGATGCTATAAATTTAAGAGATCTTTATGATCTAAGAGGTTAGAATTCTTTAAATTACACACATTACTCATATAGATTTGGGACACAAACAGTTATAGATAAAGTATATACATCTGATAGTGTGAAGGCTGCCAGCCTAGCCAGATAGGATTTTATACATATTTCTATCATTTGCAAATATGAATGTTGAACTACAGACTTGTTTTCTTAAATGCAAGAATAAGCTGTGAAATGTTGAACTTAAAACAATGTAGTAAAATTGCCCTCTGCTGTAAAGAAAGCTAAGTCAAGCATTTCTTGTATGTCCTTTGAAGTTCAAATTATTTCATGACTGTCTGTGGTGTTTACAATTCGGCTCTGGCCAGGCTAGATGATGGCTTCCTGCCTATTGTTTTAACTTAAGGAATAATTACTAGAGTTTACATGTAGAATGTCTTTTATTGATGTAGTTTCCTGCAGCTGCAAGATAACAAAATAATGCAGTTTCTGTTGGCTTGGGAATACCAGGAAAGTGAAAGAATTATATAATGTTTATCAGAACTGCAATGTCAATTTAAACAGAGAGAATCAGAAGGCATTAAGCATTTTTGTCTTGATCATCCAACTCACAGCACTGTCTTGTTCATATGTAAGTTATCTTAGACTTGTGTTTTCTTTTAGAAATAGCTAGGAACTAAAAAGATTAGACTAAGTGTTTTTCTGTGATATCAGAACTGTACTACTGATTTATTTTAAGTATTTCTGTGTGATCTCTGAACTCTTGACTAGCACTGTCTATGTAGTAGAAAGTATTGTCTTGTGGTTTTAATTATTTATTATTAAATATTTTAAAAACCTTTTAACTGTGGCTGGTTTGTGTAGAGATAATTTAAGCTCTAGAGTACATTGCATATTTATAGAGTTTACTATCCAAGTAACTTCAAATAAACTTTGACAGATGGACAATACAGTTACGACTACTGAATCCTACACAATTGCACTTTATAAGCACTTACACGAGTGTATGGCTCGTGCTATCCCAAACAGAACCAAGACGCTATCCTCCAAAAAAAGGAAGCCAATCTGATGGTCCCCTGCCATAAACAAACTGTACAACAGAAGGAAGAAACTGTTGCAAAAGAGAGTAAAATTCCATGAGTGGAGGAGCTCCCTGGTCAGCCTCAGTAAGAAGCTGCGAACCCTGATAAAATCCACCAAAGTTAGTTACAAAAACAAAATCGCCACTGATTCTAAAGAAAACCACAAAGCATTCTATAGCTATGTCAAGAATCTCAATGGCAACACTCAGATCTTCTCTGAGTTACAACACAATGGTACTAAATATACAGACCGAACTGATATGGCCAACATCCTGACTTGGGTCTCTTGAGGCAGTGAAGCAATTGCCTCATATACATGCACAAAACTCTACTAATAGCACAGTCTATTACAGGTTCAGTGCTAACTTTACACCCCCCTCACCCCCTAAAGGGCTCATCTCTATACCGGAAGAATGCAAAGTTCCTGTAATCATGACTGCACAGGTACAAACCACACTCTCCAAAGCCAAGAACACAGCATCCATGGGACCAGACAACATCCCAGGCTGCGTTCTACATGAACTACAGAATGAACTGGCACCCCACCTAAGTACCATGTTCAATCATAGCCTCACCTCAGGCTTTGTGCCAGCTGAATGGCACACAGCAACAGTTATCCCACCCACAAGGGGGGAGCAACCATGGACCCCGGGAGCTATCGCCCCATTAACCTGATGAGCCTGGTCTGCAAGGTCATGGAATGTATCATCATGGAACTTATAAACAAAGACATTTCTAATCTCCAAACTCTGGACCCCACCCAGTTTGGGTTTGTAAAAGGCAGATCATGTCTCCTAAACTTGACAGACTTCTTTGAAGCAGTCACCAAAGCCGTAGACAAGGGTAAGGTGGTTCACACAGCCTATCTAGATCTTGTCAAAGCTTTTGACACCATCCCCTCACTCTGGAATTATAGATAAACTCACTAAACTAGGTATAAATCCCTATGTCACAAGATAGGTTGCCAGCTGGCTCACTGACAGAACCCACACTGTAAAGCTAGCAGACTCCAAATCCGAATTCAGACCAGTGACAAGTGAAGTACCACAGGGTTCAGTCCTGGGTCCTCTCCTGTTTGGTATCTACTTCTCTGAAGTACAGGCTAACACAGAAGGTCTTTGACTAACGAAGTTCGCAGATGACTGCAAACTAGGAGCCATAATCTAAACTCCTAATGATGTGGGCATCCTACAAAAGGGCCTCACTGAGAGAGATGCCTGGTGTCAAAGCCATGGCCTCAAGCTCAATGCCAAAAAGTGCATTGTCATCCCCTTTGGTAAAAACTCTGTACCCATGAACTACAACATAGGTGGTAGTATACTTATCACCGAAAGTGTGATAACAGACCTTGGGACACAGGTGGACAGTAGTCTCTCCTTTGATAATCACATCACCACAGTAGTCAGGAAATCCTTCTATGTGGCAAACCTCATCACAAAAGGTTTCGGATGCAGAAAAAAAGAGGTCATTGTTCCCCTCTACTCATCACTCATTAGACCCATTATAGAGTACAACGCCCCTTTTGGTATGTACCTCACAAGACATCTACAACAACTGGAAAGGCCGCAGAAATACCTCACAAAGAGGATTACTGGCCTCAAACAGATGCCCTACGCAGACCGTCTCAAAGAACTCCAGCTTTACTCTGTCGCATATCGCCTACTCACAGGTGATCTCTGCCTAACATACAAAGCTATGTCAAACCCAGAGCTGTTGGACATGCTCCACTTGAAATCCCAATCCCTCTCAGCTACATGCTCTAGGGACCTAAACTTTGTTACCACAATAAGCAGAACATGCCGGAGGGATAGATTCCTGTCCCAGAGTATTCCCATACTCTGAAATTGACTACCTATCTATATCAAACAAAGCTCCTCATTAGCACTATTCAAGAAAAATATTAGTGATTGGATGGTAAATAGAAAATTCACCCCAGGATCACTTCTGTGGCTCTGCTCAACATTGGCACAGGAAAATAATTTTCTTGGGTGGCAAAAGCCAGGGTACCTTTTTGGCTGGGCTTGTATAGGCCCTAGGGCCGATAGCCTAGTACCTACCTATGAATCTATGAACCTATGACTGTTTAGTCATACTTACCAATTGGATGATAATATTGCACAGTAATAATCAGACACCCTTTTAAGGGCCTTTGAGTAGCTAATAATTATTAGTGGGTGGTGGCAGCTGGTACTACTGTATAGTCTGAGAAAAAGGATCACAGCTGGAGAACCTATGCCAGCCTTCCCCAGGAGCATCTGTGTGGTTGTATAAACTCTTCTCAAAGTGTGTGTGTGTCAGCTACTTGGGCAGGGACACAAAGCACTGGTTGGACAGAGAGGGTGCTAGAGGTTTTAGCTTGCCCACAAGGCTAAGATCTGGACCCTATAGCTGTACCAGTGGGAGTCTTATTGAGGACCTGGAGAGCAAGGGAGCAACCAGCCACAGACTGACTGTGATCTCTGTGTGCTCTAAAGGGAAATTGCACTTTACTGTATGTAATTGTTATCCTTTCCTCTTATATGAGACGCCCTCTCTGGTGTTAGCGGTGAGGATTGAGGCTCCTTGATTGCTGGGCCAAGGCACAAGTGTCACAGATAGAATATTCTCCAAATTACAAGAAGTCTCAATAATTGCCTGTTGTCAGATCACAATGCTATTGTTTTTAGTATTATTATTAAACCAAACAATCTAATATTTTGGCAAAGGATCCCAGCTTTTATTGTTAAAATAAATGGTTTTAAGGAGTTGTTAATAAAAGAAATAAATATTTTCTTAGAAAACAATGATAAAAAGACACTCTAAAGTTAAATTATTTGGGATGCATTAAAGGCATATATG
This sequence comes from Protopterus annectens, assembly GCF_019279795.1. Lineage (NCBI taxonomy): Eukaryota > Metazoa > Chordata > Ceratodontiformes > Protopteridae > Protopterus > Protopterus annectens. The sequence continues at coordinate 495,503,697 of NC_056730.1, read as the reverse complement.
TATGGAAGAGTTAAAAGAAAAGAATAGGATAAAGAACTTTTGGACTTACAAATGAGAATAAATACTTTGAAATGTATCTGAAATCAAATTATATAAGCACAAACCCTGAACTAAAACAGCTGAATTTAAAATATGTTGAAATAATGAATCATAAAATAACAATAAATCTAGAGAGACTTAAAATACAATCATATTCAGTGAATTCAAAAAGTTTACATAGATTAGCTATGAAGTCAAAAAGAATAAAAATATAAGCTATATTAAAGAGATTACATATATGATTGGGAAAAAAATCAAAGACCGCAACAGATTTAAAAGAAATTTTAGAAACTTTTAGAAAACATTATGAAGACATCAGTAAGGCTGATCCCACTTTAATTAATCCTGAGTTGAGAAATAATTTTCTTAAAGAAAATGTGAAAAAGTTGACAATGGAACAAAACATTAGATTAAACAAAACAATAACTTTTACAGAATTAAAAGACCAAATTAAAAATCTCAAAAATAATAAATCTCCAAGTTTAGATGCAATCTTCTTCTCTTCTTCTCTTTCGGCTGTTCTCGTTAGGGGTCACCACAGTGGATTGGGTTCCTATTATGTTGTCGAATCCTTGAAACTTCGAACCTGAGAACATCAAACTCAGATGTTCAAGTTTCAAGAATTTGAACATAAAAAATAAAAAATACAAAACCTAAAACCTACCTATCTGTTGCAAAAAGGGGAGCAAGCCCCCCCAGAACCCCCCACACCCCCGCTCTTTCAATATACCAACTCCAAGATTGCAATACAGTGGGGAAATGGAAAGTGCGATCTCGGAGTTGGTATATTTAAACAGCGTGGGTGTGGGGGGCACAGGGGGGCTTGCTCCCTGCTTGCAATACTTTATTCTTTGTTTTTTGTTTTTATTTTTTTTTTTACCATTATCGAAGTTCTGAAACTTCAAACATAAGGGTTCGACCTTATGGTGTCTGAAGTTTCAGAACTTTGATAACGTAATAGGAACCCCAGTGGATCATCTGTTTCCATTTCTTCTTTTCCTCTGCATCTTGCTCTATCACACTGAATACCTGCATGTCCTCTCTCACCACATCCATAAACCTAATCTTAGGCCTTCCTCTTTTTCTCTAACCTGGCAGCTCCATCCTTAGCATCTTTTTCCCAGTATACCCAGCATCCCTCCTTAGCACATGACCAAACCAATGCAATCTCACCTCTCTGGCTTTGTCTCCAAACCGTCCAGCTTTGACTATTGCCTTTTTGTCAATGCTGCTGTCTCCAACACATATAATATAGTTGGTCTCACTACCCTCTTGTAGACCTTCCCTTTCACTCTTACTGGTACCCATCTGTCACAAATCACTTCTGACACTCTTCTCCACCCATTCCACCCTGCCTGTACTCTCTTCTTCACCTCTCTTCCACACTCACCATTACTCTAAACTGTATTTAAACTCAAGTACTTAAACTCATCCACCTTCGCCAACTCTACTCCCTGCATCCTCACCATTCCTCTATCCTTCCTCTCATTCACACAAATATATTCTGTCTTAGTACTGCTGACCTTAATTCCTCTCCTCTATACAGCATATCTCCACCTCTCTAGGGTCTCCTCAACCTGGTTGCTACTCTCACTACAGATCACAATGTCGTCTGCAAACATCATAGTCCACGGGGCCTCCTGTCTGATCTCATCTGTCAACCTGTTCATCACCACTGCAAATAAGAATGGGCTCAGAGCTGATCCTTGATGTAATCCCACCTCCACCTTAAACTCATCTGTCACTCCCATTGCAGACCTCACCACTGTCATACTATCCTTGTACATATCCTGTACCACTCTTGCATACTTCTCTTCCACTCCTGACTTCCTCATACAATACCAAAACTCTTCTCTAGGCACCCTGTCATATGCTTTCTCTATGTCCACAAAGACACAATGCAACTCCTTCTGACCTTCTCTATATTTCTCCAGTAACACTCTCAAAGCAAACATAGCATCTGTAGTGCTCTTTCCTGGCATGAAACCATACTGCTGATCACTAATCATCACCTCTCTTCTTAACCTAGCTTCCACTGCTCTTTCCCATAAGTTCAAGGTGTGACAGATCAAGTTTATACCTCTGTAGTTACTACAGCTCTGCACATTACCCTTATTCTTAAAGATAGGTACCAAAACACTTTTTCTCCACTTCTCAGGCATCCTCTGACTTTCCAAGATTTCATTAAACAATCTGGTTAAAAATTCCACTTACATTTCTCCTAAGCACCTCCATGCGTCCACTGGTATGTCATCTGGGCCAACAGCCTTTCCATTCTTCCTTCTCTTCATAGCTGCCCTTACTTCCTCCTTGGTAATCTGTTTCACTTCCCGAGTCACTATCTGCACATCATCCAACCTTTCTCCCTCTCATTCTCTTCATTCATCAGCCCCTCAAAGTACTCTTTCCATCTACTCAACACACTCTCCTCACTTGTGAGTACATTTTCTTCACTATCTTTTATCATCCTTACCTACTGCTCATCTTTCCCAGCTCGGTCCCTCTGTCTAGCCAATCAGTACAGGTCCTTTTATTCCTCTTTAGTGTCCATCCTTTCATACAACTCTCCATATGCCTTATCCTTAGCCTTCGCCACCTCTCTCTCTTTGCCATGTGCCTCATCTCCTTATACTCCTGTCTACTTTCTTCATCTATTTGGCAATCCCACTTCTTCTTCACCAGCATCTTCCTCTGTATACTCTCCTATACTTCCTCATTCCACCACCAGGTTTCCTTGACCTCCTTCCTCTGTTGAGATGTCACACCAAGCACCCTTGTAGCTGTCTCCCTTACTAGCTCAGCTGTAGTTACCTAGCTATTTGGTAACTCTTCACTACCCCCCAGTGCCTGTCTTAACTCTTCCCTGAACTCCACCTCACAATCACCCTTTTTCAATTTCTACCATGTAATCCTTGGCACTGCTCTCACATGCCTCCTCCTCTTCTTGATCACCAATGTCATCCTACAGACCACCATTCTATGCTGTCTAACTATACTTTCCTCTGTCACCACTTTACAGTCTCCAATCTCCTTCAGACTGGCCTCCTGCATAGGATAAAAATCCACCTGTATGCATCTTCCTCCACTCTTGTACATCACCCTATGCTCCTCCCTCATCTTAAAATACGTATTCACTACAGCCATGTCCATCCTTTTTGCAAAATCCACTATCATCTGACCTTCTGCATTCCTCTCCTTAACACCATACCTACCCATCACTTCCTCATCCCCTCTGTTTCCTTTACCAACATGCCCATTGAAATCCACTCCAATCATCAGTCTCTCACCCTTGGGTACACTCACCATCACTTTATCCAACTCACTACAAAATGTTTCTGTCTCATCTATTGCACACCCAACTTGTGGAGCATATGCACTAACAACATTCATCATTACGCCACCAATTTCCAGCTTCATAAACATCACTCTATCTGACACTCTTTTCACCTCCAAAACACTCTTGGCATACTTTTCCTTCAGGATAACCCCTACCCCATTTCCCCTGCCATCTACACCATGATAGAACAATTTGAACCCACCTCCTATACACCTGGCCTTACTCCCCTTCCATCTGTTCTCTTGTATGCACAATATATCCAACTTCCTTCTCTCCATCATATCAGCTAGCTCTCTCCCTATACCAGTCATACTGCCAACATTCAAAGTTCCTACCCAAACTACTACACTACTAACCTTTCTACTCTCTTCCTGCCTTTGGGCATGCCTTCCCCATCTTCTTCTCCTTCAGCCAACAGTAGCCCAATTTCCACCAGCACCCTGTTGGCTAACAGTACTGGTGGTGGTCATTGTTAACCTGAGCCTCAACTGATCTGGTATGGAAATCTGTATTGTTGTCTGCATTTATCCGGGCTTGGGACCAGCATGAAGAAATGCACTGGCTTGTGCATCCCCAGTGGCTGGGATCCAAGTTTAGATGGAATAATTCCAGAAATGCACAAATTATTGCCAGATAATACACTGAGAATTTTATTAGATGTCTTTGAAGACTTTAGAAACAACTCAAATAAATTTCTGTCATGGAAATATGCTATGTTTTCTCCTATATTAAAACAAGCTAAAAACTCAAATCAATGCTCATTTTATCGTCCAATCTGTCTACTAAATATAGACTATAAAGTCTTTGTCTATTTTTGCAAAAAAGGTTAAGCCACATGTTATCAAATCTAATAGAGGAAGATCAAACAGGTTTTATATTACATAGGAATGTTCATGATAACGTTATTAGACATTTTTCTTTGATTTTGCAAATACGAAGAAAAAAGAGCTTTCAATCATTAGTTTAGACATAGACAAAACATTTGATTCTATAAATTGGTCTTAATCTCTTTGCAGTTCTCAAGGAATATAATTTTTCACCTGATTTTGTTAATTTCATATCTAGACTTTATGAGAATTCAATTTAATGTGTTAAAATTGGTACATTTCTATCAAACCCATTCAAAAATATGAAAGGTACAAAACAGGGCTGCCCAATGTCTCCCCTAGTATTCGCCTTGTCAATAGAACCACTGGCTAATCTTATAAGAATGAATCCAAATATAAAAGTATTTTTTAAGAAAACAATTATTGCTGTAAAATACAACTTTTTGCTGACAATCTTTTGTTAACCAATGGAGACATCGACTCATCCATAGAGCATGTTATAAACTCCATAAATCTATTTCAAGATATCTCGTGCTTAAAATTTAACCAAAATAAATCAGAAGCTTTACTGATTAATAAAACATCAAATAACCTATTAAATAAATGTAATGATTTTAATTAGGAAAATGATCAAGTTAAATATTCAGGTGTAATAATAAAGTCTAATTGGAATGAATCTTTAAAAGTTAATTATAAAAATTTTGTCAATAATATTAAAAAGCAATTAGAAGATTGGAATAAATTATTTTTCACTGTGGCCAAAAGATTAATGCTAATAAATATGATTATTTTACCAAAAATGTAATTCTAAATACAAACACTAACCACAGCCCTCCAAAAAAGTTAATTAAACAAATAAATACACAACTACTCAACTTTTTATGGTACCCACAAAAAATGAGAATTAGTTTCAATTGGCATTGTAGAAGTTGGGAACATGGTGCAATAGCATTTCCAAACACTGAAATATATGAGGAATCAGCTATCCTTAATTTAATAAGCCTCTGGTTAAATATTAAATATTCCTCAGGTTGGAAAAGCATTTATAAATCAGTATTGCCTTTAAACTTCACTTCAAAAAGACACATTTATGTCTTTTTAGATACAGATATAATATGCTTGATATTAAAATATATATAATCCTAAAAAAATTAAATATTATGACATTTATTAATTATATTGTAAACAATTTAAAAAAAATAGTGCTTAGTAACCATTTAATGAAAAAAGCATTATTATTAATGTTACCAATAGCCTACAGAAATAGATGTCTAAATTAATTTAATTTAAATAAAATAAAAGAAATGGAAACAATGGGTTAAAATAATGGTATATTTTTTTGAACAATGACAAGATATATGACTCAAAAAATTCTTAAAGCTAGATATAACATAAAGCAGGATAATTGGCTAAATATACAAAGGTTTAGAGAATTTCCCATAAGTGAGTTAATGTTAAACTCTAACACAACTATATTTACAATTTCTAGAACAATAACCTTAATTTTTGGAATAAATTTAGATAGAAATACCAAGAATAATTCCTTATCCATATTTTATAAAGCCCTGAGAGCTGATACCTACA